>NC_091232.1:7548193-7678193 GCF_040958095.1 Procambarus clarkii
ATGTCACAACACCAGCAAGACTTAGTACTCAAGCAACAATCTCACCATGCAACTTGCCACACTAGCTGGAATTACCACTCAAGTGAGTACATCACCCATTACATCACCCCACTAGTGCCTAGCACTCAAGTGAGAATACGTCGTGTGAGATTAGAAGAGACGCCATTGACTGATATTCGTCAAAAAATCCACTGATCTGTGCATATCGTGAATGCGTTATTTGTTTGAAAACAAGAAGGTATATATGCTCGTCGAGACAGAAAAACTGGCCTGAGAAAAGCAAAAAAATCTATGATTAGCGATGGCAGTTGCATGTTGATGTGTGCGTGTGTTTATTGACCTCCTAGCCAACGTGCATGCGGGTGTGAAAGATAACAACAAACCAGAACTGAATGGGTAATTGTGGCGTTCTCATAAACAGAGCGTTAAATAAGTCAACAATCATTACCCCAACGACTCAGTGTAACGCATAATACCTACCACGCAAGGAACAAGCAACAGACACAAATATAAGCTGGAACGGTCACACCGTCACTGGAACGAGTGCCACGCATCGCCATCAGAATAGCTTACAACACTCAGAAAGCTCACTACAAATAGAGGAGAACGCATCGCACTGACCCTAGAGGGTCAGAGACGAGGGAATGGTTAAAGTTGGTCACGTGGAGACAAGACTGCCTGAGGGTAATGGTGGAATATGTGCTTCCTGACCTGAATACTCTCCGGTGTCGTAACCTGCAAATATTTTTCTCAGTGTCTGATATTTTTGTACACGCTAGTGGTATCTATTTTATATTTACCTGTGCTTGTTTATCGTTACTTGATTTGTGTGTGTTCACACCGGCTATTCTCAATAATTTTCGTTCATTCTCATGTCCTTTCTATTTTGGATTATGTTTCATTAAATTAAGTTTCTCAATGTTGGGGTCTATTCCGAATCTTTTCAGTCTAAGAACTTCAGAGAATAAAAATTTGGGATTCTGAAGGATGCTTTTTGGCATAAGCAAAGCAGATCTTATTCTTATCCAACATCTTGCACTCATATACTTATCTAATCTATGCTCGAGACTCTGCAATGCACTTTCTTGTATTATGTTGCTTGGAGACTAGTTTCACGGGTCTGCTTCACTGTTTCCGGAATTGGTTTTTCTTATTTATTTTCTATATTTAAACTTACCCAGTTTGAATTCACTGTAATTTGTTCTAACTTGGATTTATATTTTTTCTTTGCACTCTATCTTCCGATAACAGTTTCGGGTATTATTACATTTAATTATGTCCACTCATATTAAGGAACAAAAGAAGAAAAATTATGTCAACTACTGATAGCCACTTTGTGTATCCTTCCTTGTATATTTTCCAGTGAGTTTACATCCCCTCTCTTATAATGTTCCCAAACAGCAATGCATAATCCATGTACGGACTCAAGAAGGCAAGATCAAATTTAGGGATAATATTTTATGTTTACATTGCTAACATTTGAACCTGAATACCCTGTTGGTCTTATTTCGAACATTCATTGTTTGTTCTTAGCGTCTGATCCAAATTAATAACGACTTTAAGACACTGTAACTAAATATATTTTAAGTTAAGGTGGAAACGGATTCCAGTTAATATTTAACAAAATTTAAGAAAGTCCCAACATGAATTTTCTCAAGGAGGAGCCTATCGACTGTCGTTATATATATTTTCGTCTGAATACATTTCGTAAAATTTTCATATATGGCGTAATTAAGAGATGCGTCAGGGGAAATTTATTTATGAAATTTTTGGCCCTCCTATACAATTTATGGACTTTGAATTTTGTTATATTTTAAGTCTTTCTTATGTCCTCTGGCTTCCAATTCCTTAAGACAGATGTTAGTATTGCTGTAAAATTCCTTCACTCTACAAACTACTCATTTCAGATGTTCAGTTATCTCGTTAATTTTCTTAATTAAATCTACCAGCTTGTTTTCATCTTTTCCATGTAAAACATTAGGACTCTTCCCATTACATGTCCATCTCAAAGATACCACTTTTCCACCCTTTTCCGCTCACTCAGCTCCTTTCTGGACTGTTCTTATGTGCCCTTCACCTCCTTCTAGGTAAGCGCGACACTAACTGTGATCATAAAAGTTAAACTTTTTCCATTACTAACTTCCCTTCCCGGCAGCATCTTCCTAGTGCTTTGACTAAATCTCGCCTTGTTAGAAACTTGTCTTAGGCGAGTGGCTCCAACTCTCTCTCATAAGTTCACGCTGAGCTGCATAGTGTTTCATATTCTGTTTACTTATATTATATCCACCTACCTATCTATTTATCTCACTCTCTCTAACCTGAGTGATAATCAGAACACTGTATTCTCTTCTCTGATAATCGAGCACTGTATCCGCTTATGCGATAACCAGATAACTGTTCTTACTTTTTTCATAACCTGGGCAGTATATTGCCTTCTACGATACCTTGAGCGCTGCACTCGCTCTCACACAACTGCTTGCTCCAGAACTTGCCCCATACTGGAGTGGAATTACTTGAACATGTAAGTTATTTAAGCGTTGTGTTCCCTCACATGATATTAGGGAAGCATGTTAGTCTAGAATAGAAAGACATGAATTGTGGCGTGGATAAATGCTTTATTAGTTGTTATATGTCCGGGTAAGTGATTACTTCACAAGTGGACAATAATTCCACTAATATAGTCTCCGAGAATACATAATAAAATCACTATAACATGGTATATGTATTGGAAAAGCTCTTAGTAAAATTAGTTGGCTTTTACCATCACTTTTTTGTATTAACTTTCAGATTCCATTTCGAATCTGGAAAATATCTTTAACTAAATTCTTAATACCATTATATTGTGATATTCAATTCAATTATAAATATATATAAATATCAATATATATATACATTTATTGCCATAAACACTAGTTTTCTACATAGTTATTGCAATTTATTTTCTCTGTGACAAGTTCATATTGATATGACTTGAAAGGACTAAAGAGAGAAGAAAAGTTGTTTCATCTCAATACTTGCCACACCGTCTATTTAATCCAGAGAAGCGTAAATTTCTACTTTTCTTTCATTATTAAAAATACTAAAATTTGCTATCTCGTATACTATAAGCCTCAGCCTTTCCCCTGAAGCCTTACTTTGCTTCTCCAGCACACCACGACAACTTTAGCGTCAGGCTGGATCTGTGCTTCCTAACTTCACCGGTCCTGAACCCAACTCTAATTACAACCGGAGTGGGCCGACTTTCTCCCAACGCCCGGGGCCCTTCGCATCTCCCAGCACCCTGGGCCAATAACTCCTTGTAGCACTCATGGCCCGTCTCGTATCCTAGCACCAGAGGCCCACCACACGCTTCAGCAGCACCCAGGGCCCCATCACACCTTCCGATACCTGCTTATCTGAAGGGAAGGTCCTCTTACATTCCTAGAAAAAGTTACCCATGGACAGAATGTTTTATATATAGAGCTCACAGGCCTCGATAACGGAGACATGGACGATGGGGTGGGTGCCGTGTTTGTCGTCTCGCTGGAGGTAGTATTGATCGATTATCCGTCGTTCGTTCGTTAATTCACTCGTTCAAGTGTTTTCGTTGGCTCTCGTGGATGTGGTCGCGTCTCTCTTGCTTGCTTGCATTACACCTCTTTCTCTCCATTTCACTAACTCACTCCGCTAGAGACAGACTAAAGCAAGCAGACATGCACACACACAGACGAATGGTTTAACGCACGCTCTTGCTTTATTGCCATTGATACCTGTAACCCAGGTTAAAGCCTGTTTGGCCTCTGCACCTAAGGCTGGTTAAGGAGAAATACATCGTCAGAAGTTGAGACATTGTCACGGAACATCATCGCTAGGATAGACGACATCACGATACTTCAACATCACGGGCGGCAGGAAAAGTGTACGATATCAGCAGACGGACATATTACGAGATAACACTACCGTCAGCAAGGAAAGTCATTATAATCAGCAGGAGAATGAGGCATTGTAATCAACATGGGGAGTAACCTAATTATCAACAGGGAGAGAGCCATTACTATCAACAGGATGAAAGACATGATGGAGCTATGTCATCTCGAGAACAATTTCACATCCTACAAAAAATCAAGAGACATCACAAGGACGTTAATTGGCATCATTACGAAACATCATTGCGAGACATCATTGAGAGAGCTCATAGCAAGACATCATTGGGAGACCTCATCGCAAGATACCATCAGCATCAGGAGGAAGGTTAATTACAAATAGCAGTAGAGACATCCTGACGAGACATTAACTGGCTAGCAGTGTAGGGGTGAACACATGTGATCACCATTGGGAGACCTGTAGCCATTAGCAAATTAGGTTCGTGTGATCTAAATTCTCAAGAGCACATTTCCCCTCTCACCTGGTCTTCCCCTCATGCTCTATCTCCACGATGGTATATTATCTCACTCTCACCGTCACGTTCTCTCTCCCTGGATATGTCTGTTCCCAACCTTTTCGTTCACGTTTTATTTTTAGACGTTCCAGATGAGATGAACATCTTATCCTCCCCGAAGAAAAAGGTACCCACACTTCGCAACGAAAATGAGAGGGAACCATGTCTTCTTTCCCAAAGATAACGAACACTTCCTCACCCCTCCACCCAAAAGAGAAAGAACACCTCTATTCTCTCCCTCCCACAAAGAGAAGCAATCCTCTTCCCCTTCTCCCCAGAAAATGAGAGCCTCCTCCCTTCTACCCCCCTCCCAAAATCCCCCAAAAAGGAACACCTTTTCCTCTCCTCAAGGAGAAAAACGAACACATTCCACTCACGTTCAAGGGTGGTGGTGACCCGCCAAGTGAAGTCCCTGAAATATTGGTCTTGTTAATATAATTATGGAGTTCCTATGGCCAGACTGGAACCACACGCTAATACTGATCGGTAGAGATGGAGGAAGGGTAAAGGGGAGGGTAAGGGGAGGGGAAAGGTAAGGAAGGTTAAGAGGGAAGGTGAACGATGGATGGAAGGGACAGGAAGGTAAATTAAACTAGAGAAAAACAGAAATAGCGAGAAAGATAAAAAGTGTAGGAAGATGCAGAATGGGAAAGGAAAGTAAATAAAAGAAAGATGTGAAGGGGAAGAGGAAACGAAGAGGTAAGTAAGGGGGGGGGGAGGAGAGATGAAAGAAGAGAAAGAGAGCGATATAGAAACAAGGGAAGAGAGACGAGAGAAAGGGAGAAGTGAACAAAGAGGAAAGAGAGAGACATAAGGGAAGAGGGGGAGAGAGAGAGATAGAAGAGACAACGACGAAGACAGAGGGAATGAAAGAAAGATGTAATAAGGAAACAAGGGTCACTCCACCGGAAGCAGAGAGAGAAAGAGAGAGAGAGAGAGAGAGAGAGAGAGAGAGAGAGAGAGAGAGAGAGAGAGAGAGAGAGAGAGAGAGAGAGAGAGAGAGAGAGAGAGAGCTGGCTTACATGATACAATCAGCTTGAGTACGGCACCCGACGCCTCAGCTCATATCTGCCGTCGCCAAGTCATTTGCATATTCACACATTTTTGCTCCTTACATTTGAGCAATGTAGAGTATGGACTGTGCAGAGGGTGGCTTCGTACACCTCGTACACTCCCCTTCACTGGGAAGCTAACCCAATGGTATACCGTGTAGCTAACACAATAGTTTACCGGAGAGTTAACCCAACGAGATACAAGGGAGTTAACACAATTGTATACCAGGTAGTTAATAAAACTGTATACCACGAATTAACTCAACGGTTTCCTATATTGTATCATCATACTCTCAAGCAGCATTAACATATTTTGTTGTGAGTAGCAGTACGTTCGAATAATTATTCAGCATTATAGAATGCCTTACAATTCAGAACCATAGAACACACAAACCATCAGATGATCTCGCAAAATGCATAGATAAACGTTAAAAGTTAGCAGACGAACCCACAAAGTGAGCAGATGCGTCATGAAAGTAAACAAACAGATTATCACTCCAAAGATTAACACAAAGCCACAGCATATGCAGTCCTAATAAAGAAAGACCAAATGCTTTTTAATCCAGCCGCCAAATCTCACAGTTTCACAGAGTGAAGGATACCATACACACGAGTCACAACTGATGACGTTCGAACATTTCTTCAGTGCTTCACTAATAACTTTTTGTTGAAATCCTGAACAGAAGCCCTAAATACCTGTTCATAGAACCCTAATATCCAGTATGTAATAATATTTATTATTTCTAAGAATTTTTTGTTGTAAACAAGCATTACGTTAACAATTATAAATGCATCTTTTGAGTTGGCCTACTATCTCAAACAACGGAAATTATAAATGCATTTGATACACAAGTACATGGAATCAGCTGCAGGATTAATAAGGGTCTGACCAATGTTGTGCATACGGCTTGCATATCAGTTATCACAGAGACGCATCGCCGGAATTCATAAAGAAATTTCGCATTATTATAAAAGTATTTCATGTTTGTAAACAACCGGATGAAGTTATGTAAACAGATCGACCAAAATACAGCTGATTCAGAAAAACAAATATACATAATAAGAAGGTAATACGAAAACATTGCAACGGTATCTCTTTTCTATCCCAGTCAGTCTAGAACCACAAAAAGCACAAATTAACAATAAAAAGCACAAATTAACAATATAAAACACAACTTAACAATATATATATATTCTCCTACTAATATAATCAAAATTGATCACAATATACCAGAAAGTCTCTTCTATCCAATATTTCATCAGAATTAGTACAAATTACCAGAATCATATAAATTCTTCATTTCGTGAAAAAGAACTGCACTTATTACCAGCACTTAATATATAAATCTTGATACACAGATAAATGTAATCTTGCTCCCTCCTCTCCATCATTATCCACGACCTCTCACGATTTCGAGCAGAACCTCCCAAAAAAAAGTTTGTTGGTGGACTTAGAGAAGCTTAAAGTTAAGCTTAGAGATCTGGGCAAATGAGCAGTTGCCCAGTAACGACAGATTTGCTCCGACAACATAAAATGTTGCTCGGTGAGTCAAGGGAAATTTATGGAAATTATTTCATCTAATGTATTTAATAGAAAATCGCAGGGCTTTAATTAATATTTCTGAATGAAACTAAATTAGTGTATTTGTCAGTGCTCTCATGTGTTAACTGGGCTTGAAGACAAACTCTTGGGCCCGAAAACATGGATTTGAAATATTTAGTTTATTGTTTTTATATGAGCAGTGTACAAGGTATGGTAACAGCCACGATAAATCATTAAACCAGTGTGATCAACCAGAGTTTGGGAAGGTTACTGGGACACATTGTAGGACTATAAGGACTCAGAGAAGGAAAGTTGCACATCAGCTTAGACAGTCAACAATTAGACGAGGAACTTTTAAGAAGCCAGGACGTTGCTCTGCGGCCTCCCTTGGAATAAAGGATGGTTATTTCATTGGAAACAGTTAGCATAAATGAAATTATGTTCATTGTCACAGAGCTCATTTCTGTAAATTTAGAAACCATAAAAAAGTGGGAATTTGTTAAAAAAAAATTATTATTTTTTAGATAATAATTATTGAATATTCAAAATACTCTTTCAAGGCACCGTTTCCGAATACGCAAAATTCTCTAAACAATTATTTGTATATGCGATTTATTTCTAGTGCATTAATATATATATTCTATTGAACAGTTATAATTTCCATTTTGCATATTTTAATTTAAGCAAAGACTAACTTTGCAAACTCACACACACACACAGCCACACACACTCTCTCTCTCTCTCACACACACACACACACACACACACACACACACACACACACACACACACACACACACACACACACAAACACACTCACTCACACACACTCACACACACACTCACACATAAAATATGAATTAAAGCTTTTATTCTAATAAACTTGTGTCAATAAAATACCAATAAAATGTTCGTTATAAAAACGCTCCTAATTAACTAAGAACATTTTTCATTTTAGCGATAATGGACAAAACGTGTTATATATATTGCCATCAAATATCAATGTGGAGACACCACTGAAGCTTATAGCACACTGCATATATTGTAATTGTTATCATAATATCAATGCTATCATGCTATCGTCGTCTTCATTCTAATCTAGTGTGTATTCCCTAATTATCGCCATGCTATGAGTCGGTATGATATCTTCATCATGATATGCTGATCATTATGTTTTTAATCATCCCATGTTATATACGTCACCGTGCTATCATCGTCACAATGTTATTACGACGTCATGCTATCATCGTCACAATGTTATTACGACGTCATGCTATCATCATCACAATGTTATTACGACGTCATGCTATCATCGTCACAATGTTATTACGTCATCATGCTATCATCGGCATCATGTTATTACGTCATCATGTTATCATCATCATCATGTTATTACGTCATCATGCTATCATCGTCATTAAGGTATTACGTCATCATGCTATCATCGTCATCATGTTATTACGTCATCATGCTATCATCGTCATCTTGTCATTACGTCATCACGCTATCAGTGTTATCTTGTTATTACCACCACAGTGCTATACTTGTTAACACGCTATTATTGTTATCAAGTTATTAACGTCATCATGCTATCTTTATCATCATTTTGTTTCCGTAATGCAATAATTGTCCTATAACTATCTTTAAAATGATTCTATTATCGTAATCCTTCTATCATTAATTATGTAATGTTGAAACAATTATATTAAACACATCTCTCTTCCCTAAGACCTGTACCTACCAAATTACCGGACTCAATACAGGTTCAGGATGTATTCAAAGATATTCACTTGTGTTTAATAACACTAACTATCAAGTTCGTGGCTTCTACCCAAATGAACAAATTCCATCTAATCAATAAAAATCTAACCCTCAGGAAATGGGGTTAAGAAAATAACCCTTAGAAATTGGGAAATAGCCTTAAGAAACAGTTAATTCTTTATAAAATAGAGAAACATGAGGAAACATTCCTGTTATGAAAAGATCAAAATAATATTGCAATTACCATGTTGTGGCCTCCTAAATGACCATAATATTTCCACTAGTAATGTTCTAGATTCATATTCCTTACCAGTAGTTAGGAATTTCCCGGATTCGTATTGAATTGTGAGGGAAGAATTACGTCAATAATTCGGGAGCAGCAGGTTCAGTCACTCGCCTGTCGCCGTGTAATCACACCTAAACTGAGCTACACGGGACCAAAGAGCCAGAGCTCAACTCCCGCAAGCACAATTAGGTGAGTACACGTGACTCAATCCCCCCCCCACACGTTTCTCAGTCCTCTCAAATAGTTCCTCCTGTAATTTCTCTTCATTATTTAACCTGTAGGTCGAAGTTATCACTTCTCTCAATTAAAAAAAGTTTCACAGAGGACAAGAGGAAACGAATCTCCCAACAAACATTTAATTCAAAGACATACAATAAATAAGAATGATGTCTCAATTCTTCTCCCGATTCTAGGTTACAGCCTCATCAACATTACTCATCAACATTAAACATCAACATTACACATCAACATTACTCATCAAATAGCTTGTATTGTTTTTGCACATATACCTCAGGCTAACATATTAGATTATTTCTCTAGTAACAAAAGCAACTGCTTGCTGTAACCATCACCTAACATGAATATACATATATCAATAAATAAACACAATCATACCTTGAGGTGCTTCCGGGGCTTAGCGTCCCCGCGGCCCGGTCGTCGACCAGGCCTCCTGGTTGCCGGACTGATCAACCAGGCTGTTGGACGCGGCTGCTCGCAGCCTGACGTATGAGTCACAGCCTGGTTGATCAGGTATCCTTTGGAGGTGCTTATCCAGTTCTCTCTTGAACACTGTGAGGGGTCGGCCAGTTATGCCCCTTATGTGTAGTGGAAGCGTGTTGAACAGTCTCGGACCTCTGATGTTGATAGAGTTCTCTCTCAGAGTACCAGTTGCACCTCTGTTTTTCAACGGGGGTATTCTGCACATCCTGCCATGTCTTCTGGTCTCATGTGATGTTATTTCTGTGTGCAGGTTTGGGACCAGCCCCTCTAATATTTTCCACGTGTAAATTATTATGTACCTCTCCCGCCTGCGCTCAAGGGAGTACAGTTTTAGGCTCTTTAGTCGGTCCGAATAGTTTAGATGTTTTACTGAGTGGATTCTAGCAGTAAAGGATCTCTGCACGCTCTCCAGGTCAGCAATTTCTCCAGCTTTGAAAGGTGCTGTCATTGTGCAGCAGTACTCTACCCTAGAGAGCACAAGCGTTTTGAAAAGTATCATCATCGGTATAGCATCTCTAGTGTGAAAAGTTCTTGTTATCCAACCTGTCATTTTTCTTGCAGTTGTGACGGCTACTTTATTGTGTTCTTTAAAGGTAAGGTCTTCCGACATGAGTACACCCAGGTCCTTTACATTGCCTTTTCGTTCTATGTTATGATTTGCCTGAGTTTTGTACGTGGTGTCCGTTTTTATATTTTTATTTTTTCCATAGCGCATGAGCTGGAACTTATCTTCGTTAAACACCATATTATTTTCTGTAGCCCATAGAAAGACCTGATCTACATCTGACTGGAGGTTCGCCGTGTCTTCTATGTTGCCTACTCTCATGAAAATCCTAGTGTCATCTGCAAAGGATGATACAGTGCTATAGGTTGTGTTCTTGTCTATGTCCGAAATGAGGATGAGAAAAAGTACTGGAGCAAGCACAGTACCCTGGGGGACTGAGCTCTTCACGGTTGATGGGCTGGATTTTATTTTGTTGACTATTACACATTGGGTTCTGTTGGTCAGGAAATTGTAGATCCATCTGCCTATTTTTCCGGTAATTCCTTTTGAACGCATTTTATGAGCAATAACACCATGGTCACATTTATCAAAAGCTTTTGCGAAATCTGTGTAAATTACATCCGCGTTGTTTGTCTTCCATAGCATCTAATGCCATATCATAGTGGTCCAGCAACTGCGACAGGCAAGAGCGCCCTGTTCTGAAACCATGTTGTCCGGGGTTATGGAGTTGCTGTGATTCCATGTATTTTGTGATTTTACTTCTTAGCACTCTCTCAAAAATTTTTATGATGTGCGATGTTAGTGCTATCGGTCTGTAATTTTTTGCCTCTGCCTTATTTCCTCCTTTATGAAGTGGTGCTATCTCTGCTGTTTTTAGTATATCAGGAATAACGCCAGTATCTTGGCTTTGTCTCCACAGAATGTGGAGGGCCTGCGATAGTGGTTTTTTACAGTTCTTTATGAATATGGAGTTCCAAGAATCCGGGCCTGGTGCAGAGTGCATAGGCATACTGTTTACGGCTTCTTCAAAATCCAGTGGGGATAGGGTGACGTCTGATATATGATTTAATGTTGGTATCGTATCCATGAAAAATTCACTTGGGTTATCAATCTTTAGTGTGTTTAATGGCTCGCTGAAAACAGAGTCGTACTGCGTCCTCAGTAGCTCGCTCATTTCTTTGTTGTCATCGGTGAAAGTTCCATCTCCCTTTCGCAGGGGCCCGATACTAGATGTGGTTTTTGATCTTGATTTTGCATAGGAGAAAAAATATTTCGGATTTCTTTCTATTTCACTGATGGCCTTTTGCTCTCTTTGCCTCTCCTGGGTTTTGTATGATTCTTGTAGCTTCCGTTCAATTGTTTCTATTTCTCTACCTAACCTTCTTCGCCGTTCTTGAGATAGGGTGCGACTCTCAAGTTGTTCCGCGATTCGTTTTCTTCGCCTATATAGGGAACGACGTTCCCGTTCCAATCTGCATCTCTTCCTCTTTTTTCTTAGAGGTATGCGGTTTGAACATATTTCTAGTGCTACTGAGCTTATTTTTTCCAGGCACTGGTTCAGGTTTGCATTTTCTAGCTGTTCTTCCCAGTTTATTTCTGTGAAGTCCTGGTTTATTTGCTCCCAGTTTATCTGTTTATTATTGAAGTTGAATTTGCTGAAATCTCCTCCACCGGGAATCTGGACTGGTTTTGAAGGTCTACTTCCCATGGTTGTCATAACTTCAATTAAGTTGTGATCTGAGTAACAGGTATTTGTAATCATTATGTTCCTGATCAATTCATCATTATTAGTGAAAATGAGGTCCAGCGTGTTCTCCTTCCTAGTTGGTTCTACTATTTGCTGGTTTAATTCAAACCTGTCGCACATCCGTAGCAGGTCATTTGCATGTGCCTGTTCATTTAGGCTACTTCCTGGTATTCTTTCTGATACTACTGTATTAGCCTGGTGCTTCCATTTCAGGTGCCTTAGGTTGAAGTCCCCAAGCAGGATGATGTTCGGAGCTGGATTTGTGAGGTTTTCCAAGCAGTGTTCTATTTTCATTAGTTGCTCTTTAAACTGCTGAGGGTTTGCCTCCGGTGACTTATATACAAGGACAATAACTACATTTAAAATCTCTATTTTGATTATCAGCACTTCCACCATATCATTTGAGGTATTTAGCAGCTCAGTACAGATGAGTGTGTCTTTGATGTAGAGGCTGACCCCACCCTGAAGCCGGTGTTTCCTATCACATCTGAAAAGATTGTACTCTGAGATCCATATTTCACCATCATGGTAGTCCTTTGTGTGGGTTTCTGTTAGGGCTGCAAACACTGCATTTGCCTCATGAAGGAGACCATCTATAAATTGAACTTTGTTGGTTTTGCGTGTTTTTATACCCTGGATGTTGGCAAATATAAATGATGTTATCGTGTTAGTGGAAGTGCTGGAAGCCTTACTTGGTGTTAATATCTGAGGCTCTGGTAAGGAGGCCACTGTGTTTGCGTCCAGGGTGTGTCGTTTTGGAAGTGATTCGTCCAGTTTTGGTAGTAGGACGGGTGTTGTCTGGTGTAGTACCTGTGTGCTTGTTGGTAATTTGAATTCCAGTCTTGTGGGTATCTCTGTTCCCCTCTGTAATCCTGTAGTGGTTCCATCTGACTGTTCCTCTCTCTTATATTTACTACTCTGTTTCTGCCTTCCTCTAAAAAATTTCCAGTAGTGTCATATTGATCTTCCCGTCTATAACGCTCTGTACCTCTCACATGGAATTCCGGACACTGAAGATTGTAGCATTTTTTGTCCCTAATTGAAAATTGACATAATTTAGGGTGGAAGTATCTACACCCTGTTCCAAAACGGCATGTACCCCTCTCCAACATGTTCCTGCATTTTCGAGGATGCAGAAAATGGCATTTTGCTCCTAATTTTCCATATTTGCATATTCCTTTAGCGTAGAATTTGCAAATGTGTTCCGCTTTTGCGTTTTTCAAGGTATTTATATCTGTGAGTGTCTTGTCTACCTCTTTATTGGAGCCATCTCCGTTTTTCGTCCCAATTCCTTCATCTATGCACTCTGTCTCACTGTTGCTCTCATCGTTTATATTATCTGGCTCTGCAATATTGCTGTTATTTTGTACCACAATAGTCTCCTCCTCCACACTACTGCTGCGGTTCTCCAAACTATCTGTTCCTGAGTTTTGGTAGTTATCCGATGTTGACTTTTCCCAGTCCGCATATATCACTGGTAACTTGTCTGTGAATGATAATCTCTGTGACTCGGGAATGTTTTTCATCAGTTTAGTTATGTTCTCTAACATTAATCTGTCATCTTTGCAAATCCAGTAAATTCCTTGCCTTTTTATGCATCCTGGAGCTAATTCTGTACAGCCCAGGTGAAATCTTATGTTACAGATGCAGCACGTTACGCCTGCATTACGTTTTCCCAGTACTCCCGAACACTCGCCACACCTCTCCATTGTCTGATGTATTGTGTTGTATTTGAGAGTCACTGTATGGATCACTTGTTGATGTCAGTCCTTTTAACTCTTTATAAAATTATATGTATATATTTATATGTTTAATATTTATAATATTATATGTATACCGTATATTAGTAATATTATGTATGTTATTTTGTTCAAACTTTATGGCAGGTACTTAGCGTAGGGTAGCGAAGCTGGTCCCCGGTGAATACAGGTGACCGCTTGTTGTCCCAGGTTGATGTCACCAGTTTCCAGTTACCCGATTTATAACCACTGATGCCGCCTCTTGCCACTATTCTATATTTCTAGTATTCTATATTTATAATATTCTATGCACGATTTTCCATCACTTCCAACTTATATGTTGTTGTGATACCCGTTCCACATCACTGTTCCACGAATCACCGTTCACTATTTGTTTTTCCTAATACACGCATGTACACAAAGCCTCGTTCACTGGCTCACACGTGTCTCCCGTTTATTCTCTATTTAACACAAAGTTCTATTGTTAATGACTATTTTCAATTTTCCAGCGGGTCACTATGCACTTTGTTATGTCTGTAATCAGTAATCCACGGCAGTAGTCCTAAGAATCCCGGTTAATGTCACGATTTTAACGGAGCGCGCACGGTACGTCTACCCCCTCCCTCGACCTAAGCGGGTCGAGGGATATTCAGACCACCATCCAAAGAACTCCTGACAGAAGCAATCCTGCATGTGATGCGGGATACAATATTGACGTTCCAAGATAAAACTACATCATCCAAAAAAGAATGGAATAAAATCAGTATTATAAACATTTCATCAAAATGTCCTTCACATCAGTTATATCAAACTAACTAGTCTATATAGAGTTTCCCCTCAACAATATGCTTAACAGTTTGGTCAACATAAATCATCACTGTCTCTACCAGCACTTTTCCTCCCTAGTTTCTCGTTGTGACGAATTATGCCTACATTGGGCTGCTCCTCTGCAGGATACGGATCTTGTAATCACCATCAACATCAAAGTACATTTGACCAGACCACACACACTAGAAGGTGAAGGGACGACGACGTTTTGGTCCGTCCTGGACCATTCTCAAGTCGATTGTGATGAGGGAGGTGACGCAGGCAATAAATACTTCAGCCACGTTATTGTGACTCATCGCCTGCATCAAAGTACATATTGCTAAACAAAAGCAAATGGACACTCTCGCCTCCTTTCACTGCGTCACATATACAGTAAATAAAGATGACAAATGATCTCTAGTGGATAACAACTGTGGATCAATCCTCTTTTACTCAGGGTAACTCTCCTCTCTGACGAATTATTCCCTACAGGTCAGTAATAGCACCACTAAGGGACTCTTTCAACCTAACACACACGAACCTGTAATTTTACATAAAACAAAATAATTCTCCTCTAAAAAAACTAGAAAATAAATTAAACAAAACCATTTCACCAGAGTTCCAACACATCACCGCTGGCGGTATCTGGCAGTCCCCGTACTGCCAAGTGTCCTCCCCCGCCGCGGGCGAGACCACTCTGATCTCCCTTTACTCTGTCAGTTGTCCACTAACTGTTGGGTAGTGAGCATCCGTCACTCTCACCTCCATCTTGCTATCATCTCTTAATTCCACAATATTACTTCTCATTTGCTATAAACATGAGTTATTAAAGTCACTGAGCATTAATATAAATCACAACTACATATATGGTGCGCCTATGCTTGCCTCCAGAAATCAAGATGGCGGCTAGGGTTACCTTCCTCCAGGTCGCCCACAGATCCTCTCTCGACTGTCACTGTCGAAATTTTTGTTCCTGACTTGCGTGTGGAGGTCATTGGGTCACCTGTCACACACTCCTCACCTGGAACAAACAAAACCTCTTGTGGGTTCTACGGTCGACACCACCCACACTGGCTTCAGAACGTCGCTCCTGGCTCAATGTATCGAGGCTGGCACAGCAATTGCCCAGTTCTACCTGATAGAACTTGCTTCTGTCACTTCCTTCACTAAGCCACATAGAACTATAGCATAAACTTGAAGCAGCGTCTTCGACCCAACACTTGCAAGAGACGTCTTCACTAAGCACATGATTCGTCACGTCACTAAGCACTTGTTCCTCTCTCATTGGTCAATGATGATCTCGTCGAACTCCTTTCTCGTGTGAAAGTCTTTCGTCGCCGCCATCTTTCCATCCACCGAATATGTAACACAATAACAAACAACCCGCCACAACCCGCGCCTCTTCTCCCTCATACGACTCTGGTTTACACTCCAAACCATGCTATACCCGCGGTGTTAGTTAACATAATGCCAGGACGAGGAATAACTCCCACTCTAATCTATGTCACGAGACAATCGGGGTTCATAACACACGCGGCGGTAGAAAAAACACGAGAAATGTGATAGCGCTGTGACCTCAGTGTGATCTAGTGTAGAAAATTCGCTGTGTGTCGGCCCCGTGAAAAATACAGTGTTACACCGACCACAGATACCGGTAAGGTGCCCCGGAATAACTAATGTCTCACCCGCGGGAATGGGAGACCGCGTTAAAGATTCGAGAATGAAAAACAAAGGAGAAATACCTGGATTCAGAAGACAGTCGATGCTGAAGGTAGTTTCATCGCCCTTACCTGCAATCATAGTAAATATCGATAATGAGTTTGGTAATGGTTAATAAATATCAAAATATTCTGGCAATTACAATAATTGTAATACTAATCAAAATAATTCAATAATAATAATGTGATACACTTTACCAAAAATATATAACTAGCTCAAAATAATAATAATAATAATAATAATATATATATTACAGCAACTAATTGATTATTAAATCAAATAATGAAGGAATAAATCCAGCCTCTCTCATCACTGAGACATCGTGATGGAAGCAGCTTAAAGTTAATACTATAATTTCCTGAACTTAACAGCCGCTTAGAAAGTGACTACACGAAATCTTTCTAGCAGCACTTTTAGACCAAGATAATGTCCGGATGAGAGGGTCATTATCAGGATCAATAATCTCAATGTCTTCTTTTCAAGCTGAAATTTTAGTCTTGATGATAATGGATTATACAAGAGACATTGTTATACATCACTATTCACTTCTATCAGATCTGCTTTGGTCTGTATATATTAATGAGAAGGAAGTCTGACAGGCGATATTTAGATTCTTTTATTATTTTACGTCTCTCTTTCATATATATATATATATATATATATATATATATATATATATATATATATATATGTGTGTGTGTGTGTGTGTGTGTGTGTGTGTGTGTGTGTGTGTGTGTGTGTGTGTGTGTGTGTGTGTGTGTGTGTGTGTACATATAAGTATTCTTTCTTTATGTAACTTACAGGAAGGTCTGCTGAAGTGTGTGGACCATGTTTACAAAACAAATACATTCGTCCTTCCTTTGAATATATAAAGAAAAGCTAAAGTTAAAAAACGAATCTCGGTGAGTAGGGGAAGAGGGAGGAGGAGGAGGAGAAGGAGGAGGAGGAGGAGGAGGAGGAGGAGGAGGAGGAAGAGAACCCTCTACCCTTGTCATTTTGATTCATTGTTGATGGGGGTGTCAGAACTATTTTGTTTAAGTGACCCTTGCCTGCCATGTCCCGCCTCGTTTTCTATGTCATGGACATTTTTGTACTCCTTTACATTGGGTTTTGGTTTATTTATTTCGATGTTTACCAAAGATATGCGCTGCCTCTTGCTTGTATATGTGTATTAATTTTGGGTATATTGTGAAGGGTTGTATTAAAATGATCGAATATTGTATTTGGTACTGTGTGTATTTGTTGAAGAGATTGTTCCCTTTTGACGTTAGGAATGTTTTTTTTTCTGGACAATTCCTTTACATCGTCAGAGTATATTTGTCTTTATGTTAATCCCACAACGGCGCAGGACATTTATTGCTTTTTCACTTTTAATTGTTGGTTAGTGCGCACGCGCGGGGTTGGGCAATATTAGTGTGTGTGTGAGTGTGTTTGTGTGTGTGTGTGTGTGTGTGTATGTGTGTGTGTGTGTGTGTGTGTGTGTGTGTGTGTGTGTGTGTGTTTGTATGTGTGTGTGTGTATGTGTGTGTGTGTATGTATGTGTGTGTGTGTGTGTGCGTGTATGTGTGTGTGTGTGTGTGCGTGTGTGTGTGTTATTATGGTGATATATATACGATTAATAACAGGCGTAACTTTCTCTCCCTGCCCATGTATACCACACTATGTTCCGCTATGTATTCTAAACCACCCAATGTATAGAGCATTACCTCCCGTATCCCATATACACCAAACCATTACCTCTCTTCTATGAATACCCCATCTCTCTACCCATACATGTATACTCCACCCCATGTATACACCTCCCCCTTCTCTCACTCTATGAATACAATGTTACCTCCCACACACACAGCAGCACGCAAGCAATGGGACACAGTCTAGAAGTTAGTACCGAAAGGAACCACGGAGATATGAGAGATATTTTTTTCGGTGACAGAGCAGTAAACAAATGGATATGATGTAACATATGCACTAGGAGGTGATGTGGTGGGGGCGGACTTCATACACACTTTCAGATGTAGATAGGAAAAAGCCCAATAGGCTAGGTAACCTGAACTGGAGTTGATTGACGGTTGAGAGGCGGAATCAAAGAACCGAAGCTCAACTCTCGCACGCACGACTTGGGCAGTGTACTGTATCCACACACACACACACACACACACACACACACACACACACACACACACACACACACACACACACACACACACACACACACACACACACCCAGTAGGCTCAGGAATCTGTACACCAGTTGATTGACAGTTGAAAGGCGGGACCAAAGAGCCAAAGCTCAACCCCCGCAAGCACAATTAGGTGAGTACACACACACACACACACACACACACACACACACACACACACACACACACCCAGTAGGCTCAGGAATCTGTACACCAGTTGATTGACAGTTGAAAGGCGGGACCAAAGAGCCAAAGCTCAACCCCCGCAAGCACAATTAGGTGAGTACACACACACACACACACACACACACACACACACACACACACACATGCACACACACACACACCTTACACCACACACATTTCCTCATTCCCAGGCCAACCTCCTCCTTCCTCACACACACACCACCTCCCACACACAGCCCACATACCACCTCCCTCACACAGCCCACATACCACCACTTTCCTCACACACTCCCCTCTACCTCCAGAACCCCCCATCTCCGCCCCAGACCTACCCTCCTCCCAACCTAAACTCTAGCCCCATAACCAGGGCGACAGCTGCAATATTGTTTACCACCAAGAATGTCGATACTAGGAAGCGAAGTAATTAACGTGCTATTGTATTATAGAGCCTTTGATGGGCCTCTGAACTCCGCACGAAGCAAATAACAGTTTGGAAAGAATATGTTCCATGTATACGGTTTCCCCCTTTGACCTGGTACGATGTATTCTGGCATAGTCGACGCCACACACACATTCTTGAATACCCATATTCTCCTCTTTACCCTTATTCACATTTCTCTACACAACATGCCTCTATCTCAGCTTTTTAATTCCTCCTTTCCCACCCCCTACTCACTCCACTTAATAACTAATTACCCCCCCTCTTTATTTTTGAATCTCTATCGCCATCTTATTTACACTGTTCGACTCGACACTTTCTTTGACCCTCTCCCCCTATTCACACAGCATGAATAGGGGGAGCGGGGCATTTACTCGACTCATTCATGTTTCCAACCAATACTCGTATTCGCAAAAACTCATTCACTCAATCTCACTTATCTACTGAGTGAACTGAGCGAGCGTCCTCACTATGACTCGTAGTGTATGAATATGAGGAGTAGGTCGTTTAGGGACGAGTATGCGCTATAAATGGGTCGTTTACTGCATGGCTCCTGTTGTAAGCAAATAGATTTATTTTTGTATTTATTTATGCTCTGAAGAATTCATATTTTGCTAGGTCTTGTTTACGATTTTCCTGATTTCTAGAGTTCTTGATTCTAGATTCATATTGAAAAGACGCTTATCGGACCAAACTTAAACTTAGCTGGAATTTAATATTTTACTTCAAGAGGGAGTGTTTTTTAATTAAATTTGAATGCTGAATGGTAAATCTTACCAACAAGAAAAATCCTGGGAATGTGTCATATCACTATCCGATTCTGTGGAATTTAACATTTTATTCCATCAACTGACTACCCAGAATTGTAGGTTTGCATTCCATTGCGAATAAGGCGTATGAAGGAAGGAAAGACCACACTACATCGACTGTGCATGCTTAAGGAGATAAGCTTCCCATCGCAAGCTGACAGCATCTTAAAAGTTAGCACCCTTGATCCATGAACACTTTTGTGTATTTAAGAAGGGTAAAGCAGCTCCTTGTTTTTGAACAACAATATCTGCTGAGGGGAAAGGACGCCACCAAAATTTGTGTATATCTTGGAAGGGGGAATACACCACTACATCAGAGCCTTGGGTGTATTTTGAGAGGGGCCGAAACACCCCACCAAAAAACTTGGTGCATCTAGAAAGAGCAAGAAATACTCAGAATCCTAAGAGTTTAACCAGTTTTGTTGGTCATCTTCCCCCCTTCCTCCCATCGGTATCAGTTTGTTTTTGACGCTTGGTTAGATATAGGAATAATAGAATCAAGAGCTTGACCTGGTCATAAGTTTGTTTAGAAGTGGAGAGTCTATGTATGCCATGACCTAGGCAGACCTTGGTCAGTTGAGGTCAGAGCAGTCAGAATATCACTAGATCAATACGTAATAATATCAGAGTCTGGGTCAGGTCGGGTGTGTGTGTGTGTGTGGGCACCCCAAGGTCTAGCCAACTGTATGAATGTGATATTATCATTGTGATTGGGCTTACGGTATATCAATCACAGGAGAGTTATTAAGGACAACATAATTGCTTAGTGACCAACCAGCAACTGTAGTCTAATACTGAACATAGTTCATGGCCAAACTAAACTCTCAGTGTAAATAAACAGAGTAACGGGCCATCACCACGCGGCTTTATCCTTGTCGTGTGGGGTATGCCGCCCCTGCTCCTAATATTGTGTTCTTCCGGCGCAACAACGGTACGATAATTGCCCCATACGTCATTGGCAGCGCGGCGTCGAGTCTTATTAAGGACTAAAGTCACTAATCTTCCGTTCAAAAACATTTTCCGACGCAGAATGACTGCGGCCAGTTGACTATTCGTATTAATGTTAATAAGACAGTTGAATTACCTAGTGACGTTAGTTACCAGTCATATCAGCCTGCAGACACCCAGGCTGATATGACTGTCATACTAAATATAATTAAATAGCCTGACAGAGGACGAAGTCGAAACCACATGATAATAGCTACGAGTTACTCTTCATATACATCTATCACTAAAATAAATAATGCAGCGAATAAGCCCCAATAACATTGTTTTCCCAACTGTCCCAAGCCACTCTCGCTCAGTCACCACCTGCTAGTTCCCAGGAGGGAATGAAAGGTCGTAAGTCACTTAATTTCATATGCGTGGGATGGGTTATAAAGGATATTACTGTGAAAGTTTTAAATAGCAAAGTCCAAAGCGAGGTTCTTGGAATCTTCGTGTGGTTTATCCGGCGTCAGTAACACAGTGGAGCACAAACAGAGAGAGAGAGAGAAATGGAGTGGCAGTAGGTAACATGAGGAAGAGAGGGTGAGAAAGTGGGTCAATGGGAGCAATAACCAATGAAAACAGAAAAATGGAGAAACCTTAAAAAAAAAGGGAGAATGAAAGAGGGAGAGAACCCATTACAGTGTAATTAATCCCGTAAATCAACAGTCAGGCTTTACAATGAAGTCGTTATATGCAGTATGAATAAGCTAAATTATTTATTAATTAAATAAAGTCTCTTGAACTCCGACATTTAAAATTTGTGTAAACATATTCAGTTTCATGTTGTCGAGTGAATTTACATATATTTCGTAAGTTGAGAATAAAAGAATTTTCGCATAAAAACCACCATAAAATGCCTCTTCAGAATGCATAATTGTTATTCAAGATTTTTCATATGTTTTAAATTCAGCCCTTAACTGTTATCTGTAATGGGAAAAATATGTAGATAGAAACCGATACGAAACATAATTACATAAAAAACATATGAATAAAAATCAATTCATAACTTCTATTGGATTATACAAGGCAGATCGTATTTATATCCCCCCAACCCATTCATACAAATTATATATATATATATATATATATATATATATATATATATATATATATATATATATATATATATATATATATATATATATATACATATATATACATACATACATACATATATATGACAGTATATGGTCTGACATTGTCATATATATATATATATATATATATATATATATATATATATATATATATATATATATATATATATATATATATATATATATGACAATGTCAGACCATATACTGTCATATATATGTATGTATGTATGTATATATATGTATATATATATATATATATATATATATATATATATATATATATATATATATATATATATATATATATATATATATATATATATATAATTTGTATGAATGGGTTGGGGGGATATAAATACGATCTGCCTTGTATAATCCAATAGAAGTTATGAATTGATTTTTATTCATATGTTTTTTATGTAATTATGTTTCGTATCGGTTTCTATCTACATATTTTTCCCATTACAGATAACAGTTAAGGGCTGAATTTAAAACATATGAAAAATCTTGAATAACAATTATGCATTCTGAAGAGGCATTTTATGGTGGTTTTTATGCGAAAATTCTTTTATTCTCAACTTACGAAATATATGTAAATTCACTCGACAACATGAAACTGAATATGTTTACACAAATTTTAAATATCGGAGTTCAAGAGACTTTATTTAATTAATAAATAATTTAGCTACTATATAATTTATATATATATATATATATATATATATATATATATATTATATATATATATATATATATATATATATATATATATATATATATATATATATATATATACATACATACATACATATATATGACAGTATCAGACCACGGAGGAAGAATTGAAACTAAATGGAATTTCAATTCTTCCTCCGTGGTCTGACACTGTCACATTGTAGTCAGAACGCCGTACTCGGCCTACTATGCAAGGCACGATTTGTCTAATAAGCCAAGTTCTCCTGAATTTATATATTTTTCTATTTTTTCTTATGAAATGATAAAGCTATCCATTTCATTATGTTTGATTTTTTTTTTTATTTTTAGTTAAAACTTACGAAGACATATGACCGAACTTAACCTAACCTAAAGAAGCATAACTTAGTGGATGTACGTCATGTGGTCATTTTGGGTAACATAGCCTTTCTCCAAAGGTTAGCGTTTTTCTGCTGGGCATATCGAGCTAAAATTGAAAACTGATCAAATGTTAGACCATTAATTCCTTATTGCATTCTAACGACCAAGTTCTTACTGCACCAGAGAAATGTTTTGCTTAGCAATGTGATCGAAAAATAACATTACTAACAAAGTGTATCTTAGGAGATAGACCAAAATATATTATTAACTATATGTGGGTAGTAAGACAGTACCTATGGCATGCTGGATGTATTCATTTTAGGCACATCACCGGCTACGAGTTACAAGGAAAGTTACTTTGCTACGAGTCTGTAGCAAGGAAAGCTACACTCCACCTTGGTGCATCTGGGGAAATAGCATTATACCCCATCCCCAGTTAGGTGCTTCTGGGGAAGAATATTACACCCCATCACTAGTTGCGTGTACCTGGGGGGAGGAACATTTCACCTCATCACTAATTGCGTGTACCTGGGAAGGAACATTTCACCTCATCACTAATTGCGAGTACCTGGGGAGGAACATTTCACCTCATCACTAATTGCGTGTACCTGGGGGGAGGAACATTTCACCTCATCACTAATTGCGTGTACCTGGGGGGAGGAACATTTCACCTCATCACTAATTGCGTGTACCTGGGGGGAGGAACATTTCACCTCGTCACTAATTGTGTGTACCTGGGGAGGAACATTTCACCTCATCACTAATTGCGAGTACCTGGGGAGGAACAGTACACTACATCACTAGTTGAGTGAACTAGGGAAGGAGGACACCCCATCATCAGCCGAGTGTATCTCTGGGTTAAACCAACACCTTGTCATTAGCAGTGTGTTGACGGAGAGTGGGATGTTAATCCACCTTTTCCAAGATTGTCTCGACGATTGAATAAAAGTTAGGTTAAGGGCCACTAATCAGACATGAAAAGCTATTAAGATTTTACGTGTTCGGACACTAATTAACAAGCAAACACCTCGTACTCTTTTACAGGAGAGACAGTCCTGTAGATGTCAATAGAGGCGGGGTAAGAATCCTTCAAACTGGCATTTCCTTTCCTTTTCCTCAAGGAATAGGAAGGAAATGAAATATTCTCCTTTCCTGCCAATGCGCCCAAATTTTCATTCCCACATTCCTGTATATTTTATGTTTTTTCTTTGTAAAAAGAAAAAAACACGCGAAAAGATTTAAAAATGAAGTTTTACCTGTAAGGGCCAAATCCGATCTGACACAAATACGATTGATGATTGATGAAGAGCCACCCAAGAGGTGTCATGGCCATGAATAGCCCGTAAGTGATATATTTTTTCGAGTGAATATGATATTTGGTCGTGACACAAATACTGTTGTTTTAGATTCAGCAACTCGGAACAGAAAACGCAGTGTAGCTGCTTATAAATGGATAAAAGAAGGTCAGGTGAAGGGCGGGTCAGGGCACACGTGGCAGGATTTAATAGTTTCACAACCTGATTTTTGTTCTAGAGCGAAGTTAGCCAGCAGCACTGCAGTGTTTAAATCCACTCCATTCTAGTTTGTTATTGTCTTAATTGACTACAGATTATATGCCTTTTCTTCCGATGATGTATCCTGCTATGATAACATATTGAGATTCGGTCGTTCGCACCTGGTGTCTGTGACACAGGAGTCGTTGGTGTAAACAACAGGCAGGTGCTTCGCTGCATCGTTGTCTACTCTTTGAGTTCTACTCACCAAGCATCCTTTTGTCTCATCTTGAGACTTAACCCTCCCTCTCTCTCTCTCTCTCTCTCTCTCTCTCTCTCTCTCTCTCTCTCTCTCTCTTGGTGTTCCCTTCTGGAGAATTACGATGTCCCCGACTCATGCGCGCGAAGCTTCTGAAGGAGGAGGAGCAGCACAAGAGTCATTAGAGGCGTTTTCCAGTTCCAAATGGTTATAGCGGCGGCGGTAAATGACACCTTAACTGCTTATTTTGCTCTCGAAAGGGCAATTAGAGAAACGGAACGATGATGTTTTGTTCCAACTCGGCACACTGGTCGTCATGAGTGCAGACGACCTACTGTAATATGAACGACTGACAAACATCTTGAATGCTCCGAGTTAAATTACGAAATGTAGGAAGCCTTTGATTTTTTTTTAATATAGCCTCTCCTTCGGGTAAAGTGTATATATAGAGAGATTAAATATTTAATGTTGTTTATTGTGTCAATATTACGCTTGCAAGATTGTCATAATTTACTCAAATCATGGCATTCTGTAACTTTGCACAACAGCTCATTAGCTGGTTTGTTCGTGGTTGTGTTTGTGATTTTGTGTGTGTGTGTGTGTGTGTGTGTGTGTGTGTGTGTGTGTGTGTGTGTGTGTGTGTGTGTGTGTGTGTGTGTTTGTGTGTGTGTGTGTGTGTGTGTGTTTGTGTGTGTGTTCATTTGGGGTTTTATGCAGTTATGTTTTTTGTGAGTGCTTGTGGTTTTGAATGTTCATGTTTTGAGTTAGTTTGAGCAAGGACCCTGCATGCGTGAACGTGTTAGCGCCATAAATAAATTGCCTGGAAGTCTGTCTACAGACATTAATAAAATAAACGGCAGCTGTGCTAGCGTGTTGTAAAATGCATATACAGATTCATTAAAGCATTACTCTAACTGCCAACTACACTAATCTGCTAATATTTACATGGTCATTCAGCTATGAGCAATAACGGACTTAAGTCCGACCATTCGCTTCAGGAAGCTTGTCTTAACATCATGGACGGTGGTGTATTGACCAGATAAACGTATGTCAACAATTTATCGCAGAACAAAACGAGAGAGAGAGAGAGAGAGAGAGAGAGAGAGAGAGAGAGAGAGAGAGAGAGAGAGAGAGAGAGAGAGAGAGAGAGAGAGAGAGAGAGAGAGAGAGAGAGAGAGAGAGAGAGAGAGAGAGAGAGAGAGAGAGAGAGAGAGAGAGAGAGAGAGAGAGAGAGAGAGAGAGAGAGTATCGGCTCACAAATGTGGACATTTGAGCCGATACTTTTTCATAGTACCCTTCATTTTGCACGTTGGGAATCATGGCGTACAAAATGAAGCGCATTAGCTGAGAGGACGGATTGCTGAAACACCTCTTCTAGTCAAGGATAGAGGATAGACTATTAGCGTTATATCCACTAGAGATGATGAATCCCCCTGGTTCTGTTGGTCGCAGAATCATCATCTTCTTGGCTGAAGTCTTCCTGTTAGGACGTCAGACTGAAGTTTGAATCTAAATTATAAGTTTGATGAGTTTTTGCGCGGGTGATTGCTTTCGCCTCGGCCATGACCTCGATGCTGCGACTCCAGTGACCTCAATGTGGCAACCTTAGTGACCTTATTGAAGTGTAGCAGTGACGCTGTTGCGATCTCAGTGACTTATTTGTTGAGCAGGCAGTGATTTCGCGGAAGTCAGTGACCTCACTGTTGCGGCGCAAGTGAGTTCATTGTTGCTATACCCGTGGCTTCTTTATTTCAGGTCAGTGACGTCGTCATTGCGACGCCAGTGACTTCGCGTTGTCACTATTGAGCTCATTGTTGCGCCATTAGTGACTTCGTTGTGGCGTCGACAGTGATGGCGTTGTTGTGGCGCCCAGGAGAAGCACGTTGTCTTACTAACATGAAATGTCAAGTATCTTTTCTCGCCTTCTTTAGCGCGTATTTGAGAAGATTATAGTGTTTGTAATTATAATGTAATTCTTCATCATCATTATCACAATCATCATATTCATTCATGTCCCCCTTTCACACCCGCGACTCTCTCTCTTTCCCAGCCACTTGGGCTGGACGGTAGAGCGACGATCTTGCATCATGCAGGTCGGCGTTCAATCCCAGACCGTCCAAGTGGTTGGGCACCATTCCTCCCCCCCCCCCCTTCCCATCCCAAATCCTTATCCTGACCCCTTCCAAGTGCTATATAGTCATAATGACTTGGAGCTTTCCCCCCTGATAGTTCCCTTCTTTTAATTTCCACTGTAATTAAATCCCTTTTCCCTCTGATTCTACAGTTCTGTCTTGTATCTCCTGACGAGAGGTGTTTGTCTCTCCCTCTCCCCCAGCGTGGTTCTCGGAGTGGACTGTGGTGAGAGGACAAGCAGAGCTTCCTTGTCTGGTTCCTCTACCTGCGGACCAAAATGATAAGCCCCTCCTCGCTCTCTGGTACAAGGAGACGCAGCCCACCGTCCCCATCTACAGGTAGGTCCTCATAGTATCCTTGCGTCCACTGGCATGTGTACCCATATGTGCTTGTATCGGTATTATTGGTGTTTACAGGCAGGTGATGTTATTATGCGGTGGTTGTTCGTCTTAAGAGATGAGAACAACCATCCCAAAACTTAGGGATAAGTTTTGGGATTATTGTAAATATTTATGTTATGCTCCCGTGCTTTCGGTTTGTCATTGTATTAAAATGCAACTGTTTTACCCACCAGAAATGTACGATGTCAAGCAACACGTTTAACCGCACGACCGATGTGAAGACTAAGTAAATAATACAGAGATTTAAGTTTTTCTAAGAGGTTTACAGGATTGGTCGGATTCCGGTAAAAGATGTGCGTATTAGGTTGAAGTGTTGGTGTGTAACCACAGTTAGATTATATCTCTGCAAGTAGATACTCCATATTTATGGGAATAACGCCGCTTCACACACATTCTCTGATGCCATAGCTCGCCAACGTTACAAAAAGGACTCCAGTGTTTTATACAACATATTAGTTACACTTATGTACATTAACTGAGTGCTAACCTCGCGTCTCACTCAAGAGTTATAACAGATAATGAACTGGTTTCTTAAGAAAAAATTACCAAATTTACTTTCCCAACTTTTAAAGAGCAATGAGTAACGTGATTACCCCTAGAATCCCACATGCTAACAGAATCACACGTAAAGGCATAAAAAGATATTTTCACTAGTAAACAGAATCACTTTATAGGCCAAGATGACGAAAGAAACTCTTTCACTCGTATCATTTTCCTTTTCACGGTCACCAGGGCAGTCTTGCGTCTCTTCAAATACGCAATACGTACAAGTTGTCATGATACTGATGGGAGATCATCGTCTATCTAGTTAGATATATATACTCGAGGTGGAACATGGAGTAATTATGCTGGAGAAATGCAAGTTCATTCGCGTTATGTTCTATTGTAACGTTGTTATAGTAGATTTCCGGTGTGTAAATGGTTCTTGTGTTCTCAGCAGTGCTGTTTAGTTACGTATATGAAGGCGCAGCGTGTCTAGTGTGTGAGCCGCTGCTTCTGTTTTGTTTCTGTCTCTTCCAGTTAGGAAATGCCTTGTTGCAAAACTTGTGTGTGTGTGTGTGTGTGTGTGTGTGTGTGTGTTTGTTTACATATATATGTTTATGTGAATGTATGTGTAAGTTTGTCTTCTTTCTCTGTCTGTCTGCCTGCCTCCCCCCCCCCTCTCTCTCTCTCTCTCTCTCTCTCTCTCTCTCTCTCTCTCTCTCTCTCTCTCTCTCTTCCTCTGTACCTGTAGTACTCCCTTATTTCGGAGGAGGAAACATCGTTGACTATGCATTACCTCATATATTGATGACAGTTCCCAGGAGTTTTCAGGCATAAAATAGTGAAGCATGATCATATGAGGGCCGTGTTATGAGTGGGCCTTGGCGTTTACGGCCCAGTACAGCCATGACAAACTGTTATGGCACTCGCTATATTGGCTACACTCAGCCCCTCTCTCTCTCTCTCTCTCTCTCTCTCTCTCTCTCTCTCTCTCTCTCTCTCTCTCTCTCTCTCTCTCTCTCTCCAGGTATCAGCTAATCCCCGAAATTTTTATCCTTTACAGCTGCAGTTCCTGTCGTGTTTTCCCCAAAAATTGAGTTACAATAAGTACATGCCATTGTGGTCTGGGTCGTGATCTTAGCACCCTCTGTGTTATGAAGAAGAGACTGTATTGGGGGTTTACAAGAGCTTTAGTTCAAGCAGCGCGCAAGTCGGGGAAACAGTTTCATGTATCCAATTTAGGAGTATTTCATAACTAGTATCCTTTTATAACCGGGTGCTTAAATTTGAGTGTATATAAGGATTCGTATTCTACATTTGGTATTCCGCCAGTGTGGGAGTGCGCTCAGGGACCACACTGGGGTGGTAAAGAGAAGTGCTGGAAACATATTTAATCATGCCATCCAATTTGAGGGGATGTAGCAGCCCAGAGAGGCTTTTAATGTTCAGGCTTCATGGGTGGTTTGTTAGTGAGGCTTCGTGATTGGTGTTGAGGTGATTCTCCATGCGTGGCTTCTGCGTGAAGCTACGTGCGAAGCTTTTGAGTTGAGCTTCATGTGAGGCTCCTGAGAGTGGTTTTATGCGAGGGGTTTCCGGGTCCTGTGTTGTTCCTATGGCAATCTTCTGTCGGAAATAATTCGTCAGTCATTCATAACGGGGCAGAAACGTGCCCCCAAGGCACCAATGGTCATCAATTTGTGATGGAGGTGTTCTTTAGGTTGATGCACGCGCGTTCGCGAGCCTTCACACACACACACACACACACACACACACACACACACACACACACACACACACACACCCACACACACACACACATACACAGAGTACCAGTTGACTGACAGTTGAGAGGCGGGACTAAAGAGCCAAAGCTCAACCCCCGCAAGTTCAACTTGGTGAGCACAACACAGATACATACACACACACACACACATACACACACCATCCCCACACATGCAAATACACTTGCGTCACGTGAAGTGTATTCGCACTTCACGTATTCATATTCAGAAGTGTATTCATGTCGGTAGAGGACGTATTTACAAAAGTCCGTCAAACCTCACACCTCGCGACCAAACTGACAAGACGTCAAATCCTGAAGGACAAGCCGGAAAAAAAAACAGTGACTCGCTGTCAGATTCAGAAGGAGCAGACCGCAATGACGACACTGATACTGTCAGGACCAGAATATCATGTCCACATGACAAATATCATGCCCTCATGACAACTATTATGCCCTCATGTCCAGATATCATGCCCTCATGACCAGATATCATGCCCTCATGACCAGATATCATGCCCTCATAACCAGATATCATACCCTCATGACCAGATATCATGCCCTCATGACCAGATCTCATGCCCTCATGACCAGACATCATGCCCTCATGACCAGATATCATGCCCTCATGACCAGATCTCATGCCCTCATGACCAGATATCATGCCCTCATAACCAGATATCATGCCCTCACGACCAGATATCATGCCCTCACGACCAATATCATGCCCACGTGACCAAAACAGCATGCCATCGCGACTAAAAGCATGCCATCAAATCGAAAGTCACAGCGCCCTGAATATCACTAACAAATTCCCTTACGATGTTAAAACACTGAACTCCAGAAAACCACACAAGCCAAAGCCCACGAAGACACCCATCACAGAAATCTCTGCTTATATGAGATGCAGAAGTTGTTATATATAAAGATACTCATATAGTTACTTAATATCTCCTGCAAGTCACTGTAATTAATTAGTGTATTGTGATGAGTATTGATCCTTGTGGGTCCTAGGCAGTGACTGTTGAGGCTGGGACTGATTTCTATGGGACCCAACAAGTGTTTGTTGGGGCACAGAAGGTGATTGTATGTGGTTATGAGAGTGTGTACTCACCTGGTTGAGCTTGCTGGGGTTGAGCTTTGGCTCTATGTTCTCGGTCCCTTGGTCCTTTGTGTGTGTGTGTGTGTGTGTGTGTGTGTGTGTGTGTGTGTGTGTGTGTGTGTGTGTGTGTGTGTGTGTGTGAGCTTGTGTGTGTGTGTGTGTGTGTGTGTGTGCGTGTGTGTGTGTGTGTGTGTGTGCGTGTGTGTGTGCTCACCTATTCGTGCCTGCAGGATCGAGCATTGACTCTTGGATCCCGCCTTACACACAATATCCCGCCTTGTGTGTGTTCGTTCAAGTGGGTTTTTGTGTGCCGAAATGTTTTTCTAATGCGCATTCCCTTCCTCTAGCAAGCATGTTGCCATACAGTTCAAGAGCTGATGTGTAAGTGTCATCCCTGGTGGCTCACAGGAATCTTTTGCGTTTCGTGAACTCTCCTCCATTCATGCTGTTCCTCCATACGCTATACAGCGCATTAAACCAACCTCAGTTGACAATAGTTGCTATCACTGGGAGTATATGTATATCCTGTGTTAATCCGACTTTATCTATCATTCGTAAATTGCTCAATCTATTCCTCCATCTCTGCCTTTCTCAGATCATTTTTATTTTCCTTTTGCCTGTTCCTTCTTCCTCCTCCAGTTTCCTCTACGCTACCTCGTCTTTATTTATGATCACAAACACCTTGCTCCTTCACTCCAACCCTCTTCCCTCACCACCTTCACTACCCCTTTCATTTCCTCCCTGCCTCTTCCCCTTACCACTTCCCCTTTCGCCTCATCTCCCCCTTACCCCCCTTTCCCTCTCCTCACCACCAACCGGTTATAAACCATTAACATAAGCCGCGTGTGATTCTGTGGTCACCTTAGTACCACTTGTTGACGAAGTGTAAACTCCGAAGTGATATAAGTGGAGGTCGTAAATGCGGATTTAACGAGCGATATCTTACGCTACTGCTGAATTATATCGCGCCGGTTGTATTTCTCTCTTATACACTGATGCACGCAAGCGTGGCAACACTGTGGCAAGTATGCGCACTCATATTTCAACATGCACACGTAAATTCACACATGGACACGTAAATTCACACATGGACACGTAAATTCACACATGCACACGTAAATTCACACATGGACACGTAAATTCTCACATGGACACGTAAATTCACACATGGACACGTAAATTCACACATGGACACGTAAATTCACACATGGACACGTAAATTCACACATGGACACGTAAATTCACACATGGACACGTAAATTCACACGTGTACACATAAATTCAAACATGTACACGTAAATTCAAACATGCACACGCAAATGCAAGCAATCATACAGAAATGCAAACAAGTGTGCGCAATGGCAATTCGTGTGCAAGGGAACACAAACACACATACACGCGCGTGCGCCGTCCCTAAGACGAGAATAAGGAAGTAAAAACAGCACACAGGTTAGACGGCAGACGGTGCATGGGTAGCACCTTCCTGCGCTACAGGAGCTAGAAAAGAGACAGAGAGTTAAAAAAATAGCAGTCTGGATGTAGGACAAGAAGCAGTCTACTCGGGTAGACACAACGACAAGTAACTGGCGAATGAAGCTGATGTTCGCGCCGCACGTATATACAGATGTGTTCAAATAGAGAACTCCCATCACGAGAATTCTTGACATACCCGTACGCAAAGCTGGTAGACATCAACATGCCGATTTTGAACCTAAACAAGGTGGCTTTCAGGGCGATATATGCCACCTATACTAAGCACCAACCTGACATAGGTGTTGCGTGGTATGCAACACATCACTCTCCAAACAAGAGAAAAACACTAAAGAATGCAAAAAAAAAACACTAAAGAATGGGCAAATTTCTTTAAGTGAAAATTCTCGAGGGTTAGAAGTTAAAACTATTAGGCAACGCTAAGCGATGCTCTAAGTGCTGCTCAAGCTATATATATGTGACGGGATGAACGGCATAAGGTTGAGACGCGTAAGTTTCTCAAGGTAATTGGTAAGGATAGCAGGAAAAAGATTTTTAAATTTAGCAAAAACTAAACGAGGAGACTGTGCTCAGAACTGGAGACCCAAATGATTAATAAAGATGTAAGGAAGCCCTTCTTCACCGTGAGAGATGTAAGCAGCTGTAATATAATGGTGGATGAAACAGTCACAATGACTGCTTTGATGACAGCTCAATACAAAGTTGTAGGAGTCATTTCAATAAATTAAATGAGAGATGGGTTAAAACTGGAACGGATGAGAACCCCGGGCCTGAGGCATAACCTGCAGGTGCATTCAGATGAACACATTCAGGCAAGCACACACACCACACTAACACAGAGAGGCGCGACAGACAAACAAGACTGCACGCGAGCACCAACAATGCACGCGAGCACCAACAATGTAACACGAATACACCTTTTCTTCTCGGCCACCATTACAGGGGGATCCTGCCCATCACAGAAGCAAATACACTCTGCGTTCCTCCAGTCAGAGAGAACAATTTTCTGGCCATTACCTTAAAAACACCTTTTGATGATTGTGCGCCAGGCCTTTTGCCTCATCGCCGCGAAATAGGAGGCTCCAGTGCATCTATATTACATTAAGTAATCCTTCGTTTATAAAATATCAGCGGATGAATCATAGCGTAGAAAAACAGGCACTGTAAGGAATGCCTTTATTGTGTTCTCAGAGTGACTGAGCATTGAGTGGGGGGTGGTTGAGGATGAGCATGTTAGCTTTATGTTTGCTAGTGTTTGTTGGTTATATATACACAACAGAGTTTATCTAGCAGTCTTGCTGGAATTTAGCTCAATATTTCAATATCTTTTGTCATATCTTCACAAACTTTCAAGCGAGTCTGATAGTTTTTCCTATTCCGTTGGGTTTGTTGCTTTATTAATTAGTTATGGAGTTTATGCAGGCCAACTCCATACAAGGAGCCTACTAAGTGAGTACAATATTCTTTACAAGTATACTAACAAGATGGAGGACAATACAGTGGACAATACAGTGGACAAGAGGTTAGTACATCATTAGAAGTTATGATCCTTTATTTAACTTCTACAAGGATCGTTATTTACAAAATTTATTAATTTTTATGACCGGGCGAGAGAGCCCAGACATGAGTGGGTAGACTGTGTAATTGTTTACAATCAGAAAGTCTTCGACACAATCTCCAACCGGAAACTATTGCGCAAGTTAGATAATTAGGTAAGAGAGGCAGAGAATGTTCTCCAGATGATAAGAGATTATTGAAACAACGGAACACAGCGATTCACAGAGCGATTTCAGAGTGGCAAGATGTTTCTTTAAGGGTCATTCAAGGGTAACTACTTTAGCCTATCTTGTTTTTGATATCCCAGAGAGGGTTGACTACTTCCTCTCAATGTTGATGACAATGCAAATATCATGATATATATAATGTGGAGAACTGTAAGAAACTACACGATAACCTGAACAAGCTGAAGGAATTACAACAATAAGTGGTTTCTTGAGGCAACCTCACACAAGCGCAAATTAATGAAGATTTAAGACATAATATTCGGGTTGAAAAATAGACACCCCAACCCACACATCTAAAATTAAAAGAAAGAATAATATTATGGTTCGTCCTCGACCATTATCAAGTCGAACAAAGAGTGGCACAGAAAGTCAATATATAACATAAGAATGTGAGTTGAAAACGTAAAAAAATATACCACGAAAGTTAATAAAAATAAAGAAAACACTACTAACCCCAATGGTATACTTCTTACTTTCTCGCCCTTCACCTCGCATTCTTACCTTATTGACTTTCTCTGTCACTCTTTATTTGAACGACTTGATAAGAACCCAGGACGTGCGGAAGCATTGCCACTTCCTTTAATTTTATATGAGTGGCTTTGATGTCTAAAATAATAAAGTTTGATACAAGGAAGAAACCAAGTGGAGTCAGAAAAAGAAGTCTGCCAAAGCCCCTATCATGCGGATGTCATCAGCTGTCACAAGACAAATACCAGAGCTGAGAGGTATGAATTACTAGCAAAGTCTGAAGAGAGCAAACCTAAAGTCACTTAATCTCAGGGAATAGACAGGGCAGACAAGGACAATCTATTTGAAATATCTGGTACACCAGGGAACACCCAACATGCCACGGAAATATGCGGAGGAATTTGTTTGAAGTCAGAGTAATGAACATCTGTAATTCGATAAAGAGAAATTTGATGGAGGAAGACTCCACACACACATAAACACAGGAGTTATTACTGCTATTAAAGAGCTCTCGATCCCCATGCTCTCACTAAGAGTGAGTATGAGTAAATCTGGGTGGTTACAGGTAACGAGTTTCCTTATGTGGGACAACAGGCCTCATGCAGTTTTCATTATTCATATATTCTTAGAACTGTGAAGTAGGACCAAAGAGGCGAAAATCATTATCTGCAGGAACATTAGGTGAGTGTACACACACACACATACCCCGCAAGTCCAACTAATTTGAGAACAGCTGGTTGAGTACAAACTCACTCACACACACACACACTCACTCACGGACACACACACACACACACACACACACACACACACACACACACACACACACACACACACACACACACACACACACACAGTCCAAAGGTATGCCACTAGACTAGTCCTAGAACTAAGAGGCATGAGTTACGAGGACAGGCTGCGGGAAATGCACCTTGCGACACTGGAAGACATAAGAGTAAGGGGAGACATGATCACGACCTACAAAATCCTCAGGGGAATCGACCGGGTAAACAAGGACAAACTATTCAACACTGTTGGGACGCGAACAAGGGGACACAGGTGGAAACTGAGTACCCACATGAGCCACAGGGACGTTAGAAGGAACTTTTTCAGTGTCAGAGTAGTTAACAGATGGAATGCATTAGGCAGTGATGTGGTAGAGGCTGACTCCATACACAGTTTTAAATGTAGATATGATAGAGCCCAGTAGCCTCAGGAATCTGTACACCAGTTGATTGACAGTTGAGAGGCGGGACCAAAGAGCCAAAACTCAACCCCCGCAAGCACAAATAGGTGAGTACAAATAGGTGAGTACACACACACACACGCACAAAACAAAGAAAGGGGAGGAAAATATTAAGTTAAAACAACTTGTCAGTAATTCAGGCTAGTCAGTTGAGAGTGGAATACCGTCATTATTTTTGTAATCATCGCAGTGGTAGCCAGTCTCTTAAATCACTTCCATGCTACACACACACTTTTGTGTGTGTAGCAGGAAAACTTTTTGTATTTTCTATTTCTCGGAGGAGAATGTGTCACAAGAAACGGGAGCCTGTTTTGAATGACACAAGACACTATATCCTGTGTGGAATATGACACAAAACACTGTACCGTATGTAGAGTGCCACACAAGACACTGTACCCTTTGTAAAATGCAACACAGGAGACTGTACCCTGAGTAGACTGTGACAAAAGACAATAAAGAATGCAAGAGTACTTGAAGCTTAAATAAATCTAGGTCAGTATTGACCCTTGAAAATCGCATCCGGAAAGAAGTGGTTTAATGCATAGTCAAACAAATATCTAATGGTTAATCAAATAAAATAAATTTAATGATAATAATAATAATAATAATAATAATAATTATTATTATTATTATTAAGTGATTACATAATATTATAATTTCAAACTAAATGCTACAGTGGCCTTTTATATTTACCACAATACAGGCAAGAAAAACTTTTGGTAAGAATTTTAATTTTTTAATTTTAGGTATTTTCAGGTATTTTATTAAATATTTTTAATAAAATATTTATTATTTATTTTTCAATATTGTATTAAATATTTTATTATTTTATTTTCAGGTATTTATCCAGGTATTTTCCTTATGAAAATACTGGAAACAGGGATAAATTAATTCTAAAATTGAGTAGCCCACCTGTGGGTTTATCCTATACAGTCGTGACGAAAACACCTACAACGAGCAACACATAGCGAGGAATTCCGTATAAAGAGGGATGCATAAATTGGACACACTGAGCCCCAGAGGAATGCTAAATGTCTTTCCGGAGGAACACGCCACCGATATAAAAATAATGGTCACGCCCATATATTGACCAGAAGCGAGGAGTTGGTGGAGACGGCAGACGGGAAAGGCGGAGAGAGGAATGAGCGGATAGGTAAGGAGAAAGGTCTTTGAACAGAAGGAATGGTAGGCTGAGAAGGGTGATATACAGATGAGTTGAGAGGGAAGAGAAGAAAGAGGGTTCTGGGTAAGAAGTGATCATTTGAGAGCAAATATCAGAGAGGAAGTGAAGGGTTATAACATAGCGAAGGATGGGCAGAGGAACGCGTATGCAAAGAGGGTTAATAACAGGCTGGTGAGTAAAGAGGGATAAGTAGAACGAATTTGTATAAGGATGAATAGGGAGTGAAGACAGGCGAGTATAAGGAAGTATGAGCAGCAAAGGGGTGAAAGGGTCCAATGTAGACGGAACCAAACCATTTACAATCCACATATATCATTGATATCCCGTTGAGAGCTGTAATGTCCAAAAAGCGCTGTTTTTGTTAATGTAATTACAGTAATTTTTGCCGAGACCCCCTCTATAAATGACCTCAAGTGCCGACAAAAATATGCAACTTTTGCAATCTTTATGCTCTTCTTTCATTGTGAAATATCCAAAGAAAAACAATGGGTCTATCTAAACATAAAACAATTGTTCTTCTTGGTTCAGTAATTGTTCTGAATGTTTAAGAAGTTTTCTTTCATTTGCATATCACTTCAAGGTAAAATAATTTTCTAACTGTATTAGAAACAAATCAAATTCTTGCTAAAAATCCTATAGGGTAGTAACGTGTTTAGAACCCAAATATTACGTTTGATTTTGCTCATCTAAATCTTCCTTAATTAGTTTTCTTAAGATCCGAATTCTTTTAATAAACAAGGTGATCAACTTCCACGCGTAGAAAACACTCTATATTGAAATTAATGAAATCATTATCAGAAACATGAACATTTGATTTGATACAAGAGTTTCTCAAGGGCAGCAGATTCCTAAACAAATTACAACCTTCATACTCGCTAATTAAGTTTAATGATCTGTCTCGACTAAAGCAATGAATATTGCAGAAATAATAAAGTGCCCGGCTGAGGTGGTATCCGCATAAAAAGCTTACTATTTTTGTCATATCTTTCCACTGGGAATGACTGCATGAGCAATAAAATAGTCAAATTAAAGCCAAACGTATTGAGCAGTATACCTTTCAAAAAATATTACCTATTAACACTTACAGCTGTGCTATTGAAACTATTAAAAGTTCGAAGTCTTGAGCATATTTCTTCTTCATATGACCCCCGGAGGAGCTCTGCTGTGTTTTGGGAATGTTTACGTGAGTGGTAAATTCTGGCCTTGACGCCTAGTGGTGTTTGTGGGGCGGAGCGGCGGCCCCTCGCTCCTGGATATTACTGCCTTGGCTGCTATTTGCTTGCTGGAATAATTATCACCTCTGGGAATGGAATGTTGTCTTTCTTACGACTATATTTTAAGGCATGGGTTTTCTGTGCTAGCTTATTTGTAATTCATTTAAGTACGTATTCAATTATGTAAACCAGATAAGATGATTATTATCTATACTGTATATTTTCTGGTAGGTGACATGTTGGCTGGGTTGATTGTTTTCCCACTTTGTGGCGCCAGTTAATGCCCTTTTCTTTATGTGATATGGATGATTGTTCATTACTATGATGTTGCTGCGAAACCTGTAGCTGTGTGAACAAACAATTTTGTCTCTCCTCCTTGCCACATTAATATGGATGTTGTCTAACATTCACCTTCAAGTTCATAAAACATGCACTTAAAACTTTGCCCCTCCCCATTCCTCCCCTATTTTCTCTCTCTCTCTCTCTCTCTCTCTCTCTCTCTCTCTCTCTCTCTCTCTCTCTCTCTCTCTCTCTCTCTCTCTCTCTCTCTCTCTCTTTCTCTTTCTCTCTCTCTCTCTCTTTCTCTTTCTCTCTCCCTCTCTCTCTTTCTCTTTCTCTCTCCCTCTCTCTCTTTGCAGATCTATATAGTCACACGTTCATCTCTGTAACTCTAACCAACCGAACGCGGGACATTGATACCTCATCTCTCCCAGAATTTACCGCCCGTTTGCCTTAATGTCTCCGTTCAGCAGACCTCTGACCCTGGAAGTAATAACGCCGGAAATGGCGATCGTCTGTAATGTGAAGCCGATAAGAGAGACCATAATTCACTTCCACATTGTCGAGTCTGTGTGCACCGTTTCTACCCAGAAAACGGACCGCAAGCAATAGCGTGGGGAAAATTAGACAAGAATGCATTCCCATGGCTTATAAACCAATTTAAATGAGACAGAAAGACATTTAAGAGGAGGAAAGGCAGGGATGTGTAATATATGGCACATTGCAGTAGGGCGACACCCACCAGGCCAGGCAGTCCGTCAAGAGGGCTACAGTAATATTGCCTCTAATGGAATAGGCAGTAATATATGCAAGCTTGCGTGGTTTATTGCTTTGTACATTAGAGTTATGATATAGGTTAATGTCCGGCTGGCCATAGAGGGGGGGCGAGTTGGAAAACTCGAGATTTAAAACCCGTACGCTCTCTCGTCTGCTGTTCTGTCAAGCATAGAACACTTTTGTCGAAGTTTTAACAGAGACTTGGGATTTATTATACATGAGAATTACGTATGTCAAAACAGCTCCTGTCTGAATAATTTGATATATAATACATAGACACATTATGACCATATACACTAATATACATACACACTACACTACACTTAACTATATCCGTATTTGACTCATGAACAATACAGTAAACCCCTCAATGAAGTAACAAGAACATGGTGTGTCTATGGGAACATCAAGAGGCCGTGTGATGAGGTTAAGCCCCACGTGTGACTGGGACGTCCAGGCATACGTGTTCGAGCCCATTGTATTACCTCAATATTGTCTCACATAACAGATAATGATTATGTACATCGTGATAAGGTGGCGTTAGCCGCGCATGATAAACTCTCCTTTAACGACAGATACCTGCATGAAGTTACTTCAGCTAGAATACAATATTAACATACTTTTGGATTCTACAAAATGCATTGACTCTTTTAACGTATGTAAAGTTGTAGTTAATGCAATGTTGACAACAAGATAAAGTCATAATATATAAAAGTTACAATATAATTGTATAACACCTAATACAATAGTAATGTAGATATATAACTGCTAACAATAAGAACTGTTTCAACCAAAGAAACTAAATAAATATAAAAGAAACCTTGATCAAGCGTGTGTATGGATGTGTGGGTATGTGACCGCACGCGCGCGCGTGTGTGTGTGTGTGTGTGTGTGTGTGTGTGTGTGTGTGTGTGTGTGTGTGTGTGTGTGTGTGTGTGTGTGTGTGTGTGTGTCAGTAAAAACATATAGGTAGCTGACATTTATTGGCTATCAATATTCCTAAATAGCACATAGCTTGCCCTTAATCCAAGAGAAATTAGGTGGAAAGACTCATAAATCGCCGGTAGGAAAGCTTAGTGTGTGTCGATGGAATCTTTTCCACAGCAAAATAAGTATAGATAAAAAGCTTCGACCTCACACGCTTGGGGGTCCACGGTTCGAGTTTCCAACAGCCCAGGTGAATGGGATAAGTATGGATATTTGCACATGATAAAGTGTTATTCATTGAGACAGGCTTCACCTCACGTGTTGCCCAGCCCCGTTGCCCATTGTAGGAGAGATTGGTCTGTACACTGAGACCTACTTTTCACTATTTGTGTCAGCACTTCAATGAAAATATATCATTGTTATTGTTAGTAATCTTGTTACTACTCATTCTACTTACAACTGCTACTATTGGGGTTACTATTACCACCATATTATATTATTTGTAATTACATCTAGTGCTATTATTTTCTCTGGAATCAACAACAGATGTTGGATCAAGACTGTCCATTAATAAACAGTCCAACATCACACCCGAGGTTACCTTCTTGATACCCAGCTCCTGCTTTTGTTTGTCAGTCTGTACCCTACTCCTCTCTCTTCCTCTTCCTACTCCTCCTCGTCCTGCTTCTCCTCCTATTTTTTCTCATCTTCACTCTCCTCTTCTTTCTCCTTCTCCCTCTTCTACTCTTCCACCGTTTTCTCCTGCTCTTCCTCATTCGTCTATCTTCTTTAACTCATTCTCCTTCTCCCTATCACCCTTCTTCTCTTTCTCCTTCTTTCTCCTTCTCTTCCTACTCTTCCATTTGTACGTTTAGTTTTCTTAAGATTAATGAGTCACATAAGGGTTGAATAAGATCTTTTCTTGGTGTTATTGTTCCATTATATTCCAACTCCTTTTCTGAGGAAATTGTTTCTGGTTCATAAGGCTCTCTTGTTTCCATCTGTTTCCTCGATAAATTACTCATTCTTTGTTTACTTTTAAATTCCCTTTAACAATCTGGTGTTGTTGTTGCGTGTGTGTGGTAAGATTCAGAGTTCTTTCACCCCTTCCTCGTAGCTCACGACTTCTCGGGGGTAAAATCGAGACTTTGACGTATCTCTCGACATATTAAGATTTTTATTTGCTGATATTTGGATGGAGTTTTATGTTAAAAATGCATTTTTCGGATACAGTCTCGTACTGGTTGTATATGGCATTTGGAAGACTCCGTTGCCTAAGTTCTCTATCAGTGGCACTAACACCGCATCAACATCGCAAGTACCAAGAGCACTGTATTATGAAGGGGGTAACAATACCACCATCACTACCACGGAAATGTCAGCACTGTGGAGAAATGCCTGACAGACCACTGGAACATTATCAAACACAGTGCACAGTTACAAACCCAATAAGAACAGACTGATGATCAGAGCAGAAGAAGTTGTTAAACACATGGGACAAAATCTTACTGAAGCGACCATACGAGTCACAAATTCTCCCACTCCGTGTAAGTAAAACAGAAACAAATAACACTTAGTGGGCCAGCCAGAGGCTTAGGGCTCGCGCAGGAATTTTCCTGCCAAAAAAAAAAAAATCACTGCCACACATACCAAATAACGCCACGGGGCCACCATGACACCAGCAACACTAGCACAAGTTTGTGTTGCACCACCTCTCCCCCCTTCCCCCTCCTCCCCTCAACAACAACCATCACAAGACCAATTTTCATTAACGTCTCAGTTTGCTGCATTGTAGTGTGTTTCGTCGCGCCCGGAGACCAGACCCCAGCGATAATCCTGACCCACTGCCGCAAATATCATTAACGAGTGAATGTTATCGTTGTGTCAGTCTTCAGTTTGGATATTGCTTTGCCACCTTAGGAGCTCGATGTTGTTGACGGATTGTCCATAAGCTTAGGCGAGAAATCATGTTAAATATTTCGCAGTTACCGTAGATTTTGCGAGTTATCGTACGCTTTCTTTTATTCATTTCTAACATTACGAAAGGATCGAATCATCGTCTGATATCACCACAATCTGCAGGTGTATAGAGACATATATGACACCTAGCAAGATCAACCAGGTAGCTCTACTGAACTACTGCAATAGTACACCTCTCCTCTATGCTTTGACTGACTGACAGACTGACTGTCTTGCTGTCTGAGTGGACAGACACATTGGCGTTTAATACACCTTACATACATACTACGGTCTTCATTAAACATGATTATAATAAACTAGTTAGTACCTAGGAAAAAATGTTATTTTAATATTTCCCCTTGTATAATTATTTATACTCGTTTATAAAAATGTCAGGGCACGAACTTATTTGCAACAAAATGCAAATTACATTAGGTGACTAATTGGAAAATTAATTGCTTCAATAGTAAGTAATTAAAGTACTGACAGGGTTTTTACCAGTAACCAAAACGAAGGCCTCATATTCAACATTTAGATATTTATCCTCTCGTAAAGAATAACAAAACAAAACAACCCAAAATAATGTTGTGAAAGAAATCAACAAAACCACAGATCAACACAAGACAAACCACGAGGACAGATTTAGCAAATTAAATCTACGAACAACAGAGGTGAGAAAAACCTAAGCAGGAATGATCCAGACATATTAGATACCCAGAGAATTGACAAGTGAAACGGGGCGAGAATATTATAAAAGATCTCGTTCAGTGTGCGTGAAGCAGACGGATAGAATGAACTTTAAAAAGGAGGTAATTGAGGCAGAAAAGCTGCTAAGTTCCAAAATAAATAAAGGTCTTAATAAAGATAGGTAGCGAGTTTAGTTGCGCAAGTTACCCTAAACAGAAGAGGCGGTGTGTGAGAGATATATTCATCTCAATCTCCAGACACTTTTAGATAAAATATTATTAGATAACATGCTTACATATTATCACATAAATACCCAGGCTGGTATAGACACTGACGCACAAGCTCTATGCTCTATGTGGCTCTATGGCTCTATGCTCTATGTGGCTCTATGCCTATAGATTGCCATAGGCATAGTTTGGAAGACTCATAGGCCTATACACGATAAAGCACACCATAACAAAATGAAACAAACACAGGGACTGACCTAGACTGAAGCACAAGCACACAAACGCACACTCCTCCTTGCCTTGACTAAGGAAATACCGGTAAAAAAAAATATACGGAAAAACTATCTGATAAAATTTCGTCTTGAATTATTCATATGGTAAAAAACTTCCAAGTGATAAATGATAAACTAACCGTCGACTCCTGTCTCGAGGATGACAGACCCTGGGGGTAGAGGAGACAGGGTGAGGAGCCTGGGAGAACAGGAGACGGTCTGAGGGGGGGGGGGCAAGGAGTAGAAGAGACAGGATGAAATAGGTGGATAAGGAAGCGAGGTGCAGAGAAGAGGAAGTAAGATGCAGGAGAGTGGAGAAAGGGTTGGGGAGCGGGCAATAGACGAATTCTGGTAAAGAGTGGAATAAGAGGAGGATGATTAGGAAAGATGAGAAGGGCTAAAAATCCAAGGAAGAATAGGAAGACAGTTGGGAAAAAAATGGTGATGACAAATAAAACAGAACCTTGCGAAGAAAGGGTAGAGAGGTCAGATAGAGGAGCCTGAAATATAGTATCATGCTAGGAAGGATAAAAGTGGAGATATAAGAGAGAGAGAGAGAGAGAGAGAGAGAGAGAGAGAGAGAGAGAGAGAGAGAGAGAGAGAGAGAGAGAGAGAGAGAGAGAGAGAGAGAGAGAGAGAGAGAGAGAATCAACAAGCTAGAGAAAGAAAGAGAATAAAAAGCAGCCATAAATATTTTTTACTTAACACAGTGAATAAATCGGACTTAATGCCTCTTTTCATCTGGCACTAGGCGAGGAAAACAAAGGAGCACCGTAATCTCTTAAGCCGGTTACACTTTGCGTATTACTGTGGGTCATCGTTGGTGAGGGGATGAAACGGGATGGTTAGAACAGCCTTTGTGGCTCCTCTTGCTTATTTATGTATATGTGCCGCTTCCTTTATAGACACTAATGCACAAGAGTACACACACACACACACACACACACACACACACACACACACACACACACACACACACACACACACACACACAACACACACACACACACACAACACACACATATTTGGGGCAGGTGGCTGAGCGGACCGCGCGCAGGGCTCGTAATTCTGTGGCCCGGGTTCGATCCCGGGTGCCGGCGAGAAACGATGGGCAGAGTTTCTTTCACCCTGATGCCCCTGTTACCGAGCAGTAAATTGGTACCTGTGAGTTAGTCAGCTGTCACCGGCTGCTCCCTGGGGTGTGTTTGGTGTAGGGGTGAACAAAAATAGTAGTTAGTAACAGTTGATTGACAGTTGAGAGGCGGGCCGAAAGAGCAGAGGTCAACCCCCGCAAGCAGAACTAGGTGAATACAACTAGGTGAATACACACTCACACACACACACACACACACACACACACACACACACACACACACACGTATGGGTCTGGTAGCTGAGCGGACCGCGCGCAGGACTCGTAATTCTGTGGCCCGGGTTTGATTCCCGGACCAGGCAGAAACAAATGGGCAAAGTTTCTTTTACCCTGATGCCCCTGTTACCTAGCAGTAAATAGGCACCTGATAGTTAGACAACTGTTACGGAGCTGCTTCCTGAGGGAGGGGGTGAAAAAAATAGTTAGAAGTAAGTTACAGTTGAGAGGCGGGCCGAAAGAGTAGAGCTCAATCCCCGCAAGAACAAGTAGGTGAACATCTAGGTGAATACACACAACACACACAACAGTTATTAGACGTAAATTAACCCCCCAGGGAGCGTGTCTCCCCAGATCATTAAAATATAAGGACAACCATATAGTGGAGAATCACGCAATGTTTGGTCCTTTGCTTGCTTATTTGGTCCTATTGCGTTTTTAGAGGTTTTAACTGTCTTTTGCGTATCCTTGGGTGCATATGTGTGTGTGTGTGTGTGTGTGTGTGTGTGTGTGTGTGTGTGTGTGTGTGTGTGTGTGTGTGTGTGTGTGTGTGTGTGTGTGTGTGTTTGTGTGTGTGTGTGTTTTGCTGATTTAGTTTCGCAAAAAAACACACGTAAATGTACACATATTTAATCATATTCACATGCGTCTTTTGAGTCGATACAAAACGTATGTACCTGTATCGTTAATTTGAAATAAGTTCAAAACTCAGTGTCATCAGACCAGTTGGGGAATATGCAGCACCTTCGCAGCGCTCATATCTAATTAAAGATAAAGTGAAGCATGTAAATTTCTACAGACGTGATGTCAGACTAGTTAAGGAGCTGGAATCTTAACCAGAGAGGACAGAAGAAGGGTTCTAATCCTTGCATCTCTTAAAGAGAGAAGGCACAGTGAAAGCATGTTCACCACATACAAAATACTCTTGGGTAGAGACAAAATACATATGGAGAGCCTGATTGTCACCAATGGGACTCAAAGATGCATAGGTGGAAACTAAGTCCTTCGTGAGAGTAATAGATATATCAGAAACACTTTTTTAAGTCAGAATAGTTAGTAAACATTTTCTCTAAGAAGGAAAAGTGTTCTGGAAGCTGCTGTACATCAGTCTACTGACGAATGACAGGTGTGAGACACGAGCTGAAACATAGACTCCAGAGGCATTAAGAAATGTATATAACTAAGCTGTTAAACACGATCCCCCTTACATTAACAATGAAACAAAACATGACCAGAGATAACAGATATAATGAAGGCTACGAGGGTAAGGTGAGGAAGCCATGGCAGGTCTATATAATTCTGAGTAATAATTTACTCTCTGTTTACCAACATAATTTGCTGGTAAATAAAATGTTTCCTCGTGGCTCTTTTTCCCCCACTGAGAGAAATGACAAAACGAGGTCAGGTGGCTCCTGCTTCGTAGTAAACGACGATGTATAAGAAACTCTGCATTTTACACTAATACACATTTAGTCTTAAACTTAATTCAGCGTTTCACACTTCAAAGTGTTCCTTGCCTTAGTATAAAGTAAATTTAATCTAACTGTCACCGTTGAAGATTTAATAGTTTACTGAAGTCATTTATATTTCTACGCTACTATTCATTGATAAATGTCACTTCAAGTATCGGAGAATGGCACGTTAAGTAGAGGCATCGGTAAAGGCCACTTCACGTACTATCATCAGCAAAGGTCATTCCGATTGGAGTCATCAGTAAAGGTCACGTCACGTACAGTCTCTAATCACTAGCCAGGGCAGTGAGCCGACACCCAGCCACCATCCGCTGTGCTCAGACTGCTGTATAATCATCCTTCATCATAGTCAGGAAAGACGCATATACCCTAATATTTCACTGAAAAGGAACAGAGTAAACAATGATTGTTTGGCTTCGAAGGTGCACAAACAACAAGGGAAAACAGAAGCCAATTTAGTACCCAAATGAAGAGATAGTGGAAAGAATAATATTTTGTTATATTAAGCAAATTAAATGAAATGAAACGTGAATTGGAGGAGTGTGACTCAACAAACTGCTTCAAATAAGTTAACAGAGCCCAAAAGTCTTTGTGAACATATGCCCATTTATTTAAAATTGAGTATATGGGGTCCAGATTGATCGAGTACATACTAGTCCCCTATTAAAAGCATTCCCCTTTTCCCGCCCTTAAAAATATAAAATACAATTATTTTCCTATTGAAGGCAACATGGAAGTCGATCATTTACCAGTTACACTCACATTAATTCAGTCCCCCGTGGTGTAGTGGTTAAGACGCTCGCCTGACGTTTCGCGAGCACTTTGTCCTGGGTTCGTATCCTGGCTGGGGAGGATTTAATGGACGCAAATCCTTAACTGTAGCCTCTGTTTAACTCTACAGTAAAATGGGTACCTGGTTGTTAAACCAGGTACCCATACGACCCCGCGAAAAATCAAGATTTTTCGCGGGTCGTATTCCAGGGAACATAGGATTAAGGACTTGCCCGAAACGTTACGCGTACTAGTGTCTGTACAAGAATCTAAGAACTCCTGTATATCAATAAAAACATAAAAATAATATATAACATGGGGTAAGAAATAAATCTTGTATCGCCTCCTAGGAAGCTCATGGTTCACTTATCCAACCACAATCCCTGTCTTATTGTCTCAGGTGAATATTAAGATCTTCCTCACCATCCTCTACCCCTCAGTTCTTTCAGTGAATAAGATCCTAACTCTCGCATTCTACACCTTTACCTCCTACACCACTACTTTTTTACTCACACCAGTCGCTCTCTATTCCCATTTACTTCTACTATCTACTCAAAAACCACCTCTAAATCTCAACTACTATCTACCCGCACCAGCCGCTGCTCAATACTCCATTGCCCTACATGCTTCAGGTATCACAAGACCCAGCATTATATATGGCCCACCACGCGGGCCGCCCGACCCACCACCCGTCAGCCCCAACAGCTTAGACCTTGATGAACTAATCTTCATAAACCTCGCGAGCCGTGATGGCCTGAGCTACTCGGCCGCACAGGGAAAACAAATCGTGAATATATCACAGCGTAGAGAATGGTGATGTGGCGAGCGGCTGATTGAAGAGGTAGCTTAAGGGGATGGGGGGTAGGAAACGGGGTTACTGTTTCTGTTGAACCACAACAGTACCCCTGGCAGCTTCCGAGGTACTGCTGGTGCTCAAGGGTAGCTTCCGAGGTACTGTTGGTGCTCAAGGGTAGCTTCCGAGGTACTGTTGGTGCTCAAGGGTAGCTTCCGAGGTACTGTTGGTGCTCAAGGACATCTTTCGTGGTACTGGGAGTACTCAAGTGGCAGCTTTCGGTGTACAGGTGCTAATCAAGAGGCAGATGATGCTGTTTAGAAGGCGTTGGTGGTTAAGAAGGCAGCTACAGGGGGGTTACAGGTGGTTATCAAAGGGAATAGTAAGCAGGGTGTATATTGCCCAACGAGCTGCATGATTCTAGAGGCCAGCAGAGCCTCGTTTTCAAGAAAAAAACAATAGATTTTCTCGTTAACGTATAAACTGAAAGAAACCCGCTTGTGTAATATCTATCTCTCGCGTTCTCTTGGATTATTTGTTAAATGTTCCATTGATTTATTGTTTCGTTAAATCCCCTAAAATTGTATTGGTTCATTTCCTGTCTGGATGTCATGCTCTGAGAAAATGACTAGACAATTTTAGATTGTAAACATGTTCCTGTATCGTCCAGTTAGTTATGAGGTCGTGAGAAACAACCAGCTAGCTATGAGGTAATGAGGATTAGCCAGCTAGGGCCAGAAAACGCAGAAGACTGCGTGTGTGGATGCGCCAACTACCTAAAAACGACTTTATCAGCAAAAAAATCGATAACAAACACAAAATTAATTTACAAATAAACTTTAAAAGTAAAATGTATTGGTGTTAATGTGAATTTTCCCAGAATTATCCCCTATACGTCGGAATTTTCGAGCCGAACTCTTAATACGCAACAAAACTGGCGAATTAAATGTATGTATATATATGTATATATATATATATATATATATATATATATATATATATATATATATATATATATATATATATATATATTTATATATATATATATATATGTTTTTTATCGTGGACATTAAAATAATATATTTGAGGGTTATTGGGCAATAAAGTTAGAATTTATGGACCATTTCTCAAAATTTAATATTTTGAGGAGAAACTTAAAGCGGTTTATGCAGTGAAGTGGTTGTTAATCCTCGATGTTGAAGATAGTGATAGCAAGGAGCACGGAGAGCAGCAACAAATTAAAAATATCAGAAAACATGATACAAAAACGACGTATAACATCAACGCAATACATCTGTGAGAGTGAACAATGAAATCACAAAAAGTAATGTATCTTTGAGGAAATATAGAGGCGGTGTATTGATATCGAACCGGCGTTTCTGGCGGGGGATCCAAGGATGCGCGTTCGATCCCATTTCATGGCTTAAGTATTTTCTTCATGGTAATGGTGTTTCAAGCATTCTATGGCGAGGAACTGATCAGAATAGCAGTCAGGCGTTACACAGATATTGTAGTCTAGAGGAAAATTACCTCTAGAGGGCGCGTTATTGCTGAAATGTTTAAGCGTTTGGGCGTTGTTTAAGCGTGTCGAGCCAATGAGGGTTCGCATCAGCAAAAATGGTGTAGCGATCGATGGCTTACTCATATGGGGAAGTAAATAAAGGCTCGCATCAACTCTGTTATATGACTGATGGCACTCATCAACTCGACCAGTGAAATTGATGTAGTGAGGCGCGTGGGTTGGCCAATTCCTTAATAAGTGCATTTTGCCGCGCTGTAAACTTTGTTGACACTGATGTGAGGCATAGAATAAATTACTGGTGCTGAGCGGGGCGCGGACAGTGTAGGTAAGGTGGTGGTTCAGCAAAGATTAGGTGGTGTTTCAGTGTTGGCAACAGAGGTGTGTAAGTAGGTGAAGCAGTGTATTTAAAATGGTACAGGTTCAGTGTCGTTAACGAGGGTAGCTTAGTCCAGTCCACTAGGGCGTGGACCAGTGTATTAATACCGGCTAACATCCCCTGGGTTCATCTTGCATTTTTTTATGTTACAAATAATAAATAACTGTCAATCAAAAATAATATTTTCAACATAACTATCAATATTTATGCAGGCGATGAGTCACAATAACGTGGCTAAAGTAAGTTGACCAGACTTGCAAGTCAAGTAACAAGCCAAGTTACAAGCCAGTCAAGTCTATCGACTTGAGAATGGTCCAGGACGGACCGAAACGTCGTCGTCCCTTCACCTTCTAGTGTGTGGTCTGGTCAACTATCAATATTTATGTTGAAGATCAACATTTTCACCATAATATCAATAGATTAAATACAGTCATTCATGATGTGATCTACTGATCTTTAGATCTCTATAAAAGGATTCCGGAATTTATATGTGCGAGTTAAACAAAACTAATTGTGTTGACTTGGGGAACTTATTATCAAAATAATCCCTCTGACGACGCAATATTTTAAAGTCTAATTCCCCTGTCTGCCATTTAATTGACTCTAAACAAAACAAAATATTTCCCTATTCAAAAGCACTTTTTTATTTTATTGTGACATTTATTATGCATTCTGAATTTTTATCGTTAATTATCATCGTTTGAAAACATTCAGATGTCCGAAATACCTCGTGAAATAATATATATATGATTTAATTTTAAATCTTATATTATATTATTTATATATATATATATATATATATATATATATATATATATATATATATATATATATATATATATATATATATATATATATATAAACCCTTCCAACATTTCAGGGATGACTGGTTTAACATGTTCAATGATATATGTGACAAAGGTCAATTATTAAAGCAATATTATATACCGATGCGTTGATACAGTATTGCTTCTTCCAGGGAAATAAAGATATGGGAGAACACCGCCGTGGGTGGTGTAGTACGTTTACTAAAACACTTTTACTTTACATACTCTACTGTATGTAAAGTACTGTACATTTACAGTACTATTTACTGTACGTTTAGATTTAGTAAATCCAGTCATTTGCTCGTTAGTTTTCACATACAAAATATATAAAAAAGAAGAAAGAGGTAAAAAATAATTATTCCGGGCTTCATTTCGTGGCTTCGAGGTGGATTTTGAATTCATCCTTATACGTCTGCTCCTTGCCTTATAACCTCGAGATATTAAGAAACGGGGCGGTCTGTGTCAGTCTAAAAAATATATACGACTCCAATCTCTCATATTTCTAAGACAGGACTTCTCCAACACCGTCGTATCGACTGTAATATGTGTATTCAATCCTACACTTAATACTCCTTAGATGATAATAACAAGAACAATAATCCACAGGGAGTAATCTCTAAGAACCTCTGATAGGGTTCGAACCTGTGCTGCTTAGGTCAAACAGCTTTCCGTGCTCGTTTGTGAAAACTTCATGGAATCGATTTTGCAGGTTTTCACACACATCCCCTGTCATTCTTTGTGAATATGCCCATTCCTTATTTTACATTTTTTGATCACGGGACTTTTCAATCAAGTATTTCTCCTGATGAAACAGTGGAAGGGTTTGAGCTGATTCGGATTCACTTTTTCTGACGCCGAGTTTAAGTATTACTAGTTCTTTTTTTACTGTCTTTGGTCTTTGCCGTCATTTTGAGTGTTTTTTTTGGCCATATTCTGTGAAAATTTGCTTTGTTGCTCCCACAGTTAAACTATGGGTAATACTATGCCTTCATTATAATCTCCTTGAGAACACATTAGTCGGCTGCAGCCCAGAACTTTTGTGTACAAAAATTACAAAATTTCTGGTGAAATCCTCGAGGTAAGTGGTGTTCAGCGGTGTTCCCAACAATAATGCTTTCATTTCCTCATCATTTCCTCTTCGAGGTTCCAGACTAATAGATCATGAGCTTTTCCTCGACCGACTTATTCTTGTGTGTGTGTGTGTGTGTGTGTGTGTGTGTGTGTGTTTTTGCATACTCTCCTGCTTGTGTATGCTATCATGCACAAGACTGAATTAGAGTCACATGCCAAAACACGGCATTACTGAATGTACACTATTTTGAGGTCTCTAAACTGACAAATGGATTCATACTGAACGACAAACAATTCATTGCACTTAGCCGTATCTGTGGTAATGCATCAGTACATCATTAAGGCTACAATTCTCTCTTCTGCCCTCAGTCAGAGGGCAATATTGCTAGTCATGAAGAAATTACAATATTAACAATTTTGGTTCCAACCAAATGTCCAACACAAATGAAACTTCAAATGGCAGATTTAACCTTCACAACCGTCCAGATTAGGTTACTTTGAAACAACGGTATAGTGAATAGTGTCTGAAACTGCACATTTGTATCTACTTTAGCTAATATCAATCTGCAGTGCATTTGAAGGTGGTTTGGTGGCCACTTTTAAATATTCCTGAAGGAATGTTCCACAACACATAAATGACAAGAACACTTTGTTCCTGAAGCCTTGTATTGGAAGAGAGAGAGAGGCAGGAAGTGTGTGGCGCAGCTCTGACATGCCCACAGGGTATGCCAGCAGAGTGAAGGAATATACACTGGGACAAAGATGACTTAATTTATGCATTTTACGTTTCATGGCCTGAGAGTTCCTGTTCGTAGTTTGAACTCGAGTGGTAGTTCGTAGTCTGGCCCCAAGTAGTAGTTTTTTGTGTGTGGACCAAAATGATAGTTTGTAGTCTTTTCTTGAGTGTTAGTTCGTATACCCTGATCACCTCTCTGTCACGAGCCTTACTGCTCTCCACTCTCCTTCTTCCAACCAATTTCACCATGCATCACAATGCAAGCTCATCATCATTAGGAACTGTGACGTAAAGAGAGAGGGAGTGTCTTTCCGAGTCCCAAGTCCAGCCAGGGAGGAAGAAAGTGGTTTGGTTAACAGCAGGTAATACGTCACTGTTAACCTGGTAACTGAAGGCTGGCGAGGGGGGACAACTTTGTGCTGAAAATGGTTGTCGACTTTAGGGTAATGGAGGACCACTGTGCAACGTCCCCCTGCCTCAACTGCAAGCCTGAAGGACGGGTAATGTATTGTGCCCGTAAGGGAGAATGGTTTTGGGTGTGGGAGGTTTGGGTGTTCAGGGTTGGTGTGTGTGTGGAGTTGGAAGTGTGTATGGTGTTAGGGTGTGTGTGTGGATTTGGGGTGGATGAGGATCTAGTCTCTGAAGTGATTCTCACTTTGATGTATTTGATGGCTATTCCGTTGTTTCAATTACCCGACCACCGCGTCATAAACGTTTCTGGTCGCTGTGGCGGCGGCTGGTGAAGATGAGGGTTGCAGAGGTCCGGATAAGATTGTGGTTGAGTTTGTGGTTGTGGTTACTTAGGTTGCAGTGGGTGTGCCCTGGCTGCGGTTGGGTTAGAAAGCTCCAGCAAGTAAGGTGTTTATATCCTCTTTTGAAGTTTAAAAGTGTTTACCTTCCCAGATATTATGTCCATGTTTATGTTCCTTGCTCCCACTTGTTGTTTGATTTACATTCCTTCTGTGATTCCCGATATATTGATCGGCACACAGACGGCCTGCGCACCCATTATGGTTATGGATGAGATGAGTGATTGGTGTTTGCTGGCATGTAGTGACGGTGTTGTATACCAGCTGCCAGTATTTACTGAGCAAAGGCGTGAGACCAACAGCGAATGAGAGAGAGAGAAGATGAGGGAGAATTTGGGAGAGAGAGAGAGAGAGGTGAAGGAGAGAAGGGAAAGAGGAAAATGAAAGAGAGAGAGGAGAGAGAGAAGGAGAGAGAGAGAGAGAAAAGAGAGAGAGAGAGAGAGAGAGAGAGAGAGAGAGAGAGAGAGAGAGAGAGAGAGAGAGAGAGAGAGAGAGAGAGAGAGAGAGAGAGAGAGAGAGATATGAGGGGTAAGGTGCATTAAATTCTGTCTATTCGTGCTTTTGATATGTTGATGTTATTTTACAAGACAACCAATTCGTGAGTCTATAATTACTTGGCGAGTATGATTATCTTCCAAAAACTAACTTAAAGCCCATTATAATTGAATTCTACACTAATCAGTAAATTTCTAACGCGGAAGCGTTATATTGCTAGTCCGGAGCTACAATTAGTCGATCAAGGCATCGTAAACTTTTCTGGCAGCCAATCAAAATAGTGACCAAATGCCCGTTAAACTAGAAGCCAAATCCTCTAATTATAATAAAAAAAACGCTTTGCACACGATACATCCTCAGGCTATGCTTGTCCATGCAGCAGCCAAACCCAAACACGCTTTCATAAATTTTGTCGTAATGAGATAGCAGTATTTTCTCAAATATAAATTTATAATATGTATCAGGGAAGGATAAAAACCCACACTTGTGTATTTGTGAAATTTATGTAAGGAATTTACACCAAGTCTTTTACACTCTCCTAAGTGCTTTGTCAAGTATCCTCCGAATTACTTCAGAGGAAAGCTTTACTGGGAAAATGATTCAGAGGGAATTCAATTTGATCTCAATAAATAGATGAATGAAAGCAGTCCCATTAGCCGCGTTCATTGGGTATGGAGAGGGTTACGAGGGATAGCAGCCAGATGAACACTATTAAAAACAACTTCAGTTCCCTGAATAACAGGATTACAGAAAGGACAAATGACCATATTTTTGTAGATGACATTATCGCTGGTACATCAGCAGATGAGGACTGTACAGATGACTTACGGGCTAACCATAGCCCGTGCTACATTGACACTTCGTTCTGAGTAGCTAAATCTGAAACAACATCAATCCACAGATGACACCTTCTGACTCCATCTACTGTAGCTTACACTGCTCCTGTGCCAGGTAAGTCCACTACGGGCTCACCATAACCCGTGCTACTTGCCCCGCTCCTGTGCCAGGTAAGTCCACTACGGGCTCACCATAACCCGTGCTACTTGCCCCGCTCCTGTGCCAGGTAAATTACGGGCTCAAAATATCCCGTGCTACTAGGAACTTGTTTTAGTAGCTGAATCTATAACAACAACAACATCCACAGATGAGGAAATCTTAGTAGGATCTCCACCGTCGCAGCTCAAATACGACACCTACTCGATACAAGACCTCCTCGTGGAGGCGATCTCACCAAATCCCGATGACTGCACGTGCCATGTCAACTCGCAGCAAGGCTCAGCCAAAGAACAAACGGAAGACTTAGACTAACACTAACTACAAGACTACACTAACCCATCAGCTTCATAACTGTGCCCCGATCCACAGATCTTCAGTATCAGATATTGATAAAGATAATGACTCCAAAAAGTCTCCACTTACGGGCTCACTATAGCCCGTGCCGCGTGGAACTTATGGTTCTGAGTAGCTGAATCAAAAACAACAACAACAATGGATGGCAACCTCATTAGACGTTAAGATGTAAGTCTCGTCCAAATCACACACTCAGACCTTGAGAAAGCACTCAGACGAGTGTGAAAGATCCGGTGTAAATTTCCTTACATAAATATCACCAATACACAAGGATGGTTTTTATCCTGTTATTATGACTGTGGGAAGACATTACCATTACTAGCGAATCAGAATGTTATGTATATAGTTGGGTCTAGATCAGGTTAAGTTAGGTGCTGCCGGCAACTGTCCATCTTCATATGATCCACAAGAAGACTCCACTTCTTGACTGGATATCTCCACTTGTATATATCTTGGAGTCTCCACTGGAGACCCCACTCCACCTTAACATAAGGATAAATTGTACTGTAAAGGGCATTTGGGCTTTTACGGGACAGATACTAAGTATAGTTACACAGACTCGTTCACATACCCCACGTGTGTCCACTACCAGTCCATATATATATCTACACATATGTGTAGACATTTAGTAGATCTGAAATTTTACGCTGGCAGTCATGCTATTATGAACAATTTGGGTAATTATTCAAGGTTTACCATTAAAATATAATAACCCCCGTCTCCTCATCAAAGATATAAAGACCCTTAGACTACCATCACCAGACAAATTGTACTTGACTCATTATTGTTCACGCTTACGCCTCAACTTTATTCTAATAAACAATCCTTACTAAACTTATAATGTCCCGAATAATGACTCACCATTAAACAAACGACGTAAATATAAATAATAAGGTAAATAAAGATTTGAATCTCATCACTACATAGAATTTAATCGTAATCTCGGTGCCACCTGCAGATTATCTTTGTAGATTTAGTGATACGTTAGTAGTTTGTTTTATCGCAACATCCCCCACTTCCCCCCCCCCCCTCATATTATAAAGAGTGATGACAACATGGTACAGAGACATTCTCTGCTTAAGTTACCATGTACCATCGAAGTATAGATGCTACTTCACACAAGGTGCGGTAATCGACGTATATACAAAATATTCATACATCACAGTAAGGGATTTTAAACACTCTTGTCCCTAAAATAGAAACGGCTTTGGAGAAGATCGCAATAAAATGGTTTTCATTGCAACTCGCTAGAAATTAGTCTTGTTATACGCCAGCTATTTTGGGACCTGGGTAATTAACCACCCCTCCCTCCAACCACCACACTACCAACCACCCCAGTTCTCTCCAACCAACGCATCCACCTAGCACGCTTGCTTAATAAGTTTTTCGTGTAGTGAGATAGTGAGGAGAAAATCGAAGTCTGTCTGATTTGATATTCGGGTTAAGGCCTGTCAACCTTTGGATGGTTATTAAGATCACTACCATTGCTTACCGACCAACCAGTAAGTATTCTTACCGACCAACCAGTATAAGTATTGCCGACCATATTTCTGGGACAAAATAAGCTCTCAACTGATATGCACGTAGAAGCGGATCTCAGACTAAACGCGCCATGCGTGTGCGCTAGAAATAAAAGTGCACACGTTAATTTATTTGTATATATATATATATATGTGTGTGTGTGTGTGTGTGTGTGTGTGTGTGTGTGTGTGTGTGTGTGTGTGTGTGTGTGTGTGTGTGTGTGTGTGTGTATGTGTGTGTATGTGTGTGTGTGTGTGTGTGTGTGTATGTGTGTGTATGTGTGTGTGTGTGTATGTGTGTGTGTACGTAAATCAGAAACATTAACACGTGAAGAAAAATGTGACAGTGTCAGACCACGAAGGAAGAATTGAAACAGGAATTTCCTTAAGTACTTTCGTATTTAACAATACATCTTCAGAAGTGATATATATCTCCAGAATATATAAATATAACTGAATATGACTACATATTCTGTGTTGATTATCTCGTTTATTGCTTCTATCCCTTTGACTTGTGCTCTTGCATCTTGATTTAATTGGAAGAGTTCTCCAAATGTAATATTTGTTTTAGGTAAACTAAACATATATATGTAACTTTAGAATGTATTACAATTATTATATATTTACACAACGTTCCGAACCTACATGGTTCATTCTCAAGTGATGGGACTCTACGTTGTAATTGTTTGTTGCTTTAGATTTAGCTACTCAGAACGAAATGTCCATGTAGCACGGGCTATAGTGATCCCGTAATGGGACTCTACCGGGCGTATTGGATTTATACCGTTAGGGGTCAGGTACATAAAATACGAAATAGATGAAGAATATGGCGTAAAGGGTGAAGAGTAAAACGAAAAAAGGGGAAAATACATACAAAGATTAATCGGGTGTAGTGGGCGTGGCATTTTGAGGAATGTCGTCAACACTGGCGTCTTCACGTTGCTGTCTTGTTCTTACTCTCATTGTGGGTAGAGTGAATAGTTCGTTACTTGGGTATTTATTGTGGGGTGTTTTACTTTTATGTGAATGGCTTCAAGAATCTGTAATCGTGTTACATGTTGAGTTTTCTCAAGATGTAAGATATAATGAAGATTACAAATCAAAATGAGGCCAGCTAGCGGATGTAGTGCAAGCCAACAAGAAGTATAATGAGCTAGAGAAGTCGAGATACAATGCACAAAATCAGGGAACCACTTCCAGAGATAACCAACACGAATGAGACGGGGCCTATGAGCTAGAACTCACTCCCACACAGACACAAACAATTAAGAACAAGTAGGTTAGAAGCAATTCGTAGTAGAAAAAAATTGGTAAAACTAAATAAGAAAGCCAAACACGTACGACTCGTTCAACTCCGAGTTCTTCATCGTCTGACCAATCTCTAACTCCAGCAGAAGGCCCGTTAGGAACAGACGGAGAGACAAATAATGGACACTTGCTTCAGGCAACGCTGCAGGCGTGGTATGGCTTCATCAAGACTTCTTCTTTACGACCGAGAGATTATCACAATTACCGAATTAATGAGAATTTTGTGGGAGGGTTTAATTGCACGATTTTTCCTCTGAATTAATAGATTTTTCCCCGCACGTGATGTAAAAAAAAAGTTTATATTTAATGAGGACTGGAGTGATTATTCACATTGTTCTGATATCTCTGGTTGTATTAAAACGTATTACTTAGCAATCTTCGAAGCGAAGTTAGTCACGCAAAGCTGTTCTAAACATGCAATGTTGGTGATACAGTTGGCTCCGTGTAGGAGATTGAAGACTCCTTGTGTTGGGGGCTGGAGGGATTCTGGTGTTTGGGATGATAATCTATTTTTAAAGGATTGGTGTAAAGGATTGTTGGTTATTTATTTTTGGTGGTGGTCGGTTCCTTACTGGATATGGTGGGCGTCGTTTCTTACGGAGAATCAGCTGCTTGTCAATTATTTCAAGTTTTAATTGTGAGGGACGAGAGGTTACGTATCAAAGATGAAAAGCTACTTGTTAAGGACGACAGGCTACTGACGAGGAACGACTGGCAACTTCTCTAGAACGAAAGCCCGTCATAGACCAAAAACTACTGGCCAAGATGATATTCTATATATATATGTAAAGCATGATAAACTATGCCTATATACACAAAATTACTTGCAAAATATTTTCTAGGTCCATCGTTCTGCGACAGAACTTTTATCTAAAAAGTTAAAAAGTATCTAGATAGCATGTTTATCCCTGAAGAAAAAATATTTCTTAGAATCTCAATTGGACATTAAAACACTCCTCATAAGAATCAACTACAGCCACAGGACCCAGAGTCAACAACGAACATATATCAAAAGGAAATATATGATACAAATCCGAATAAGTTCTACACAAGACAGTAATTTCCCAGAGGGTTGAAGGACTTTTTTTATCAAAGAAGTTATACGAAAATTAATTAATGGTGTGACATAATTAATGAGTAAATTAATGATGAAAGAAGGAAAGTCCGAATCCATACCATTATATATATATATATATGTCGTACCTAGTAGCCAGAACGCACTTCTCAGCCTACTATGCAAGGCCCGATTTGCCTAATAAGCCAAGTTTTCATGAATTAATTGTTTTTCGACTACCTAACCTACCTAACCTAACCTAACCTAACTTTTTCGGCTACCTAACCAAACCTAACCTATAAAGATAGGTTAGGTTAGGTTAGGTAGGGTTGGTTAGGTTTGGTCATATATCTACGTTAATTTTAACTCCAATAAAAAAAATTGACCTCATACATAATGAAATGGGTAGCTTTATCATTTCATAAGAAAAAAATTAGAAAAAATATATTAATTCAGGAAAACTTGGCTTATTAGGCAAATCGGGCCTTGAATAGTAGGCCAAAAAGTGAGTTCTGGCTACTAGGTACGACATATATATATATATATATATATATATATATATATATATATATATATATATATATATATATATATATAATGTAAATATATATATATATATATATATATATATATATATATATATATATATATATATATATATATATAAATGTGTGTGTGTGTGTCCTTGGTTCCCGTCTGGAAGTAGAGGAGCTAAAAGAGCTCCTCTACTTAACTTTTAAGTATTCATTATATATGCACCAATGTACACCTTGTAAACAGTACCGCATTCCGTTATGTATATTTTCTTTATATAAGAGTTTTTAAAAATATTGATATCAAAGGAGAGTATCAATGTTGCTTACCGTGCCTATCCACTATACTGAATTACCTCTATCAGCAAATCCGGTATCAGGAGCGAGTATAATGCTCTTACTGAAAGCCACAGAAGTATCAGATCTCTTTACACAATTCTCGCTTCGTTTAAGAGAGGAAACTCGTGAGGAGGATCTCCCATTTTTGTTTTAAAATTTAAACTTACAAACATTCCACATAGAGATATTGAATGTACTTTGAAGTGCATTCATTTACAAAATGAATTGTAATTCCTGTTGGATAACATCGGTGAGTATATCTGTTCTTGCAATAAACAAGCACCTTTGCAGGATCGGCGTTCGATCCCAGATGGTCCAAACGGCTAGACACCATTTCTCAACACCATCCTCATGTCCCCAGCTCAAGAGTGTCTGTCGTTGGAATAAAGCTTCCAAATGCTATAAAGTTAAACTTGCTTAGTGATTGACCCTGATAGTTACATTAACTAATGAGTTTGAGTGGTACTGTACGATGGAATATCTGTAAAGTTGCTTGACTTACAAGGTGGACTGGACCGGAAAGTATATAAAGTAAAATAGCACTGATTATTTGGCCTTCAAAGCTAAATAAATTAAGAAAACAATCTAAATTAAACATAATTATCAACCTGTGTCATCGCTCATTGGCTAATTTATTGCATGAATACCTATACGTGTTTTCCTGTTCTCTTCTACAGCTACGACACCAGAAGCGGGCCTTTTAACGAGGGGGTGAGATGGGCCGATAAGGGCTATCTGGGCTCCCGCGCCTTCTTCAGGATCATGTCAGATCCACCAACCTTGGTGGTCGATGATGTTAAGGTGGCTGACCAGGCAGTCTATACCTGCAGGGTTGACTATAAAGTGAGGCCTTCAGCCATCACCAAAGTCAACCTTACTGTTATTGGTAAGTATGACCATTCCCCTTCCTTCCTTCCCCTATTCTTCTTCTTCTTTCCGTCCCCCTCACATTTTCCGCCACTCAGTGTATGCTACTTTATTGTGGATAGAACTTGTACCTAATTATCAAATGATTGACTATAATTAGAGAGTTGGACAGTATTTTGACCAATAATTCGAGGAAAGTTGGTGAAACCTCGAATATTTGGAATAGAATCACTGGGGTAAGTAGGTTGATAACGTTTTGGAATCTATATATAGATGACTACTCGATATAATTTATATAACTAATTGTATATGTGTCTACTTTGACGGATACTAGAAAAATATGTTTCCTCTCAAAACAGATGAGAAAGTGAGCAAGAGCGATAGCAAGAAGGATAGGGAGAGAGAGAGAGCGAGAAAGAGAGAGAGAGAGAGAGAGAGAGAGAGAGAGAGAGAGAGAGAGAGAGAGAGAGAGAGAGAGAGAGAGAGAGAGAGAGAGAGAGAGAGAGAGAGAGAAACAAAGACCCGTACATAGACACAGAGTCGAGACATACAGACGGATACAGATAGGCATACACACCAATAAGCAGAGATATACACAAACCAATAGACTAGCAGGAAGGCCGGCAGATAAACGAATGACCACGAGAGAGACAAATAAACACAACCGGAAAGATAATTTGTGGAAAGTGTAGTCAGATTTTTGGCCAACTATCCAGCGAAAAACATGCGGATTCCGAAGTCTGTGGAGTAAGCAGATTTAAACTTTAAATTCTGTGGTAAAGGTGGACTGAAAACACACAAGCCGAGGTTCAGGACTGAGAGTTGCTTCTGGTGCAGTGTGAAACATGTTACGAGGCTCGCCTTATGCTAATAAATATATGTTTTTATAGCAAGAGTGGAATTACTTTTACAAATGTGGAGGCTGAAATTCGTGAGGACAGAAGGACGAGTGAGGAGAACGAGTTTGGTTCACACTTTAAAACTTGACTATAAGGGACTCGGTATCTGTTTTGTCTGTGACTCTTTAGTTAACATCAGTTGCGGGGTGTGAGAGAGAGAGAGAGAGAGAGAGAGAGAGAGAGAGAGAGAGAGAGAGAGAGAGAGAGAGAGAGAGAGAGAGAGAGAGAGAGAGAGAGAGAGAGAGACAGACAGACAGACAGACAGACAGACAGACAGAAAGAGAGAGGTGAGGGAGGGGGGTGGACAATTCTTGCTTCACTGTACTCATAGAAAGTGTATTTCCACCATGAATTTCGATTGGTTTTCCATTCTGATAATTTTGACTATTAAAACCAGGTAATATATCTTATTTAGTTGAAAGCTATAATTTTCAGAGATAAAATATATTTTGAAACCTTTATATAAGCTTTATATCAAATCTCACTACTTATTTGTAAGACTGCCGCATTAAATGTAACGCTTCTAATATAAATACATTACTGATATACATCATATACTGCAGATGTTGTCAAATCGCTCTTAAAAAAATTATAAATTTATATTACACATATACTTTTTTTTACGAAAGTAGTATTTGGGCCGTTCTATTAGGTCTTACTAATTTATAATCGCAAATTAAGAAAATATTATAAAACATTCATTGTTGATTAATTATAAAATAATAAAAAAATCTATATAACACTGTACTGTTATTATTATTACTTATTAACGGCGTAACTCTCTAACATAAAATTACAAAAAATGCTGCAATAGAAGCAGATGCTGAATCAATTGACCAATGAATAAACAAATTTTGACCGGATTTTAAGAGAATTGGAGGATATAAAGAAAGACAATAAATGCAGTACAAAATAATCTCAGCAGATGAACGTTCCAGACGAAACTACGATAGAATGATATGAACAAATCCACAGGGGCCGTAATAAAGGTTCGAACCTACGCACGCGATGTTCCCAGATGCAACTTAGTCAACTGTACCACGACAAGGTCAAAAGAACTGCAACCTGGAGTGCTACTGCCATCACAAGGATCCCGAAGATTCTCAGAAGCATAATCAGGGATTCACACACTACCCCTCATGCACTCGGGCTCTGTCAACTAGTTGTTCTACCTCTACTTCAATACGAACCCTGCTCAAGACCCTTGTGGATTTGTTCATCTAACATATCCCACTATTGTGATTTCTGTGTGTATGGAATGCCATGACCGGACACGGAGTTATGAAGGGATACGTCAAGACAATTGGCAACGAGGGCATACGCAGGGACAAGTTTGAATCAAGGAATAGAGAAAGGCGTAAGACAAGCATGAAAAATGTGCGGGTGAAAACAAGGAACTTGGGAGAAATGAAGAGAACTGCGGAGCCGGGATCTGAGGAGGGTCGTAAAGAAGAAACTTACGTGGGTCAGCTGAGGGTGTAACAGGTGGGAGGAGGTAGGCAGGATGGCAGACACGATGTCGTAGGTTGTTCAGGAGAGAGAGAGAGAGAGAGAGAGAGAGAGAGAGAGAGAGAGAGAGAGAGAGAGAGAGAGAGAGAGAGAGAGAGAGAGAGAGAGAGAGAGAGAGAGAGAGAGAGACAGACAGACAGACAGACAGACAGACAGACAACCAGTCATAAAACATTATGAAAGATGTAAATATAAAACAGGTTATTAAATATTCATCCTTCTTAATCTGTCTCGAAATTGAAGAAAAAGCAAGAACGAAGATTTAATAATCATATTTCAAGGAACGTTACAGAATTCCTAATGTTCTGTAAAGACCACATGGGATTCTGGTAATAATTTCATTCTTCACAGAAGCAGAAACTATAAAGTTTCAGGGGATTTCCAACCGAGGCGAGGAGGACAAAATGGGTATAATATAGCGTAGGGCTTCTCCTTGGAAAGTAAAATAGCTGGAAGGGGGAGGGGACTAGAGATGCTTCCATGTCATATATCTGAGAGCTGGGAAGGAAACCACAAGGCAGAGGATATTTTTTTTTTTACTGTGAGTGTGTGTGTTTGTGTGTGTGTGTGTGTGTGTGTGTGTGTGTGTGTGTGTGTGTGTGTGTGTGTGTGTGTGTGTGTGTGTGTTTGTGTGTGTGTGTGTGTGTGTGTGTGTGTGTGTGTGTGTGTTTATGTGTGTGTGTGTGTGTGTGTGTGTGTGTGTGTGTGTGTGTGTGTGTGTGTGTGTGTGTGAGTGAGTGTGTGTTTGCTATTTGTATTTAATATTTTTGCCTGTAGGATCATACGTCACTTTGTCAAGCTCGAGACATATTTTCATGCTCGTGTTTCATGGAACCCTTAACAATCTTGGAAGAGGTTTAGCTGTTCTTTGCAGCTTTCCTCGAGGCTACAGGGTAGATGGTTTGTTTGTTTTCTACTGTTCTTCCCACCCATTACCCAAAATACATTCTGCAAATCAATGCGGGCAAATAATCATAATTTAAATACTTTCTAAGGTTTTATCTACTTGTCTATTTCATATTTGCCCAAGACATTTTCTGAGCTTACTCTACCCAACTGACACCACACATACATCTCAGACTGACACTTTCTACTGCTCATCCTCTTAAATTTTCATGGTACCCCTAACGACTCTTATATATACTTCGCTTACGCCCCCCATGGGTACATAAAGATTACTACTACCACATAAAGGTTACTACACTACTACACCGTCAGCCAGCGATCACCACGCCTGTCTTACTTGCTTCAGTCACTTCCTTCCACGGACGGTAAAGCGACGGTCTCGCTTCATGCAGGTCGGCGTTCAATTCTCGACCGTCCAAGTAGTTGGGCCCCATTCCTTCCCTCCGTCCCATCCCAAATCCTTATCCTGACCCCTTCTAAGTGCTACATAGTCGTAATGGCTTGGCGCTTTCTCCTAATAATTCTCCTTTCTTCCTTCCACGACGTAATCTCCATTCAACTTTTATTCCCACATTTAGTCACGAATACGTGTAAATAAACATACACACGGACGTTAAAAAATAGTATAAATTTTGTGTTATCTCTAAGACATGGCTCAATAACTAGCAACCAAAATAATTCATTTTATATATAAATAATTAAAATGTAGCAGTGATATATCCGTTTCGATATTAATACGAAGTTTTCATCCAAATGTTTTTTAAATTATGTTGGACAAATTTGGAAGTCAAATCTTAAAATTGTCATTTCTCTTAATATTTCCAAAATAATTCTCGGTATTCTTGAATATATAGACGTGAAACAGGGAACCCTGACATCTACTAATGCTAAAACACGACATTATGGGATTAAAACAATTATGGATAGTTACTGCCGAATAACTTGTAAAAATTCACGTTTTTATCTCTAATTAAAATGAGATAAATATCTCGTCTGATTGGTTTGTTTGGCTTCTCGCGTCTGTTTCAGTGGTCGTTTGGTTATGTGGTTTGTGATGGTGTGGTATAATTATTATTTTTTCTAATGTAGTATGCATGTGAGGCTTGGTATTGTGATATGAATGTGTCACATCTGTGTAACTCATGGAGGTATAACGCGGTTGAGGAAGTGCTTACCTGAATTTACCTGAGGGCTACCATCTCTCTAGTGTTCTTGACGGGGCAGGAAACTGACGGCCTGTCAAAGGTCCCCAAATTGTTCCTGAGTACTTTTTATAACTGGATAGTGAGGATATGGTCTGGCAAGTGTTGTAATGACTTGTTTTTTTGTGTTGTGGTAAGTTGGTAATGCAATAATGCGGTTGGTGTTGTGGCGGTGTGGTTGGTAGTGAGAGTGTGTGGTTGGTAGTGAGAGTGTGTGGTTGGAAGTGTGAGGTTGTAGTTGATGGTGTATAAAGCAGTAGGCTTGTATTATTGTATGCTATGTTGGAGTGTTGTGATGGGGCACGATGTGGGTGATGTTGTGTGGTTGTAGGTTTAAAGTGTTTCTAGAACGAGGCTCCACATAGCGAACACGATTTTTTTTAAAGGTGGAATAACGTATACAGTGACACATTTTCTTAAAAGAAACTGCAGAGAGCGAGAGAGAGAGAGAGAGAGAGAGAGAGAGAGAGAGAGAGAGAGAGAGAGAGAGAGAGAGAGAGAGAGAGAGAGAGAGAGAGAGAGAGAGAGAGAGAGAGAGGGATATCAATTAGCGAAACTGATCCATGATACAGTTAAGCTGTGTCACCGTGATCAGCAGGCAGGTGTTTATGTATCTTTATTTTGAAATAATTTTTATGGAAAGTACTTATGTTGATCAATTTGTTTTAATTTACTGCTCATGTCAAATTTATTCCAGTAACCTTCTCTTTCAACTCCTCTTCCTCTTCCTTCTTCCCTTCCTCTTCCTTCTTCCGTTCCTCTTCCACCTCTTCTTCTTCCACCTCCTCTTCTTCCACCTCCTCCTCTCACAAACGTGATGCCACTGCTACCATTGCTATTATGGCAAGCTGCTTACCACAAAATACAGTCAACAGAAATGTCTCTTGCACGATTTAACTCTTTGGCTTGTGAAAAATGTTTTGGTATTGCATTTGTTTATGAAGTCATAAATCCCCGCCAGCCCCATCCTATTGCACAAAAGACATGGGAATTATATAGTGGGTGAGTCTTTTACAACTGGTCAATTACCAGACCAATACGCTTCGGCAAAAAGATGACCATTTTTAAACTTTATTATTTTTCCTGCGTGATTACTCATAATTCGATTTTCGTTTCCTGTATATTTCGTTCAATATATTTCCCTACATATTTCGTTCAATATATTTCCCTACATATTTCGTTCAATATATTTCCCTACATATTTCTGTATATTTCGTTCAGTTATTCCCAGCATTTCTTTATATTTTATTCAGTTGTTTCTTGTTTTGATATATAATTGATCCCAATATATTACTCTGAATTTCGTGAATTTTTGCATATAACTGTACAATTCGTTCATTTTTTGTTTTTATATTTCTGTATATATTGTCATATTATTTCTTTTATTACTGCATTTTAAGTATTATTCCGTTCTCTGGGCTCGTGGAGCTGTGAACGATAACACCTGTAATTACCGGCCTTGTTAGGGAGGGAAGCGGGACTTATATTATTTATTGTGTTGTATCACACTACAGACTCGGCCTCACCCCTGGCATTAGGCAGACACATCAGTCACTAAGCAGACACAGCAGTGTTGACCAGATTACACACTAGAAGGTGAAGGGACGACGACGTTTCGGTCCGTCCTGGACCATTCTCAAGTCGATTGAGAATGGTCGACTTGAGAATGGTCCAGGACGGACCGAAACGTCGTCGTCCCTTCACCTTCTAGTGTGTGGTCTGGTCAACATACTTTAGCCACGTTATTGTGACTCATCACCTGCAGACACAGCAGTCACTAACCAGACGTTGCTTAGCTATAAAAATAGTTACAAAGCAGACACTAATAAAACAGTCACAAAACCGAAAATATCCCCATAGAACAGTCCCTAAACCGAAAATATCCCCATAGAACAGTCCCTAAACCGAAAATATCCCCATAGAACAGTCCCAAAACCGAAAATATCCCCATAGAACAGTCCCAAAACCGAAAATATCCCCATAGAACAGTCCCAAAACCGAAAATATCCCCATAGAACAGTCACAAAACAGAGAACTGCACCCAAAATCTAGACACAAAGCATTTACTAACTAGCGAACGTTGATCACAATTCCCTAAATCGTGCTCCGTAGCGAATTTAGTGGATGGGGTTAATCTATTACCATTTTATGTTTACGATATTCATGTAGAGTGGCCGGGAGGAATATATGCAGAGGCTGACAGGACATTTGTACAAGTGTTTGCTTAATCCGCTTTTCTATAAATGGGTGGACCCGTCAGGGAGGGAACCAGGGGGTGGTAGGGAAGTGGTTGGGCGCGAGTCGATAAATAAATAAATGACTCAGTGAGCAGGTCGGTAAGTTAACAGGTCAGTGGTTGAGCAGGTTAGTGGTTGAGCAGGTCAGTGATTGATCAGGACAGTGAATGAGCAGGACAGTGAGTAAGTCAGTGAGTAAACAAGTCAATGAGTAAATAAGTTTATAAATGAGAGAGCAAACCTATAAATAATAATGTTTTTGAGTTCAAATAAACTTTTTACTCAAAGAAATCATTATTATTAAAATGTATAAAACATTTCTGTACAGTAAGACCTATGAAAAGATAGGTTATTTATTTTGGTTCCATTGGTATTGTATTTGAAATGCACTGTACAAATGATTTGTATCTGAAGTACATGGGCGAGTCATTTACAGAGGTGGAATTTTGAACCCATCAAGAAAGTGAAGCACGTGTAAAATTGTAAAAATGTAAAAAAGTGTAAAATTCTAATTTAATTTTGATATTCAATTGTAAAGGGTTTTAATTCATAAACAGTAGTTTGACAGCTGGTTTAACCCGAATTACGCAATTCTTTATGAGTGTGAATCGACTCTTGGGAATCCGATCTTAGAGATCAAGTGATAAAATGCTTACTACAGTCTGTCTCCACCTGTCTCACTGTCTATCTACCTCTAGATCATTTTGTCTCCGTATTCCCAATGTCTGTCTACCTGCCTGTCAACCTTCGCTTTTATTCTTTCTCTGCCATTTTGTAATTTTCCGTCTCCCTCTCTGTCAGTTCCCTTAAATTTTCCCGTGATACCCTGACAATCTTAAGTCAGTAATGGTTTGACAGACATGTTCAAAAGCAGAGGTGTAATACTGATATTTTCAAGGGTTGACCATATTTTTTGGTAGATATCAAAGATGGCAGCTTAAGAGGCTTATCTTTGAACATAACTGCAAATGATATATCCCAAAATTATGGAAATGTCGTGAGATATTTTCCATCAGTTTTAATTGAACAATATCCGCTATTTATATTGAATATTAATATAAAATATCCAATATAAATATTGATTTTTTTTATAAAATATCCAATATAAATACTGAATATTTGATAAATATCCAATATTTATATTGGATATATATAAATTAAAATATAAAGGGGTACACCTCTGGTGAAATTGTAGGGACCCACATCCTCAAGGAAGAAAATAAAGAGTATTCAGGGAAGACCTTGTGGTTTCTCACTGAACACTTTAATCTTTTCTCTCCTACCATCCCTATTATTTCTTTTTTTATATATCTTGTATTATATTATTTTATTTTATTGCAATACTACAGTTTACAGAACATGCACACATATATATAACAATAAAATATTATATTATAAATATAATATAGTTTTTTATTGAATAAACAGCCTCTCATACTATTTGTCTACAGTGTTTGTTTGCACTATTACACGGCCAACCACTTCGGCTGGACGGTTGAGGGACGGTCTTGCTTCATGCAGGTCTGCGTTCAATCCCCGACTGTCCAAGTGGTTGGGCACCATTCCTTCCACCCTATCCAATCTCTAATTCTTATGCTGACCCCTTCCAAGTGCTAAATAGACGTAATGGCTTGGTACTCTATCCTGATCATTCCCTTTCATTGCACTATTACGCGCGCGCGCGCACACACACACACACACACACACACACACACACACACACACACACACACATATACACACCTTCTCTGCACACTTTTAGAATCCTTCAAACTTTCCCCCCTTGCACTTCTCCGGTTGTTCAGAACTTTGGCACTTCTCCCAACCACTCCAGCCTGTACCAGGCACCTCTCGCCAACTTTTATTATCTCCAACATTCCTCGGTGTTTCTCCAAAATTCCTCCAATTCTTGTGAACTTCTTCTCCGGTCGTCCGATACATCTCAAAAAGTTCTGAATCACTGATCGAGCCGAGAGCTCTGCAAGAGTCAGGTAGTACAACACGAGGCAGCAAGCCTCAAACATTTGCTGAGTGATGCCGTGTCTCTCTCTAGATCATATCTACAGCTTCCTTCATCAAATATTTGGATACTAGTATGTCTTTTTTCCTTTTCAAATTTTCTTTCTTAGTGTTTAAAAACAAATGGGATCTTAATGTTTTCTCTTGAATGACTTCCGATTTGACTTTTCTAAACATGAATATATTGAATATATGTGGTGAATATATTTGATGGTGAATATATTTCAAGTGAAACTACTATCACTGTAACACCAGTCTGCCGTGACCAAGCTCTACTTATCGGAAAAATTTGCCTTGACTGAATATTTCTTTTGGAAATATTGTCCAACTGGTAATTATAAACTTTATATATAATAACTTATAGAGATCATTACAATAATTGCTGTACTGTTCCGGTGTACAGCACTCTAAATCAAACTTAAATTTTGGCATACATTTAATAGCTTTTAGCTTTCAAATTTAGAAGGTATTTATATTAAAACAACGTGTATTTTATCATTACAGAGTTGTCACAAATATTGGCAAATTTTAATTCGCAAAATGAAAACAAGACAATTGAAAGAAGTAACCATACCATGAAGAATCAATGTCCAGACCATATTTTTCATTTGCCAATTGGTCTTAACCGAACCTCAACTGATAATATTAGTCTATGTTAACTTTAATCCTAAGAAAATTTTCCTGACCGATTTATTAGGCTTCCTTCAATATTATTTTAATCGATTCTATGTGTTTTCGTATAGGCCGGAATAGCATTCGTTGCTTAAGCGATTCTCATGCTAACATAGAGAACTCCTCTTTCCACAGTACCTCCTGGTCCGCCCATTATCTTGAACAGCATCGGTACGCAGCTAACTCACACTGTGGGTCCCCTTGAGGAAGGCGCCCACACCCAGCTCACCTGCAGGTCTGTGGGCGGATCTCCCACGCCCATACTCACGTGGTGGAGGGATGGGGACAGGCTGGACCAGGTAAGACCATTGGTGAGTAGCAGTGAGGAGGTGAAGTGTGTTGGTGTATGTCAGTGTGTGTGTGTGTGTGCGTGTGTTAGTGTGTGCGTCAAGCTATTTCACAAGCAAGCCAACATGCATTAGAAGACTCTTGACCTCTGAAGATTTCAAACCCTGTCAGCCAGGGGCCTCCATGCCCATTGGCATGTCCAGTACTATTACCACTCAGCCACCGACTGTACAGAAATATTGGGAAGTCGTCAGACTTATAACTCCCAACACCCGACAGCATTCGTGACTTTATTGGGCACAATATTTCTTCAAATCACTTCAACATGCTAAGACTGCTCGAGCATCAAGTGTGCGTCAAGCTTGAATGCTAAAATTAAAATCAAGATACGTACACAACTAGTGGTACAGTCCATATAACACTGTGTGTACACTTATAGTTTACTCTTGTTGTGAATTAAACTTGAGTATTCTCTGTATACTAAAACTTGAGTATACTCTGTAAACTTATGTATATATGCTGGTTGATCAGTAAGCTCCAATGGGTACTCTTATGAACTCTTCCTAAATGATAGGCAATAAATCCATCAGAAAACCGAGCAATAATATTACAATATATTATTATTCTATCTCTTGAGATAAAGCCCCTCTACCGCTTTTCAGTATCGTTTGCCTTGCGAACAAAAAACTTGATAATAACTCGTTTTGTCTGGGACAGGAAGCCTATATATATGCTCTAGGCTTATATCAAACTCTCTCCAAGGTCGAACTAAAGACCCTCCTAAAGATGTAACTTCACAACAGCTGTGCAACTCCAGGGTACATATTTACCCCTTGGTGAACAGTTGTATCAGGAGAAAGAAAACTTGCTCAACCATTTCTGCCCCACCCGGGAATCGAACTCGAGATTTCCTGAGGGGGAGTCGAGAACTGTGTTTTGATTGAATGTAAATTATCTTGATAAATAAACAGGATATCATTACTAAGTTTATCGGAGTCATAAAGAACTTCCCTTGTGATGATAGACTAAGACAACTGAATTTATATTCATTATATAAATAGAACATAAATTGAGCGATTAAAATATAAATCCAAGACATAATGCAGAAATATTATCAAGTTGGATAAATTTTGATTTATTTAACAAATAGGTAAATACTAAGTTTGGAAATTGGTTTGCAGATCTGATGAACAAGTTTCACATTACCATAAAATAACTAAACAGACTGGAAAGTTTCAAACATAGGTTGCAAATACCTAAAAGTTAGTAATTAGATATATATTGACGCTGCCTTCCATTCACGAAAAGCCTTTATGCAGATTCCTTTAATAATGTTCTTTCAGATAAGTCCATGTTATGTTATTTTTTAGAATAAGTTAGATTAGTTTGGAATATATGAGGTTAGCCTGGGTTTAATTGGATTAGTTAGTTTACAAAAAGTTTTTTTGAGCATTATGTTAGCCTCTGTTAATCTGGATTGTTAGGGGTATTTTTGGTTTGGTGGTACTTCCGGAATTGTTTGGTTTATCAGGATTATGTTTGGTTAATCTAGATTAAATTAAGGTAGGTTAGATTAGGTTCGGTGAGTTAGTTCTGATAAGGTTACTTTACCTCAACTCCCTTACTCTGTATTGCAACTATCACCCTCCCCTACCCCTACATTCCCTACACAATATTCCTTCCCTTCCTCTCCCTCCCCCACTACTTTCCGTCTCATTCTCTTTCACACTACTTGCCTCCTCACTCTAAAATCATCATACACAATACACGCTCCTGCACCCTACATTCTCTCACAATATTTCCTTCATCACCCTATTAATATCACCCTGTTATCCTTCACCTTCTGCCTGTTCCATCACCCTGGACATTCATAACCAGCTTATCGGTACCACATATGACCGTCCTTGAAACGAGAGTAATATCCCTTTCATTTTGCTCTGGATGTGAACTAAACCCTTATTCATCGCCCAGGATGTGAACTAAACACTTATTCATCACTCAGGATGTGAACTAAATACTTATTCATCGTCCAGGATGTAAAGTTAACCCTTATTCATCATCAGGGTTATGAAGTAACATTGCGTCCACCGTCCATTTTCCAGACGAGATATTTCCTAAGCGAGAATGAAAATTGCTTTTCCCCTCCTCCCTTGCTGCCAATCATCATATAAATCAAACATAACGCAATTACGTATGATGGATTATTCATATGAGCTTAAAAAATACACCATCAGCTGCATACGTTGATGGATTCAAAGACTTTTGACAGGGGGCAGCGATTCTGAAAAGCACTCACAGAGGTCACGAATTGCGGAAAAAAATATAAAAAAGTAATTTTCATATCACATTTTCTTTAAATTCATATCTTGACTGGTGCTTAAAGTGAAATGCACGTCTGGAGGGATTTAATAGGAAATTACTGCTGGCTATATCTCCTCAGCCTGCAACCTGAGTGATGGGACTAGAAGCCGCAACCAGTTAATCAGTAGATGCAACTGCAGGAATTAAACTGGATCAATTTATCGTTATTATGCTAGTTATGGTGATGATTGGAATTATATTGTTTATGACAAAAATGGTAATGCCACTGACTACAGCCACAGAGGGCTCAAAAAAGTAATATTACCAGTGAAACGTTGGTAGGAAAACTAAAAACAGTGTTAAATTTATCATTTATCAGCCTCCTGGGTGTGTGTGTGTTGGGAAAGAAAATAATAATAACAAAAATTAGTTAGTAGTTACAATTGATCGATTGACAGTTGAGAAGCGGGTCGAAAGGGCAGAGTTCAATCTCTGCAAGAACAACTAGGTGAATACACACACACACACACACACACACACACACACACACACACACACACACACACACACACACAAACATATGTATATATACATGCACAACCATAATCCCTCCCCCAAACACACACCAAAAATAAGCAAAGTTTGTTTGCACCTGATGCTTTTGTTTCCTTATCTGTAAGTAAATATCTGGGAGCTGGACATTTATTGCTGGCTTCATCCATGTTTGTACTTGAGAAAAATATAGTAGACATAACAGATAAAACAGGTCACGACCATGAGCTAACAGCTCGATCCTGCAGGTAAAAATAACTGAATACAGACAAGTGAATAACCGTAGTCATCTACTGAGAATAAAATCGTACGCAAAAAAATATCCCAAATTTAGATGCTTTGCTTATTGGGTCATGATCGCGTTAATCTGTTAATGCCACCGACACATAGTGAACAGTTTCCCGGAACTGTGACGCCATTCCTCCCTTGTGACTGCTTCGACTGAGAAAAATTTGCCATCACGAACTATATTTGGATTTTTCTTTCGAAAGTTTCAACGAAAAATCGGACTTGTCTTGTGTAGTATTATGTTATACTTAATGAAGTTGTTACTGCTAGAAAGACCTTGAATTTTACGTTTGTCTTCTTTTCGTTGTTGATGTAAAATGTTGTCACATGATTTTTTTATTATATATATATATATATATATATATATATATATATATATATATATATATATATATATATATATATATATATATATATATATATATATATATATATATATATATCATTTATATCAGGTCATCAGACCTAAGACTCAACAAAGACCACCTTAGTCCTGATCAAGACTCCTGTCGTAGTTGGTAGCGTGTGGTACTGTCATCTCAAAACCACAGTGTACCTAAATTTCCCAGTAAAATCTAGTCCGGCCTTCACACCTGTTGGATATGTCAGTTTGATTGACATTACAATAGCCTGTGTTGCTGTTAGTTTTGCATTTGAACTATTGCAAATGCACTTGCAATTGCAATATTAACACATAGATGATAACATTGCAATATTCGCTTTGTTTATCATGAAATGGTTCAGAATTATTGGCCTCGTTTTACTATGTATACGTTATGTATACACTTGTTTCAAGTTTATACATAGTAAGGCATAGTGGGAGACAAGAACAAGAGGAAGAAGTGTGAGGTACGACCATGAGGAATGAGTGTGAGGCAGGAATATGAGGAGGGCGTGTGAGGCAGGAACGTGAGGGAGTATGAGGCAGGCACATGAGGAAGGAGTATGAGGCAGGAGCACGAGAAAGCAGTAGGAGGCTGGAGCATGCGGAAGGAGTATGAGGCAGGAGCATGAGGAAGGAGTGTGAGACAGGAACATGAGGAGGGAGTATGAGGCAGGAGCGTGCCTTAGCGTCAACTTGCCGGATGATTTCACAAATCCACATGCAATATGATAATCAACCCCAGTATTACCACCACCATCCCCCCCCTCTCCTTGCTCCTACAACTATCACTCCCACCATCACCCTACTTGCTGCTCACAACCACCAGTACCACCATCACTGCTTTAGCTACTATAAAACACCACTATCACCATCCCCCCTCCTACAACCATCCCCCTCCTACAACCATCACTGTCGAAGAAGCTACCACTACCACCATCTCCCATGAACACCTGAGCCACCACCATCCACAAATGCAATCACCATAAGGAGAGGACTACGACACTTGTTACAATAAAGAGACAACAGCAACAAGAGCCGCAGCTGCTGGAATGAAGAGTGGATAAAAAAAGAGCAGCACCATGTTGGGAGACATCATCAGCAAGAAGAGTAATAACAGAAAATAAAAGCAACATCAAAATCAGGAACATTTACGACACGAAGAACAGTGACAGGAATAGAAATAGTTACATCAATACCAAATATAGCAGTGATAGCAAGAAAACAACAGCAGAATCAGCGCGAGCAGCAGCATGAGCAATGACAGTGCTGGAAACAAAAGCAGAATCAGCGCGAGCAGCAGCATGAGCAGTGACAGTGCTGGAAACAACAGCAGAATCAGCGCGAGCAGCAGCATGAGCAGTAACAGCACTGGAAACAACAGCAGAATCGCCGCGAGAAGCAGTATCAGCAGCAGCGACCACCAGCAGGAAAGAGAGGTAAGAGACAAATGTGGGTCGCGCCCTACACACACTACATGTTATAAGGGGCCAAGAGGACGGTCCTTCCCTCCGGCTCACACAAGCAATATTGATCTTTACGCACGCAAGGTTTTATAGCAACATAACCTCGCAAAATCCAGCAGCACGGCGAGTTTCTTGTGAAAATTTTTGGGCCATTTTTGCTGCATGCTAAACTCCGAGAGTGCTGCTGCTGCGCCTCAGGCTGGTCTTGCAAAGTCCGCTTTCCTGAGAGATGCTTTCCTTCTTGTCGTCCGTGTTCGCATATTTCTCGCCTGTCAACATCGCTGGAAGTGAGCAGCCCGAGAACTGGATGCCAGTCCTCTGAATTGTTCATGTATAACGCTGCTTTCTCCTCTTCGTGAGCCTGACTAAATGTACTCTCTCTTTCTCTATATGTGTGAAGGAAACAGTTTAATTTAAATGGAATTACTGGGCTGGTCTTTCATTTACAATTTACCAAGCACTTTATAAATTTGGTGTTGATAATTATAGCACTGAAGAGAGTTACTGGCGAAAGTAACTGAGAGAGAGAGAGAGAGAGAGAGAGAGAGAGAGAGAGAGAGAGAGAGAGAGAGAGAGAGAGAGAGAGAGAGAGAGAGAGAGAGAGAGGAAAAAGAGCTGCTAGAGCATTTTCACCTTCTGTGATCTCCATCCTGGTCGACGTCTCTTTGATCTTCGCAAAATTGAGAATAAAATGAAATCGTCCAGTCTTAAGCTGCAAGTCCATCAGTGAGCGTTGTTTTATGGAAACGTGTTCATTGGTATATGAAAAAAGTTGGTGGAATAGATGCCTACAAACATAAATGTGTGTATAAAATGTTAATTAATAAATTAACATATTAAATTTTGGTTGGGAACTGGTAGTTTAATTATGTTATTAATTATTTCAGGTACAGAGAGAGTGCCTAAAAGCGTGTTTGGGGCCTGAATGTGTATTTCTGCGTGAATGTGTGTGTTCGTGGTCTGAATGTATTTGTGGTCTGAATGTTATATTTCAACACTGAATGGGTTTTTTACTGAATGTTGTGCAATAAATATGTGTTTCTGCGTAAAAGTGTGTTTGAACCTGAATATTTGAATCTGTCATTATCTAAAATTAAAAGTGACTTATCTTCCTAATAACACCTAAATATGTACAACTGCTTTGTGATCACATATGTACATGTTGGCGTACGTAATTCTAACACACTTTAGCTGGGTTGATAGCTTATATATATAAGTGTATGTGTGTGTGTGTGTGTGTGTGTGTGTGTGTGTGTGTGTGTGTGTGTGTGTGTGTGTGTGTGTGTGTGTGTGTGAATGCAGGGATGGATCCAGCGCATCAGACATGAACCCATTATCGGTATACCTAGGCATAAACAAATATAAACTACTCTATTGCCATAAACCACTGTAACACTGTAAACAAAAAACAACACTACTATTTCTATCAATGTACCACTGATATATCCCTCTCATCGAACCACAGAAGCAACACCAGAGAAGCACAACACCCCAATGAACCACAGTACAAAAAAAACATCACTACCACCTGTCACACTGAACCCACATCATCACCATCAATGAAGTCCAACATAAATAGCCATGAACCAGTACTCGAAAGCATGTATGTGTGTGTTTTTCTCCCCTCAGGTAGGAAGCGTTCGAGGTTCGGGCGTAGAGAGCAGGATCATGGTGGTGGGCTCAAGAACGCTCCAGGGGGCTACCCTGACCTGCCAAGCCCTCAATAATAACATCACCGAGCCCTCTTCTACCTCCCTCACCATCAACGTCCTATGTGAGTACCACAGATGGAAAGGAGGATAGACGCGAATGAGCCAATGAGGGGGGGGGAGGGGAGAAAATGAGAAAGGTTGGATTGAAGGTAGTGGAAAAGGAGGAGAAAGGAGAAAAGACACGAAGTGCGAAAGGGATCACAGGGGAAAAGGGATACAGAAAGGCACTTTTCCTGCCCAGGTCGTGAATGGATTACGGATGAACATCTCATCCACCTCTCACACCACCTAACTGGGAAAATAGGTGAGAAGAAAATGTGGGATTGTCGAAGAAATGAAGAAAGGTAAAGATAAATTTGATGGAATAAGTGATAACGGGGATGAAGACACTTAAGAAGAAGAAGAGAGAGAGAGAGAGAGAGAGAGAGAGAGAGAGAGAGAGAGAGAGAGAGAGAGAGAGAGAGAGAGAGAGAGAGAGAGAGAGAGAGAGAGAGAGAGAAAGAGGGAGGGAGGAAATTTCGTCTGGAAAAAACTGAGAATATTGGGAAAAGAGAGGGAGCGGTAGTGGTAAAGAAAAAGTGATCATTGGTGAGAGGAGATGAGAGAGAGAGAGAGAGAGAGAGAGAGAGAGAGAGAGAGAGAGAGAGAGAGAGAGAGAGAGAGAGAGAGAGAGAGAGAGAGAGAGAGAGAGAGAGAGGAGCTGGGAGGGTGGCGTGAGAGGCAGCTGTGGACCGACACTATCACTTCCTTGTGCAGGTTCTTGCCCCTCGGGAGGGACGGTCCAATGATCATAAAGAACAGACCACGAAAAAATATATAAGTACAAACATACACAGAACACACGCAATGGAACACTAACAATAATAACTCTTATGCATATTAAAATAATATTCTAAATAATAACAATAATAGTTACGAACAGGATAATATAAAAATACCAATCAGTGTATGGTGTGATCTCCTTAGAGCCAGCGAGGTCGGTCATGTCTCCTCATTACATCATGGAATACAGACTTTTTTTTATAAAATATTCTAAAAATATATTTCTTTGTAGTTATATTATATCGTATAATATAGCTGTTCTCTTCCCTGAAGTTCCCAGAAGGGTTCTCTGTTCCCTTCCCTGCACCTTCCTTCTATCTCAACATCTTTGAATTATTTACTGGGAAACAAACCAAGTCTACATTGTTCTAATATCTGCAGTAAGTGGCTCAAAAATGCTTGACATATTTATCATAAATGCAAATATGCTAAGCCTTAATAACCTATCGAAAGAGGCTTTCAGGGCGTAGCCCCCGAGATCTACTTGCTGACTGCCTGCCAGCCTGGTTTTGAACTGTCTACGTTCTAATTGGCTAATACAAAAGAACTACAAAATACCTGATTGTAGAGTAGAAGCAGCTTCAAGTTCCGCCTGTTTTCTCAGGGCTGTTGCCAAGTGCTCTTCCTGAAGACCACCTTTTGACCGCAAGGTTACTTGGGACCAAATTGTCTGTGGGAAGAGAGGAAAATGTGGATTACTGGCTACAGTTGCCTTTCTCCCATTAATTTTTGACGTATTTCCCTATCCACGCGAACACGGTTCATGTATAAACAATATATCTGAGGTTCAATTACTGACAGTTTGTTTTGTGAATTGCATATACAATTATAGAAGATAATATATCTATTTTTTCAGTCTGTCTGTCTGTCTGTCTGTCCAAGATTGGAGGCTAGCTTCACCTAACAGGCCTGCTCTAAGCATCGGAACGTCTGCAAAATTACTAAAGAAGTTTAGTTCCAAATGAAGAGGAAAACAGTGCTTTCCAGTAGAGTATCCTGTAGGCCCTGTGGCTGTATGTAGAACGTCGAGCTCTAAATACAGCGTCAGGAAGGTTGGTAGAGAAGCACGTGCTCTCGGGAGAGCGCAGTGTAGCTAGAATGACCGCGCGGGAGGTGGAAAGACGACCTGAACTTGCGGTAGTGTGAAGGACATTGTCGAGAGGAACCACAGCTGATGGAGAGAATTGATTGACGGTACTACGTGATGAGGAGAAAGTAACCTTTGAGTCAACAATAACACTTGAGTCAAAGATTGTTAAGGTGTTGACCAGACCACACACTAGAAGGTGAAGGGACGACGACGTTTCGGTCCGTCCTGGACCATTCCCAATCGACTTGAGAATGGTCCAGGACGGACCGAAACGTCGTCGTCCCTTCACCTTCTAGTGTGTGGTCTGGTCAACATAATTTAGCCACGTTATTGTGACTCATCACCTGCATTATTTAGGTCAATGAAGGGAGACAGATAAAATGCAGGATTCTAACCTTAGGGATGGATTAGAGAAAGAAGGAATTTTCAAGAATTCTAACTTGCGGCTGGAAGAAAACTACAATAACCCAAACAAAAAGTTGAAGTGTCGGAAAGTGACGGATGAAGGAAGAGCCAAGCATGTGGATGAGAAACCAAGTTGTTCTATAACTTGAGTAAGAGAATGTCGGGTGAACCACGAAGTGTCCTGCCCAGGAGATGAGCTAGAGGTAGGAGCGAGTTATTGTGGGAGGGAACCAGTTATAGATGGTGTATGAAGCTAGCGAAGATAGCCCTTTCTGGAGAAGGTGATAACGAGGATAGATCTGGATAAATAATCTACAAGTGGAAAGACATTTCAAGTTAAGAAAATCAATGGTATCTCGTAATGATTATTTACAAATTGGAGGACCTATTGCCTTCTCTCCCTCGAGGCTGAGGAGCATCTTATCTCCCTCCTGGAGAGTGAGGAACATCTTATCTCTCTCCTCGGTGGTGAGGAACATTTTACCTCCTTCAGTGGCGTTAAGAGATATCTCCCAGCACGCGCTCAGGGACATCGTATCTCCCAGAACGACGCTCAGGAACATCGAATCTCCCTGCACGACGCTCAGGAACATCGTATCTCCCAGCAGGATGCTCTGGGTCATCGTATCTCCCAGCACGACGCTCAGAGACATCGTATTTCCCAGCACGACGCTCAGAGACATCGTATCTCCCAGCACGACGCTCAGAGACATCGTATCTCCCAGCACGCGCTCAGGAACATCGTATCTCCCAGCACGACGCTCAGAGACATCGTATCTCCCTGCACGACGCTCAGAGACATCGTATCTCCCTGCACGACGCTCAGAGACATCGTATCTCCCAGCACGACGCTCAGAGACATTGTATCTCCCTGCACGACGCTCAGAGACATCGTATCTCCCTGCACGACGCTCAGAGACTTCGTATCTCCCAGCACGACGCTCAGGAACATCGTATCTCCCAGCACGACGCTCAGGAACATCGTATCTCCCTGCACGACGCTCAGGAACATCGTATCTCCCTGCACGACGCTCAGAGACATCGTATCTCCCAGCACGACGCTCAGAGACATCGTATCTCCTAGCACGACGCTCAGGGGCATTGTTTCCCATAAATTAAAAACTAATACGAGCACTCGTAAAAATACAAGTACGGGAGTCTTGTGCACTCCAGAAGCAGGATTCATCCAGCATTTACACACTACTTACGAAACCTATACATCTCTCAACAATCATTGTCGGCTTTTCTTACATATATTGAACAGTTTATGAGCTTTGAAACAGTAAATGGTTATTTATAACAATGAAAACTTTGATTTGTTAACTTTGGAAATCGAAAACTGCTTAATAAGTATAAATAAATAATAATTTTTTAAAGATGTACAGATTTCGTAAATGAATGCATAAATACATTACGATATTGATGCAATCAAATATTTCACACTACAGGGATGCTGGAAGATCTCCCACACTCCAGAGATGCTGCAATATCTTCCACACTCCGGAGATTAATCTTTTAAAAGCCGACGAACGCATCTGTCTACATTAAACAGGCATAAACATAAGGACAGACCTCACAACATCTGGTTCTTGCTGATTAAATTTTCACAAATTCCTTCTCGCTCCGAGCTGCATGATAAGAAAGCCGGCCGTACACGAAATACACCGATAACAGCGTGAAAACCATGTAAAATGTCATTGACTGTGATATATATATATATATTGCTTAAGAACCTGCATTAGTTTGTCTATAATCCGTCTGGTTTCCCCAAAGCATCTCATCAAATGGAAAATTAATTAGGAGCTTCCGCTCGTAAGATGAAAAGCTGATGTCATTAGCTACGCAGAGAGGAGCTTCTTAGTGAGAGACATTGAGAACATGGTGTTGCAAGATGCAACAGCAGCAGGAGATGTAAGGTCTCCTTTGTAATCCCATTATGACCGAGACGTGACGCAAAAACATTAAACACAAAGGGGATTTTAAAATAATGAAGTAATTCCTGACTCACAAGCATTTCACCCATCTGCAAGGGTGATGATGCATACTTGTTTTCACCCAGGATAGTGAATGTCGACCTGGTTGGTCTCTTTAGCTGTTGTGCCGTTAGCCACGAGGGACAATTATTAATACACAATAAAATTTAACCTTCCGTATCGATACACGCTACCATGAACATCATTTAATAATGCTAGTGCTTAAGAACGTACATTAAGCTGATATTAGGTAATAAAAGAGATGGTCTTGAGGTAGAATATTTCAGAACAATTACATTTTAAAGGTTTCAATCCTGAAAAAAACTGAGATTCGAGGATCAAGCTTGCTAGACGATAGTCAGTTGTCTGAAAGTTGGGTTAAATTAGATTGGATTTGGTTTGCTTTAGTTACATTAGGTTAGGACCAGAGATTCTCAGTCAAAATATGAGACCGTGAATGAAAAACAAAAGATTATATTTTGTAAGAAAGAGTTTCTGGACATTTCTCAATGAGGAGACTTTGAAACCACGTAATCTAAGTCTGTCTCACCACTCGTTTAGTTTCAGGTTAATGGCAACTGTTGTGGTGATGCAGAATCAACGTAGCGGAGGTCAGGATGTTATCCATCAAAAAATAAACATTGCGGCCTCGTCCCTCACCCTTAATGCTACAGCAAGATATTTTCAAAAAAGGTTATTCGATTCATTATGTTGCAGCGACACGCACCTCCCATTGTTAGACTGTCGGTGCGGACCCTGTGAGATTGGTATGGTGGTGATCTTTGGCTACAGTCTTTGGAATGGGGCAGATGATCATTGCTCGTTGCAGTTTGAAGTAAAATGCAATGCGTTGGTCGCTCATGCACAGCAAAACAAGGTTTGCATGAATCTACAAAGAACAGCTTGGTCTGACTCGTACACTTTTACAAGAACAAAAGCTTAATAATCCCTAATAAAGTGCCTTGTTGATCAAGTGAGCAGCACAAGTCCATTACCACATTAAGGTGACCTCTTTGGAATATTTTTATTTAAGGTGGTTGGGTTAATCTCAGTTGAGTTCTCTAAGATAACATATCTGAACGGTGAGGACCCTGCATGCCAGCCGGACCGCTCCCTAGCTCACACAACACCTTTAATCCGTTTCCTAATCAGTAAGAAGGACTTCAGAAGCAATGGGGCCAGATTCATGAAAGCACTTACGCAAACACTTACGAACATGTACATCTTTCCTCAATCTTTGACGGCTTTGGTTACATTTATTAAACAGTTTACAATCATGAAAACTTCCCATTCAACTGTTGTTATTTTTATAAACAGCCTCCTGGTGCTTCGGAGCTCATTAACTATTTAATAATTGGAAACAAAGTCGCCTTGATTGAGAAAAGATGTACAGGTTCGTATGTGCTTGCGTAAGTGCTTTCGTGAATTTGGCCCTTGATCTGCTGCTCACCGGGTCATTATCTGTCCACTGAGACAGATATATTGACCCCATCCTCCTGTTTTGATCGTTCTCTTTATAACTGTGTGGACCATCGTACATACATAGATGTAATGGACTATTAGATAGTAGAATTTAGTACTATTTACTTTATAGAGTCCCCCCCCCAAAAAAAAAAATATAGTTAAAACCAAGCTTAAATATCCCTAGGCCTAGTGTAGCTCATGTATGTACTATATTAGGCCTCAGATAGCGTGGATTAGGCTTAGGAATGTTAGGTTAGATTAGATTAAGTTTTATTTGCAGCATCAGTACAAAAACCTTTCCATTTTGTCAAAATTCAATAGATTTCTATTTTCTAATTGCCTTTTCCGTCCATGTTTGTAGGATGGTGCTCATTGTTACTATATGTACTACCTAAACAGAAAGATTGGATAGATACAATTAATCGCGAGCAGAATCTGAACACCTAACCTAACCTATCCCTGGTAAAGTTATACGCAAAACTATATCATACATTCAAATCAATTTATATTCGACAAAATATCATTTCGGAGTACTCGATAAGAGATTCATATTCTGACGTCCTTAATTCTGTAACTATATAAAAAGTGTACTATTATAAAAGTTTACTATTATATACTTATCTAGATACACTTGCTAAATAGTTGACCTTCGGGTTTGAGGCCTATTCTCTCAATTTTTAATCTAAAGTTACATGTTAATGCTTCAGTGTGTGTATGTCTTAGCGTATTTGTGTTAATGTCGTGATATTTTGTATGTCAGTGCCTGTTTCTCAATACTAATTTGTGTTAGTATAGAGGCCCCGCTTCCCGAGGGCTCTTACTCACTCCACTTGCCTAAAGTCTGGTAAAGCAACGCACAAACAAAAAGGAACAGTAAACTCTTTTACACCTAACATTCAGAAAAACAGATAAGGACCATAAAATTAGCAATAGCGTAAAGCATTACGCAAAAAAAGTGTGAGAAAGATTGTGTTTTTAAAGTAGTTTTGCCAAGCGGGTTGGACCTCCTCTTTTGTGTTCGTACTAGCAGCTTTAAGGTGTTTAAAATCATTGTCTAATATATTACGAGAAAGAGAGAGAGAGAGAGAGAGAGAGAGAGAGAGAGAGAGAGAGAGAGAGAGAGAGAGAGAGAGAGAGAGAGAGAGAGAGAGAGAGAGAGAGAGAGAGAAAGAGAGAGAATAGTTGATAATGGCACTACCACCTAGATGACCCCAAGCCGGATCTAAGGGGGAATTGAACTCCTGTGTATACGCTTGTGGGTCTCTTGCAGCAACGCACACATAGTAGAGAGAGAGAGAGAGAAAGAGAGAGAGAAAGAGAGAGAGAGAGAAAGAGAGAGAGAGAGAGAGAGAGAGAGAGAGAGAGAGAGAGAGAGAGAGAGAGAGAGAGAGAGAGAGAGAGAGAGAGAGAGAGAGAGAGAGAGAGCATTCAGAAACTGAATGGGTGTAAAGCAGCAATTCAACCACTCCGTTCTCCCGTCTTGTAACTCCGTAAACAAAAAATCTAGTTTTGCTTAACTACAAACATATAAACCCAAGCAACCCAAAGTTAGAATTAGGAAACACACGATTAGAAATCGTCAGAATTACCGTGTATTAATTTTTAGTATCCCTTTGCCTTTTTTATTAGTTCGGTCGATTTTCTAAAACAATGCTAAGAACGAGGCGACAGGACGGGTTGGTGTCTGCTCAGAGTCACTATGTTAGTGATTTATTCTGATGTTCTTCTTCCGTATATAAACCTGTTTATATCGGTTAGAACGAAAGTTTGATTTATGCAACAAAACAGAAAAAAATTGGTTTAAGCAACCAGGGAGTCACCTCCTACCGTTTCTCGCAAGAAGTTAACTAATGGCTCATGTTTTTCGTGAAAAACTATTTCTTTTTTAGTTCCCATCTATAACTACTCACTGTGCTCAGGACTATAGCCATGGATTTATTCTCGTGAAAATAACTGACTTAATGCAAAATAATGTGATACTCTGTTTTAGTTCTGTGTTGACAAATGTGAACTTTGATCTATATGAACATTCAGCAAGAACTTTATATAAAATAAACTAACAGTTTATTGTACGGCCTGTCTGGTTTTAATATATATTTGTGATAGCAATACTGAACTACACTGATCCACGTGCGAGTATAAAAATGTCTATTGGTTGAGAAAATGAAATTATTGACGATCTATCATTTCTCATATATGTGTTCTGTATATTATACTCTACGAATATTACTTCTGACGTCAGTAGCTTTTGATTCGTGTATAAAGGATTAAGACTCATTACCTCAGATTTATGCATTTCCCGGCGGGAACACCTGCTACGTGAATTAATGACGCAGCCGTTGCAGGTGTTTGCGTCAAGAAAGTTAACAGGATGCAAGGACAGGGTTCATAGTGGTATACTTACATGTGATTTATAATTTATTAGTGCGTACGGGGAAGTGAGGTCAAGGTCTTTAAGCCCCGCCTATTGTCCTTGTTGTAACCTGTTGCGTTATAACTTAACTATACTAGTTACTAGTGAATCTATAATTCATTATATAATGAATTATAGAAAATTCATTATATAATGAATTATAGAAAATTCATTATATAATGAATTATATTCTATAATTCTAATGATTCTATAATTCATTATATAATCCATTCATACAATTGTTGTTGGAGGTGGCTTTCACACGTTCTTTCTATGCATTCCATTCGTTGATCACCCTTACTGGGGTGCGAGCATTTCCTTGCATTTCTTCGACTCTCTCAGAGAGAGAGAGAGAGAGAGAGAGAGAGAGAGAGAGAGAGAGAGAGAGAGAGAGAGAGAGAGAGAGAAATCAAGAAGAGAAAATAAGAGAAGAGAGAATAACACTTAACAACACACAATGGAATAAATCCCAATAGAGGGAACAATAAGAGAAGTGTCACACGGGGAGGGGTTAATGGAATAGAGCACACTAGAGCACACAGGGGCTGAGGTTTACCTCTACACTGCTTCGCTCTAACCTCTACCACTTCCCTACCCTTTGCACCTGTTTTCTCCATTATCTTTGTCCTGCAATAAACCTAACTTTGTGTGTCCTGTCTGCCTTTTACTATATGATGTGCATATTCCTGAGATTCTCGCGCTCTATCATATCTACATTTGAATTTGAATTTGAAATCTTCATTTGAGTCTCTGTGGCTTATTTGGGTACTCTGCTTCCTCCTGTGTCCCTTTGTGTGTGTATCACCCGTGTTAAATAATCCCTCCTTGTCTCCCCCTGTCAATTCTCATGAGGATTTTATATATGGTGTTCATGTCTCACCGAGCTTTTCTGTCTTCCAGCGACGTCGAAGCTCTTCTGTGTGTGTGTGTGTGTGTGTGTGTGTGTGTGTGTGTGTGTGTGTGTGTGCGTGTGTGTGTGTGTGTGTGTGTGTGTGTGTGTGTGTGTGTGTGTGCGTGCGTGTGTGTGTGTGTGTGTGGTATCGAACATAGCAATATAAATTCATACTATAGGTGAAAAGTCATCCAAAACCAATCCGCGTACCTGAATGTGATAGCAAATGTGCTTCTTCCCAGAGAACAAATATGTTTTGAAGGTCAAGGTCTATAAGTTATTAACTGTAGGTGGATGTAGACACGTCAAGGAGGAAGAAGAGTGTGGGTGTGTGAACTAGGGGGAGAGGCGAGTCTGTGTGTATTCCTGAACTGTTTATATACACTTTAAATAACCATGATTATATGAACATGTGAAGCTGTTTATGGACTCTATATCACATCACTTGTCAGCTTATTCCATATCTTCGCTATTTTATTTTCAATTTATATGATTGCTCATTTGGGTACTGTGTTACCGTTTGTGTTATCTTGCTTATGTATTACCAGTGCTAAACTGTGTGTAATTGTGGGCCCTATTAATTCCATGAATAATTTTGTGGGTTAGGATCATGTCTCCCTTGCATCTTCTCAGGAACCACATATTTCTGAAGTGGTCAGGCATGTATCTGTGTGTTCGTCGGAAACAATCCGAAAGCATTACGTACAGATCCACTCAGGATCTAAGACAATCAGACAGATCGCGTAGGAACCAGGAAGGGCGGAAACAAGCAGAAAGCATTGTATTTTGGGCCAGGCAATGCCTGAAACAATCAGAAACATTCGTAGGTAGAGCCAAGCAGCGCTGGAAAACAATCAAGAACCATCACTATAGAACTGGGTAGGGCCAGAAACAATCAACATCGGCAGCTTCATCATGGCAACAAAAGCCCACTACAATAACCGCCAGCATCTGTCTCCTGGGTAATGGACGAGAAGAGATTAACTTAGATAATCCAGAACACAATGGTTGCCACTTCTCCAAGGTTTGAGGAGGATACGGAAGAAGGAAGGAGGTGGAGGCTGTGAAGGAAGGATGAGAGCAGGAAAAGATGAGACAGGGAAGTGGTGAGGAAAAGGGAAGTAAAACGAAGAAGAGGCAAGAAAGAGCTAATGAGCTTTTCTATCTTTGGGTGGTGTTATCTCCTTGCTCTCTCTACATGGAGGTTCATATATATATATATATATATATATATATATATATATATATATATATATATATAATATATATATATATATATATATATATATATATATGTATATATATATATATATATATATATATATATATATATATATATATATATATATATATATATATATATATATATATATATATATATATATATCATATTTTAATTGTTTCTGAGTGCGACTTTAAATATGAAGTATGAGAAAACTATAAACTATGGTAAATTGTATGCATCGAAGTGTCATAAAATTTCTAACTAATAAAATCGAAGAGAAATTCCTCAAAGAATGTTTGGCGTGCAAGGTCAAGATGATCCATCAACTGCGACCATAGCATGCAGAGCCAAGAAGTTTAGGTGTAGTTGCAAGAGTCTACAATTGTAAATCCGGTTAGAACGAGCGTCAAATCTCATGAGAGAAAACCTAATTGTGACCAGCATTTCGAATGAAAGACGACAGGATAGTCACTGAGGTTTGTATTTCACGTGGGTCTATTGTGGACATTATTTATAAGTTGACCAGACCACACACTAGAAGGTGAAGGGACGACGACATTTCGGTCCGTCCTGGACCATTCTCAAGTCGATTGTGACTAAAGAATGGTCCAGGACGGACCGAAACGTCGTCGTCCCTTCATCTTCTAGTGTGTGGTCTGGTCAACATACTTTAGCCACGTTATTGTGACTCATCGCCTGCATTATTTATAAGCATTTCGAGGTATCTAAAGCTTCCCTGGATAGATTTTCCTAAACCACATCGCTCAGGATCAACTCAAAAAGGATTACCTCGTAATTTATGGAAATGTATAAAACCGATTTATCTAACTTTCCATACAGCGTGGAGGAGTAATATGATACTTGGATAAAGATCCATAGAGCTATTATGTGTCCCTTTACGAAACTTGTATATCATTCCTCAATCACAGTAGCTAAGCTTGCATTTAATAAACAGTTTATAAGCTCTTGGGCCCTACGAGGGTGCCTTTAATAATAATAACCATAGGATGTGACGTTTCGTAGCTCGTAAACTGATTAGTGATTAATACTGACTAAGTTGCTATGATCGGTACGACACTTACATTCGTGTCGTAAGTGGCATCGTAAGAGGTTGATCAACGCTGGAGTTATCACTGGGACTTCATTGAATCTAACATACTGGACGACATCCTAACAATTTATCCAAAATTTGCCTGTCCATTTATATAATGAAAAACAATTTTATTTATATTATTTTTATGCTGTATCTCTTACAAACCCATCGCTGCCCTTGTGTGGCAATGCACAATAGAAAGTTCTATATACATATTCGTACATTGAAACATTGATTGTAACCATGATATATATGCGCTTCAGCCTACAGTTTTAGACCTATTGTCTGGTGTATGATCTTCTGTTCTGTGTGACAGCGAATACTAACATTATCCTCACTCTAATATGACCTAATTGAATTCCTCAGATTGGGCAAAATTGTAATTAAATTTTGTCAATGAAATGTTAATACTAATAATGGGACTTCGAGTCAGAGACGGGACCCAAGCACTGCAAAACCCAGCAGTCAAAAAGGTGCTTAAAATAACTATTAATGAATGTTGGATAAAAGTTTTTAGCGTTCATTCATTGTTTAATCAACGATGGAACAAAGTTTACAACGATATTTCATTGCATAATAAACGATGGATTAAAGATTTTATCTTTGATTCATTGATTGACATTGGATCAAAATGTTCAACGTCCATTTAATTTTTAATCAACGTCATTTTCCAAGATTTGCTTCGGGATCAAACCGGAGAATTTTTCGACCTTTCAGAAGGGAGGGGAATTATCAGGGAAAAGCGCCAAGTCATTACGTGTATATAGCACTGGGAAGGGGTCAGGATAAGGATTTGGGATGGGACGGGGGGAAAGGAATGGTACCCAACCACTTGGACGGTCGGGGGATTGAACGCCGACCTGCTTGAAGCGAGACCGTCGCTCTACCGTCCAGCCCAAGTGGTTGGGTCGACCTTTCAGAAGAGTCTGTCAGAAGACCAGCTTCCTAGGAGAGGAGAGACTACTGCAAAAATTTAACATACAGAGTGTCAGTTAATTATATATTGTTTTTGCTAACTTTTGGATAACCCTTTCGTATGAGTGTCTAGCTTGGCATGAATTTGTATGTTCTTGTACATTTTTGCGTGAATGAACTTTTCCTTATACATTGTGAAGCTTCCTGACAGCCAAGATTTCCGCTGCTCTTGAGAAACATTCATTCATTCTTAATTCAGAGAATATCACGAGCAATAACACAGAACGCACAAAAAACAATTCCTTTGTTAAAAGGTTAAAACCATCGCTATAAACGACAGTTAGACGGGGAAAATAAGGTTCGGTGTGATTACAGGTATGCAAAACAGGCCGCTAGTGACAGAACTGACGGTAATATGATTTTATTGGATTCATTAGGTAACGGCAGAGTGCCAATGTTAGAGCCCGCGTGTCATCCCCCGCATAAAATTTTAATGTATTTCCTGTTCACATCAAATTTTAATTACAACGAATAATATTTTTGCAGTTTATGGTCAGCAGGTAATTGGGTTCTTTGTAGTTTTATATACAATATATATATATATATATATATATATATATATATATATATATATATATATATATATATATATATATTTATAGCATAGCATATTTATATAGCATATTTCAAACCTTTCTTCTATGAGGTTCGTTATTCATTAGGAAAGATGCTACTCCGCCTTAAAATATTTTTTCGTTAGAGAGAAAACATAAATTCCGTAATACATGAACGTTGTTATGCGCACATTAAAAAAATGCACTCACACACACACACACACACACACACACACACACACACACTCTCAGCAGTGGTAGAGAGAGTAAAACAAAAAAAAACTATTCTTCCCTTTCCCATTATCATGTAAAAAAAAAAGTTAAACTCAACACATTACCTCGTCACATACATATTTTCCACATAATTCCCACCAGCTAATACGATCAGTGCACTCCTCCCCCTTCAAGCAAAAATTTCTGTATTTTTCAATTCTCTTCCACAGTACGCCCATTGTCGGTGGAGATCGTGGGGGGCGTGGGGTCCCTGTCTGCTGGCCGCCCTGTAGAACTGGTGTGCAGGGCTGTGGGGTCACGCCCACCTGCCCAAATCACATGGTGGAGAGGATCACAGCAGATCACAGACGTCCAATACACGGTGAGCCCAGCATTCATTTAATCACAGTTGAGAGTCTATTTTTCACCCTCCTGTAGTAGTATATTGCATTATATTTTTTGGGGTATATCAGCCATATTATGTGGTCTCTTTTGTCTCTATGCTCTCACGCTCATCATCTCTCTTTGCCAGTTGCACAAATTGTCGACAAAATTGTGCTCATCAATTCCTTTTTGGTCTTCTTCAGGTGATGAATGGGGGAAACGTCACCATGGGGTTCGATCGTGTTGATGCCCACGAGACAGGACGATGGTAAACACATTACGTGTCGAGCATCCAACCCTGAGATACCCCACTCCATGTTGGAGGACTCTACTCCTCTCACCATACGCTGTAAGTACTCCACACCTCTCACCATACGCTGTAAGTACTCCACACCTCTCACCATACGCTGTAAGTACTCCATACCTCTCACCATACGCTGTAAGTACTTCACACCTCTCACCATACACTGTAAGTACTCCACACCTCTCACCATACGCTGTAAGTCCTCCACTCCTCTCACCATACGCTGTAAGTACTCCACACCTCTCACCATACGCTGTAAGTACTCCACACCTCTCACCATACGCTGTAAGTACTCCATACCTCTCACCATACGCTGTAAGTACTCCACACCTCTCACCATACGCTGTAAGTACTCCACACCTCTCACCATACGCTGTAAGGTACTCCACACCTCTCACCATACGCTGTAAGTACTCCATACCTCTCACCATACGCTGTAAGTACTCCATACCTCTCACCATACGCTGTAAGTACTCCACACCTCTCACCATACGCTGTAAGTACTCCACACCTCTCACCATACGCTGTAAGTACTCCACACCTCTCACCATAGGAGCAGTAGTCATCCATCAGTCTCAGGAGACTATGGAGTTGCGCCCTGGTGTCGGCCGGGTCTGGAGTGGCCTCACCAGGGCGCAAAGCCAAGGTAGGAGCCAGCCTTACCATATGCTGTAGCTATTTGCTGATGATGCTCATTGACTGCTAATGCCGACGATGGGTGTTGGTAGTAGTTGGTAGTTGGTAGTTGGTAGTAACCCACAGTCTGGCGAGCCTGGTGTCGCCAGGGCTAGTTTGTTTGTTGTAATAGTGCTTTTGTTGTGATGGGGATGTTGTTGTTGTGGTGATGGTGATGTTGTTGTGGTGGTGATGGTGATGTTCCTTTGGTGTTGCTGTTGTTGTGGTGGTGGTAACACTGCTGTGGGGGTAATGTTACTGTGGTTGTGGTGATGTTGTGGTGATGGTGCAGTTATTAACATACTCATACTAACAACCTCGTCTCCCAATACACATATATCTTCATAATTTGGACAGAGTAGCCTGCTGGAACCATTATGCCGCATATGTGAGACCCCACTCTCCTGAGTATGCCTCCTCGGAATGGAATTATATCCCCCCCCCCCACCCACCGAAAAGACTAGAAAAGGTACAAAGATGGAATACGGTTGGTTCCAGAGCTGAGGGGCCTGACATACAAGGAAAATCTGAGAATACTGAACCACAATACATTGGAGAACTAGCAGGGAGAACTAGCTAGGACACGACAGCAACATACTCAGTTCTAAGGAGAGTTCGAAAAGTGGATAAAATTAATGTTTCAATGATAGGATCAGCAGAACGAGGAAGGATATATAAAAATCAGAGAAACAATTTAATATGTTTCTCAAACAAGAACAAACATAGAGACGTCAGAAAGAACCTCTGAGTTAGAGTCTATAAATGGAATGGGTTGGAACAGAGTTCAATTGAGAATGCCTGTGAGGCCAAGATAGGTGTTGAGGTCGACCTCGATGGCTGGGTACGAGGGGACCAAGAGCCATGACAGCTCTGGCGGGTTGTCGAGATCATACGCCAAATTACATTTAATATTGAATAGTAGATTCAATAATAAACTATGTTGAACACTACAACGCAGAGTGAAAACAAAATTACTCTGATCCTCAGGTCTTTGCGTGCAGAGAACCATTTCCTTCCCTTTCGCAATCAAATTGAAAGAAATTTATACTCGCACTTCCTCCTTTACTGAAATCTCCTCAGGTGTACCTTAACATTCTTTGTCTTGCTTGCCTTCCTATACTTTCCTTGCTTACTTTCATATACTTTCTTTGCTTACTCTCCTCCTATATTGTATTTAATTTATGTCAAGGACGTGTGCTCACCAGGATTTATTTTCCCCTCTTTGTGCTTCCTTTATATGTCTTAATTATCATCATCATAAGTCTCTATTTCTTCTCTTTTTGGGTGCTCAAAATCAGGCAATTTCCTCTCGTACCATTTAGCAGTCAATTTCCCTTTCTATTTTGCCTTAACCGGTTTTTCCTCTCCCCAACCATCCCCACTGCTCTCTCTCTCTCTCTCTCTCTCTCTCTCTCTCTCTCTCTCTCTCCCCATTGCCCAGTAATTATTCCACCCACTCAATTACCCTCTATCTTTCATCATCCTTCACTTTCCCCATTTCTCACAATTTCTTCCGCCATTGCCATTAACATATCTCTCCACCATTACATTCTCTCCCACCACTCTTCCCCATTACCTTCCTTTGCTATTATCAGGCTCGGTGATTGGCCGAGCAGTAAATCCAGGTAGCAGCGCCTCGTATTAGCGGCTCCGGCTCCAGGCTTCATTAACAAGCTTCTGAGAGGGGGAAAGGGGGAACATATTTCATGCTTCTACCTGCTTGGCTTTACCTCTTGAGCGGCTGCCTCCACTGTATACCTTAGTTCGCTGCCCTCAGTTACCTCCTGCGATTTGGTGCCTCGTAGTGTGACCCAGTACCTTCTTTCCACCCCTATTGTGTTCCTCTATCTGCTGCCTCTCCTCCTTCCTCGCCCCCTATTGCTTTCGTCAACCTTTTGACTAATATTGGGGGTTCTCGATGTGCTGCCTATTGCTCGGTCTGTGAGCATTGTTGTTGGTGTCATTACCTCAGAAAATGGGGTGACAGAAACGAGAATGCTGAAGTGTATGTTGTATTTCAGTTCGTGGTCATTCACACTATTACATGCATGCAAAATTTTTCGTGATATGAACACACACACACACACACACACACACACACACACACACACACACACACACACACACACACACACACAAACACAGCTTGACGGTTGAGAGGCGGGACCAAAGAGCCAGAGCTCAACCCCCGCAAACACAACTAGGTGAGTACAGCTCAATATTTTGGATTTTTAAACAATATCCTAAATGAAACTAATTGAAAAGGTATTTAGCTTCAGAGTATCCATACACTGGTTTCGTAAAAATATAAAAAATAAAATAATGAAAATAACTATATTAGTTATACACAACTAATGATAAAATTCTTATTTACTGCAATAATAATAATATTATTATTATTTGTTATAATAATAACTCAGAAAAATACCAAATAATTATAATACATAAAATAATGTCGAAAATAGAATTATTAATTATAATAAGGGTTGGAAAGCTCACATTCACTTACATATTAATAATTTCCAACAGTGCGTTAGTGAACATGCCCATATTATTCGTGCTGATAATTGCAGGAGCTCACTGGAGACAAAGGCTGACGTTATTGGCTCCATCACACCATAATCCCTTTGTCTCCCTCGTGATAATTATTTTATTCATTGCTCCCTGATACATCAAATCAATGGGTGACACGGGACAGGGTTTCCAGGATGCGGCACTAGTTACAACATGAAATGAAACGTAGCCATGACTATGGGAATATATGTTAATGATTTGGGCAAAGAAATTATCGTCTGTGTAAACATTCAGAACTTAGCTAGGGTATGGGGGACACAGATGAAGAATCATCCCCAATCGCTTGGATCATTGGGGATGGAAAGCTGACTTAGCAATAAGTAATGCCATCGCTCTACTACCAGTCTAAATGGATGATTCTATTAAACTTTTTTCTAGTAAATAATGTTTTACCTTCCGGAACACGACATGTGGCTGTATTGTGTATCTGTTATGGAAGAAACCAGTTGTTCCTTCCATAACATCAATCACAATCACAAGGAACTGATTGGTAAATGAGTACACTGACCCAAAAAAACTCATCTTTCACTGACCCCAAACAAATCGTCTTTCAATGACCTCAAACAAGTCCTCTCACCCTGACCCTAAACACATACTCACATTGATTCACAATAAATCCTTCCACAATGACCTGAAATATTTCCTCTTACACTGTCCCAAACACGTCCCCTCACACTGACTCCCCCCAAGAACCCACTTATACTGTCCCCTAAACACACCAACTCACATGACCCCAAACACATTCACATTGACCCCCTAAAAACTTCAGAATTTTGACAGTAAAAATATAACAGCCAACGGCAGTACAATGTTAATAACAGCGGAACGAAGATTAACGGGTATATAAATTAAAAGTAATGAAAAAAGTTATATATATATATAAATGAAATTTTCACCACATTGTTATGTGATGAAAAATACATATACATATGTATTTAGAGCTCAAAATAGCTAAAATTTAGTATATGTGTTTATGCTATTCAAAATTCAAAGATGAATATGTATGTACATTATCACCATCAGATGAACATATTCACCATAGAATGGTTGTGCTATGTTTTAAAAGTCAGAAAATATTATTATATATGAAAAAAGTTTTATATCCAGCTGTTACTGCGTCTTTGACAATTTCATGATTGTGTATCACCATTACAGTAAACGACTGGAACACATTTCTGAAGCATTTCCTTATCAAGCTTTACCAGCCCTCACTTAAGATATGGTTAAGCTTAACTATTCGTCAATCTTTACAATTAAAACTTTAAGATATGGTTAAGCTTCCTCACAGTCGGGCTTAGGAAGCCTGTCAGGCTCATCAAGGTTCCCATAGGCCAATTACTGGTCTCTCTCACGATGCGGCCCACAAGAGTTCCATTGTTCATGAGGACACATTGAAGGAACGTCGAAACGCTTCGGCACTGTCATGAGAATTGAAACTGAGCCGTGAGACACTTATTTCATCCTTCAGTGTTAGTTACTCATCCCGTTCTCGCGATCTAACATCGGTGTAAGCCGAAGTGGTATTTACAAGCCATTAGATTAACCCTTCAGACATATCCATTAATCCTTGAAGCTACCAAACTTTGATGCTTTTATTTCCACGTTTATAGCTTTCATACTAAGGGGCAATACGTGTGATCACAGGGTGCATCATATAGGAAATAATACTTGAAAACATAACTACATCCTCCAGCCCGATAACATCCTTCAAACATCCATGGTTAACATAAAAACATCCATTCTAAATGTACCAGATATGAATAAACGCACATTCATCACACTCGAAAAACTCTCATAAACATTTCCGGGATGCACTGTTATCTCCAACTGCGTATGCATTCATGATGCCGAACACATCCACAAACACCAAATTAAAGCATGCACTCAGAATTATTAAACTCGCGTTTATGCTGTAAAAGCATGAGTACTCACTCACATTCGTCCAATCTGGAAAATAAATACGCTGTCATTAGCGCTTGTGTGATGTCCACAGGTTAGAGCGAGGCGGCGCAATACGTACAGAAATATTCATGTACAACTGAAGTTAAAGAGACAAAAACATAGATAAGTTTGTAAACATGTATAACAGCTCTCCCCAACACCTCTCCAAGCGAGGCCAGCTAAATTTCTCCCCATAATCTCTGTAGCCTCCGACCTCTGGTGCTATAACCCATAATCATCTTCTCCCAAATTGGTTCCTCGAAACAATTTCCAAGTAGGGCAATTCGTGAAGTAGTTAGCCTGACGCTGGTTTTTGCTGCAAAACAGTTTGGAGGAAAAGAGATGAAATTTCTGCTATTGAATATAAACGGGTGAAATTACGGAAAGTAGGATGCAATTGAATTTTTGGATTGGACAAGGTATTTCTGTTTCCCTTTCTCCACATTAAGGAAATTTTATATTATGTATGTATATTCAGATTCTTGGAAGAAAGCAATACCCCTGTGTTTCTTGTGCCCATTGATATCCAGTTATTCAGAAACTGTCCGGGGAATTGTATTTTCTACACTGGTTGATGATTTTCCCTTTACTGATTATGAATGGAGTGAGAAAGTGGGCTCCTTGATATTTTATTGCTATTTTATAATCACACACGCACACACACACACACACACACACACACACACACACACACACACACACACACACACACACACATATATATATATATCTGACATAAGAATGCCCATTTTAAGTAATCTTTTCATTAAAAATATCTACTGTCACTGGGTTCTTCCTTTTTAAGGCAACAACTGATCCCATTCATCAGCTTCGTCTTTTGCTGTATGCATGGTCATTCTCCTATTTTGTCCTCTCTCTCTCTCTCTCTCTTTCTCTCTCTCTCTCTCTCTCTCTTTCTCTCTCTCTCTCTTTCTCATCCTTTTTACTTTAACTCTAGTCCTTTAACTCATAATCACACAAAATTCCAAAAAAACACTTAGACTTAATAGTGCTCTGTTAAAAAAAAGTGCTCTCTAAGAATTCCATTATAATCAACCGATATATAATGCTTTACTTGTAACATTACCCTAAAAAACATTGTCTCAGACACCAAGCAATATAGTGGCCAGAGGCTTCAAGGAAACTCTTACATTCTTCAACTTGCCATCCTCAACAGCTCTCCTTTGTGGGACGTGACAGCTTGTATGGGAAAAAAGATTGACTGGATAATCTCCGCCATGAAGCTCATAAAGCTGGACGGCTTTGGTAAAAATAGTTTTAGTGGAGTCACTTGAGCCGTGAACGGATGGATATTCGACGGTGGAATGTCCACGGGTTCAAGAATGTCAGTATAGCTGTTGTTGTTGGTTTTGTCTTGTTACTAAGTACCAGTACACACACACACACACACACACACACACACACACACACACACACACACACACACATACACACACCAAGGCCACACAGATCAGAAACAATCAGCTTCATCTGCAAAGGTGATGTACTTGATTATCAAGAACTCGTACCAACCAATGTAAGAGTTCCTTCCCTTCCAAACACGAAATAATGCTAAGGAAACCCCTGAGAAATTCCACCTCATTATTGCCGAACATAATGGAAGGTATAGGTTATGAGGAAGGATTAAAGAACCTCACGAAACTGTAGTAGAACAGTAAGAGACCTGACCGTTACAAAAAAATCAAGAGACTGTCAGGGGATAATTATATATTTGTGAAACACGAGCAAAGGGACATAAAGAAAAACAAATTATGTCTCAGAGTTGTAAAGAAATGGAATAAACTCTGAAGTGAAATTGTGAATACAGACTCCTTACACAGCCTTAAATATTTATAGTTCAGATCTAAATAGGCCCATAAAACTGCTATAGCCGGCCTGAAAGAGTAGAGGTGGACCATACGATCCCATAGTGGAGTAGATAGGCCCATAAAACTGCTATAGTAGGCCTGAAAGAGTAGAGGTGGACCATACGAGCTGAAGCTCAGCAACTAGAGGTAAAGCAAGGTGAGTATACACACACAGACTGTTGAGTAGTGGTGACGGAGGCGGTTAAGAACATTATAAGCGTACAGGAAAATATGTAGAAGAGCTTTTTGGCAAGAAACGTGCTGAAGTGGACAAGAGGTTTTACCGTGATACAAAAATATTATATACCGGAAAAAGAAAAACATACACTGAGCGGAGGCGGAAGGGCGGAAAAGGGAAGGGCGGAGAATAAGAGAAAGGCTGCGATACTAAGATGGAAGAGAAAGTTTGGAGGATAGAGAAGAGAGATTACGTGAAAGGTAGTCACTGTATTATCAAACAATACTGTCAAACCGGTCAAATTAAAGTCAGATATACTGTCTAAATTATTACACTATATTATGTGTGTATGGATATATTTACTATTTGTATTTACTATTTGTATTTACTATATGTGTCTGCAGGATCGAACTGTTAACTCTTGGACCAAGCCTTTCTAACCGTCGGTTGTCAAATGTACTTCCAACCAATTTTTTCTATCAGTTTTGCAACGTATATTTCTCTCTTACACACCCTCACTGCACCCCGGGATGCAGTACGTAGCAGCTGTCTAGCTCCCACGTACGTATTTACTGCTAGGTGAACAGTCATACCAGGAGAAAAAAACTCTGCCCATTTATTTCTGCTTCAGTCTGGAATAGAACCAGGGTCCATAGGACTATGACCCACAGCGCTATCTGCTCGGTCGCGAGGACCGGAGCGCTCGCGCGCGCACGTGTGTATGTTCACCTAATTGTGCATACCTAGTTAGGCTTACAGGGTCGAGCATCCACTCTTAAGCCCCGTCTTTCGACTATCAATAGTTCAATTCAGTGACTTTTTTCTTATCATATTTACTTTTAAAATTGTTTATTTAATCGACTTCGACAGCCTTATCATCTAGTCCCTTCCACTTATTTACGTCTCAGACCGAAAAAGTTCTTTCGTACCTCTCTGTGACTCATCTGTGTTTCCATTTTCAAATTATATCCTCACTAGTGTTCCTTAAATTGAGTACAGTTTTTATGTTTATCCAATCAATATCCCATTAGTAGCTTGTATGTCGCTGGCATGTCTGTTCTAGTCCTTCTTTCCTCGTGTAGTGAATCCAGTTTCCTCAATCTTTCTTCATAGTCCAGTTCCATTATCCATGGAACGAGCCTTGTTGCTTATTTTTGGACCTGGCTAATTTTCATGTGTTCTTCTTTGGGTAGGGGGGGTTCGATGCCGGGACAGCCTACTCAATAAATTGTCTCACAAAGGATATATACAGCACTCGGAAGAGCTCTATGTCCAAGTTAGTGAAGGATAACCGGTGCCTTGCCAGCATGGCATATGCTGCCCTCGTTATCCTGCTGATGTGTGCCTCAGGTGTTAGAGCTAGAGTTATATCCGCTCATAAGACTCTATCTTTTCAGAATTGGAAGCTGCCTTCCCTTCATCCTGTGCTGTATCCGAGGTCCTGATATTGATATTGGAAGCAGTCATTCTTTTGGACATGTAATTGAATATGACATCAAGTGTTTGATCAATGACTCGAACAGTGATCCTCAAGTCTAGAATACTAGAGTCGTCGTCTGAAACGACGTCGTCTTTTCATCTTCTAGTATGTGGTTTGGTCAACATTGATCATCTATATATTTCTAAAATTCGTCTTCTTTTGGAAATAAATGTGAAAACAATGATTGTCGTAAGTTCAATTTTCACTTTTATTTGGTCTGATCCGTGTTAGTAATTGAAGCATTTCGTTGAGGAACACCTCAGTGTCTTCAAGGGCACCAATGAAGCTAATCAATTGTGCAGTCAGTATTATGTATTACATGCACATAGTAAAGCAGTCGTTGGGATTGGATAATCTTACCCTGTATTCTCACTTGTCGGCTGTGAGAGTAGGCGTGGTGCAAGGAGAAGGTTCTTTTTGTTTGTCTCGTTGGAGGATGAACTAACGAGTGATCTGGTCATAGATCACACGTTAGATCACACGTTAGTTCACATAGATCACATGTATAGATGGGTGAGGGTTCTTAGTGTGAAGAGTTCGGCTATATTTTATTATGGAAACATTCTATGCGCTTACGCGAACTCCTGGCCCTGCATCATTCAGCAAAACCCGTTGTAAGATTCATCTTTACATTGGACTTTACGAACTGCTAATCATATAATTCCGTTATTTTTGTTGTGATGGGTATTGAAACGTCGTCGTCTCCTCATTTTGTCGTGTGTGGTTTAGTCTTTATATATTCAGCAACGTTATTGGGACTCATCGTCTGCACATTGATATCGTTTTGTGTCATGGAAATTTTACTTATATCTAAACAATATCAGGGTTCTTATAGAAGAAGTAATCATAGAGTTTACTGAGCGTTCAGAAAGCTGGCGTTTAATGATGAAGATCCTAGAACTGATATCCAACCCGCTTGCACGAGGTTCATGTTAGCTTTAAACTTTAGACAGAACATCCCTTGCCGTCATGTATACAGAGTTTCACAACACCATCTCTGGAGGGACTACGAGAATTCTGCGTCTGGAGAGGAGCACTGTCTTCGGATCTATGCATATTCATGTATATATGCATACGAGTATATCGTGAGTGTAGGTGGATTTAATCCATCTCAATTTCCATAATAAGTTTTTAAAATATTTTGTAATTTATTGAATGATATTTTCAATATTTATGATATGCAGACTAAACAAAATATTAATTTAATAACCACACATAACTATATGAAAATATTGAAATTGTAATTTCATAACCCTGCAAAACATTGCTCAAATTAGTGGACTACAATTTAGCAGTGACGAAAAGTGAAAGTGAAGAACACAACAGAAAGTGAAGAAACATTGTCGTTTCATCACTTTGTGATGTGTCCTCATACAATTTACATATATAACGCATTACAACACAAAATGGGACACTTTAGCAGCTATTGCACTCTGACCAATCACATCAAACACCAACAAACAATCCAGCTGGAAGAACCCTCTTTCGAACAAAGAAGTTATAACTCTCAAGGAAACAGTAGCAGCATCCAGTGACTATGCTCGCATCACAGGCCTGTGTGGTACATACGCAGGAGCTTTCCTACTGGCGATCCCTCTGTAAAAGGGTAAGTACAGATCTCCCTCTGTGTCACGTCTTGGCGCCCAGTACTTCATTATTGTAGTGGCCCTCCGCTTGGCTGTCCCAGTCCACACTGTATATAAATGTATTTTTAGCGTGATAGAAGCAGATGAATAGCGGGTTGCACGGTCTGAACTGTGGAAACTCTAAGGGACGGCACCGAGGACAGGACGAAGTCAACAGCATTCTTAAGTAGAGCCTTATTTCTGCTCCTGCAGTGTACAGCAGAGAGCCTAATTCTCCAACTTCCCATAATTCTGCCGACCAGAGTGGAATTACACTACGCCCATAGAGGAATGGCAGACATATGATGTGGGACTACTTGTCTATACAACTTGGCAGTCACATGCTTCTCCCTCTCTCGTGGTCACTCAGATTCTGCCGCCAATCATGGGGAAACAGTCATATAAAATAACTAAGGTTTACAGAAATAAAATATCCTTGAACATCTTGTTTTCTATTTCAATGTCTTATGGAGATGAAACAATTGAGAAATGGTCGCGGCATCCTCGATTATTGCCCAGTACCCAAGGGGATCGTAAATATATCTTATATATATATATATATATATATATATATATATATATATATATATATATATATATATATATATATATATATATATATATATAATCCTTCTGATCACATTCAGTATAATTTGAGGTATCAGACTCCTGGGAACCGGGCCTCGCGGGTGACAGATGGATGGAGGCCACTGGCAGGTTAGATCCATTTTATAAAGGGAACATCCAGCCACGGGAAATAAAAGGGGGTTGAACTGTAAAATGTGTGCCGGGCCTCACTGCCGCTCGGAAGGTGTGAAGCGAAAATTGTCCCCGTCGTTTGCGCTTCTGTGTTTTTTGCCTGTGCTTTATGTTATTGAGTTTTTCGTATGTGCTTGCTTTTGTTTTTTTTTGGCAAATGCGAGTTTGTATGTGTGTGTGTGTGTGTGATTTGGTGTTTTACTGTGTGTTTTATTGTTTTTATTTTATGCCTTTTTTCATTTTTTCCCATTTCAGTTTTGTTTGTTCGTTGAGTTACGTATTTCGCCAGATTTTTTTTTTTTGGTGTGTGTTCTGTCGATGACAAAAATGTAGAAATGTAAAGAGTGGGAGTTCTATCGCTATCAACGGAAGATATCTGCGTCGCTTGTATTGTCACGTTTCCAGCAATATTTTATATTTTGGTGTGTTATCTGGTCTTATGTCAGCCTGTGGGTTTAATTTGGAATATTTAGGCGGAGCCTGAATTTTAGAGAGGCCGGAGGGGACAGAGGAGGGAAGGGGGTTGTGTGTTTTTTTTTTTTTTTTTTGCGGGGCGTGTTATTTTGCCGAAAAATGACCTCTTTAGAAAGCTCGTGTTATGTCAGAACGGCAAAATATTTTGGGGTGGGGCTTGCCTGTCGTGGGTAATCTTGTTTTTTAGATAAGAGCGATAATGAAAAATACAATAAAAATATGTATTCTTTAATTCCACGGTTCACAATACATCTTTTGAATCTTTCTTAGACCTTCTTATTTGCTTCCTCCTCCTGCTATAGTTTCTCTCCATTCTGTCATTATTAAGGGTTTAATAAGGTGGAACATTTGAAAGTTTTATTTTCTCGTGAGTGTGTCTGAGATGAGAGCATAAACAGGCATAGTGTTGCTGGCTACAATGGCGCCCCAACAAAAGTCTTCCGGGGGAAAAATTAATGTCTACAGGAGCCCTTGTAATAAGGAGGACCCACGAGGCGGCCCTTAGGTGTCTGTCGTTTCAGTTTATACCTATGCTTAATATTCAGACAGACATTTTAACGTGAGGAATGTCAGTCGGGCGTTGCGGGTCTGGAAAAAGGTCATTTGGGCGCTTGTGTTTGTAATGTGGGGGTCATACACACCTGAACTGCTCCCATGGATCATTTTATGTACTACATCCACTCCTGTGGGCTTTAAAGCGGTCCATGCGTGTGTTATAAACGTTGCTCGCTTCTTTTATGATACTAATGGAGTCTCACGTTTTGGTGGTTAAGCGAACATAGTTTACGTGCTTCTGGTGCGTTTATTAGTCCACCGGGATAATCCACGCACGAAATGGCAGCCCGGGAAGCATAATTGTTTCATCTACACCATCTGAGAAGTGGAGGAGGAGGAGGAGGACCATCTGGTGTTAAACATTCTCACATACAGAGTTTATACAATGATTATTCAAAGAAAAAAATCACCTAAGAAAACACTGAGATGGTACAATGGGATCGGAGCTACATCCATGGACTCACAAATCACAAACACTGGGTTCGACCCTACTAAATATACTCTCGATATTTATAAACAGATACATCACACTCTTTGATTGCACAACAAATACCAATTTATTAGTAACTCCAAATACCCATTTCAGCTTTAAACAATCCGAGGCCGCTGGGAATCTGTCCGGATCTTTCTTAAGCCAAAGCGAATCTTAATCCACCATACATTAACGGGAATGGACTTGGGATATATAGCTGGAGGGATTAAGAGGTAATCTGAGCATTAGGCAAGACACCAGGAGGCGTTAATGAGAGGTATTTGGAGCGAAGGAGATGAGTTGAGTTGGGCATCCTTGTGTGGGTTGGTTGGGACTGTGGTGAGTGGGGGAACGTGTTGTGGTGGAGAGTGTGGGCAAGATCACGTGGTGGTAAGTAAGCGAGGAGGGTAAGATCCCGTGGTGGTAAGTAGGGGAGGAGGGTAGGATCACGTGGTGGTAAGTAGGGGAGGAGGGTAAGATCACGTGGTGGTAAGTAGGGGAGGAGGGTAAGATCACGTGGTGGTAAGTAGGGAAGGAGGGTAAGATCACGTGGTGGTAAGTAGGGGAGGAGGGTAAGATCACGTGGTGGTAAGTAGGGGAGGAGGATAAGATCACGTGGTGGTAAGTGGGGGTGGGGGGTAAGATCACGTGGTGGTAAGTGGGGGTGGGGGGTAAGATCACGTGGTGGTAAGTAGGGGAGGAGGATAAGATCACGTGGTGGTAAGTGGGGGTGGGGGGTAAGATCACGTGGTGGTAAGTGGGGGTGGGGGGTAAGATCACGTGGTGGAGAGTCCGGGTAAGATCACGTGGTGGTGGTGGTGGGGAGTTGGGGTAAGATTACGTGTTGGTTAGGTAACTTTACTCTGCAATAGAGTGAGGAACCCTAACATGAGCTACTGAATAAAGAGCCCAACATATATATACTCAAACAAACCATAACGAATATAAATGAATTACTATAAAATCTGTTAGATTTTAATGTACAAGATACAAACCAGAAAATAATAATGAATTACAAATGTATGTTGTTGTATATTGCAAATTGTATGTTTATATAATTTTCATAAATGTATTTGAAGAATCGTGAATCTTCCCTCCAAGAACAATACAAAAAGTCCCAAGATGAACACCACTAACACTGTAAAATTGATTCAGGTTTTTTATCCGAAAAAAAATCTCACGCAGTTTACTCTACACTGAGAGATGGTTTTTCTCCCACAGACAAACCTGAGGTAGAGCTGGCGCTGGGCCGGGCGCTCGACCCCGAAGCCATCAAAGAAGGGGACGACGTCTACTTTGAGTGCACCATTCACGCTAATCCCCTCGTCCACCGTGTTACCTGGTTCCACAACGTGAGTATATCTACCACACGCTATCTCTCTCTATCTCACGGGAGACATCTCCCGTCACGCAGGGTGCAGTCGCACCTCCACAGATCTCCAGTATCAGCTCTTGATACTGGTAATGGCTCAAAAAAGGCCACCACTTACGGGCTATTCATGCCCGTGCCACCTTTTGGGTGGCTTAATCTTTATCAATGATCATCATCTCTCTATCTCACTGAAGCACTCTCACTTACCTCTCACATACTGAATGAGCAGCGCGCTCACTTTGATCATCTATTCATTATACCAGGTTCTGGCCCACTATATCATTCACTCATACACTATACCATTCATTCATCCACTGTATCATTCATTCGCCCACTGAATTATTCACTCACCTGAATCTCGAAATCCATTGTGGATAAATAAATTAGAATGCTGGTTATTGAACATTATAACACTGAAAATTACCCCAATCGAATCAACAGCAATAAAACCAAAGCAATGGCCGTTATATTGAGAACTCAAGACATCAGACTCGCAATACAAGGACACGAAACTGAGTGGGTTACTTCTTTTCAATACCTTGGAGTCATAATAGACAGCCAGTTTAAATTCACTCAAGAAATTGAATATCTTCGGCAACGTTGTAAAGCCAGAAACTCCGCCTTGTGCTCTCTGGCAAGTCTTATAAATGGTGCATCTCTACCAGTATTCAAAATGTACTACGTTCAAGCAGTTAGGTCACTCATTGACTATGCTGCTCCTGCTCTCACATCCCTCAGTGATAACCAAGGGCAGAAACTGGAAGTGTCTCAAAATGATGTTCTCAGAACAATGCTGGGAGCACCTATATGGGCGCGTCGAGAGAATCTAAGAATGAAAACCAACTTACCAGCCCTAGAAAACAGGATCAAACAAAGAATAGCCACCATAACAGCAAAACTTGTTGGAACCACCTACAGACTGTCAATCAACGATAGCATACACAGATCGCTTCACAGACACCTTCAATATAGAACAAGAGCATGGACGGATAATCTGATCCAGATTCTAGAGAAAGTGGACTTGAAATAGACCATTAAAAACAAAGGGGAAGATAGACCATATCAACGCTTCCTCCATCGGAAGAATCGAGTCTAAAGATAATCATTAAAAAATTACCAGTTAAAAAACAAATTACCGGTTAAGAAAAAATTAGAAAAATATTGAAATTCAGGAAAACTTGGTTTACTAGGCAAATCGTGCCTTGCATAGTAGGCCAAGAACTACGTTCTGGTTACTAGCTACAACATATATATATATATATATATATATATATATATATATATATATATATATATATATATATATATATATATATATATATATATATATATATATATATATATATATATATATATATCGGTTCCTGCCCGGCGTCGGAGGAGTTCGAGGAAATCTACAGCCTCTAGGAAGCGAACTTTTTCTTGTGTCCTCTTAATGTTCATTTTTTGTATAAAATCAGATATGTAACTGTATAACCTTGCATAATAAAGTGTACATCATAATAAAAAAAAAAGGGGGTGGTAGGAGAAGTGAACACTCTTTCGTATTCAGAGTTAAATGTCAAGTTTTTCCCTGAGTGCTCTGTGTTCCCTTCTCTGAGGCTGTGGGTCCCTATAATTACACCAGTGGTGGTACCCCCCTATATATATATATATATATATATATATTTTATACAAAAGTTGTTACATTCTTGTACAGCCACTAGTACGCGTAGCGTTTCGGGCAGGTCCCTGGAATACGATCCCCGCCGCGAAGAATCGTTGTTACAACCAAGTACACATTTTACTGTTGAGTTAAACAGAGACTACAGTTAAGGATTTGCGCCCAGTAAATCCTCCCCGGCCAGGATACGAACCCAGGACAAAGCGCTCGCGGAACGCCAGGCGAGTGTCTTACCACTACACCACGGAGACTAGTTATATATAATATATATATATATTTGCTACGAGATTTAGAGAAAGAGTCCAAGATAATGAATGAAAACAGACAGAAAAAAAATTGCTTGGTAAATCGAGCGTAAACGCGCGAACTCTTAAACCATTATCGACAGACTGACAGGCGATTCTGTGTAATACAAGGATAGAAAACATCATAAGCTGAGCAATGTAAAGCGGACTTATTGCCTTGGTAAAACATGCTCTACCGTCCCTCACCTGACAGGGACCTAATACTACAGTTAAGTGGCTTCGCTCCGTCTCTTGGCCAAGTTACCGTGACAGATGAATCATTCCATCACTAGCCCGTGACAGGGAAAATAACTCTTACACATATTTTGTTTTAATAAAAGAGCTCCGATAACCGGCAGGTCATGGCTCAGGCGCAGGCCGACATGAGAGTATTAATGCTGAGCTATTGCAGGCTTTCAGAAGCAATTTGTGACCACTAACGCAGCGTGAATGGTAGGTCAAAAATGTGAGAAACGGAGCTAATAGTGATCATTTGTAACGCTTTACACAGGGAGGGAGTGGGGGTGTGTGTAGTGCTATTAATGAGATGGTGTTTGGGTTCCGGTTCCGGGCGAAATGAATGGGGGTATTCGGCAGGTCCTCGGGTAGTGGACAGGGGGGAAGAGGGAGGAGGCCGATGGACCTGGTCCACGGTAGAATCAGGGAGGATAACAGTTTGTTATGGCAGTCCCGAAGATTTACGGAAGTCGTCTACGAAACACTCAGACATGATGAACGGGGCTTTCCGTAGACTCGGGAATGTAGACCTATGCTGCACAAAACTCAGGGATGATGGGTGTAGTTCCTGACGGAGCAAGGATGGTGGACAGGAGGTATGGCAGTCCCAGGAATAAATGAACACGGTATACAGAGGACTCAAAGATGAACGGAGGATCAGTTATTGACTACCGTAGACCTGATATCCCTAAAGCCAAATCATTAATTGCTATATCAGCTAAAATATCAGATTTTTCGTCTTTTTCCAATACTAAAATTATACCCACCCGCTGATTCAACATCTGCTTTCTCAACACCTGTTCACACTATTCTCTTTCCCAATATATCAGCTCTTAATACCTGTGAGTACTGCAGCTTGGAGTGGGAACGTTGACGTGAGTGTGAGAAGTTCCAAGTAGTGGTGAGAGCGTTGAGGTGTCGAGTAGTCTTGGCAGTGCACAAGTGGTATTGAGCGCGTTGAAGTGGTTATATGAAATAGATTCGAGTCGCGGATTATTTAAGACGGGATTAACAAATACTTTTTTTTGGGTGTTTAAAAAGATCTACTCATAACACCATCCGCAGAATCGTGAGTGTGTGTGTGTGTGTGTGTGTGTGTGTGTGTGTGTGTGTGTGTGTGTGTGTGTGTGTGTGTGTGTGTGTGTGTGTGTGTATCTCTATATATAACATACGATCATACCATTGGCATCGCATGCCGGAAATGTTTCTCCACCAAAAACTTAAGAACCGACAAATCACTCACACAAGAAAATTATTGCTGTAATCGAGCCAGCCATTTTCGAACCTAATACATGAAAAATAAGATTGAAATTTTCGAGACAACCATTGTATAAATTTGCACGATCCTAATTGCTGCTCATTATTAATGTATGCCACATTAATTAATAAATGGGCGAAAACTCCACAACTTTTGAAAGTTATTGAAAGTGAAAATAAAATATAAAGGATGCTATGGAACGTTAATAATGCTATTGGTATAAACTCCCCGGCACATACTAATGCATTCGTGCAAGGACACAACGCACGTAAATTCATTCTCGCGTGCAAACACACCAGCGAACGTAAATCCATATGCACTTGCACTCGTTAACGCACATAAATCCATACTGGTGCACAAACAAAAGCAATGTAAATCCACAGTCACCAATATAAATGTAACCAGTAGTGCCATACACACACACGCATAACGCACGCAAATCTATACGCACTCACACACACTCATACTAACTAGTCTCGACGGCATGTCTAACAGTGCGACCTAACTCATCCCTGGAACTTTGGTGATTCATCACGATTATTCAACAGCGCCACTTGTGTTCTGTGAATAGTGAGTTTCTACACGTCTGGACTTCCTCGGGGTAGACAGAATCACGACCTGCCTGGAGTTATGTTGCAACGAGTTGCATATGTTTAATTTTTCCTTTATTACCTATTTATATACGGCTTAGCGGCTAAAGGGTACATCATAAAACCGAGTAGTGACGGACATTTTGCTCGACTAGGAATGTTTTTTGCATTTTAGATATTTTTATTTTTTATGCGGCTCACTGGGCGAACAGTGCTATCTTGGGTCGTTGTCTGTACCTAGTGTTTCTGTCGGTGAGTTGAAAAACATATTTTGGCTGTTAAAGTTCCGATCGTTGTATCTTTAACTGTTCTCGTCCTGTCAGCATTTGTAATGTCAACAGAAAAGCATATCATGCTCGTTTTTTTTGTATGTGACAACGTTCATTTTTCACATTCACAACGTTCACATTTAGTTATATATTACCAGTCATAAACTATATAATTGCTGCTGTAGTAAAACAGAGGCGCTTACTCTTCCCCTACAGGGTGACCTGCTGGAGACCAACAAGAGCGCTGGTCTCCTCATTTCTGACCACAGTCTGGTGCTGCAGAAGGTGAGGCGTGGGCGTGCAGGGGAGTACACTTGTGCCGCCCACAATCACGAAGGTCAGGGGCTCAGCAACGCAGTCAAGCTCAACGTTATGTGTAAGTATGAGCAGACGAGGTTGTTTCTAGTTTCATACATCGCGCTGAGGTTCCATTCCCGTGTTAACTGTTCTCTTCCTGTTCCGTATAACCCTTCTGTAATGCTCTGCAGCTTTTTCGCTCTATTCTCCCGATATCGAATATTATTTGTCGCCAAAGTCCTCTGCGTGATGTCTCCACGACTTTGTGGTTCCTTTACCTCATTAACACACTCACGTTTCTTTCTATGACTCCCACATGCTCGACCCCTCCACACCTCGCTGGTCCTGCACCAGCTCCCACACATGATGTCCCACAACTCCCACACATGACGTCCCACAACTCCCACACATGACGTCCCACAACTCCCACACATGACGTCCCACAACATCCACACATGTCTCAATATTTTCGCTTCATTTCTGTCTTCCATTACCACCAATATCTGAGCTCACCTCCATATTCTCCTCGACAATGCTCCTCTTCTCTTACCTCTACCAACAGTCAAAGCAGTTCTCTTCCTACGCATCGTGACTATTGCAACACATTTCCAGCTAAACACCCATATCAGTCCCTGACCACAAACACGCATCTGTAGCCAGACTCATTTCGTGTCTACCACAACACTTCCAGTAAAATCACTATCAGCTCATGACTGGAAACACGAATCCTGAACTCAATATTCATTCGTTTTTCTCCCCACAACACAATTCCAGCAAAATCTCCACAACTGTCAATGGCTGAAACCAAAGATACGCAACCAAACACATGTGATTCCTTCATCATTCCAGCAAAACCAGCCGATCCGCCAATGGCTGGAAACACACGCAATCCAAAACCAATAATCATTCGCTCCTCAGATGTGTTAATACTTCAATCACTAAGACAAATTAGAGTAGGTCGGCCGAGCATATTGCCTTGAGGACAAGTGATCAATAGGAGCGTCAAGACTGGGACAATTTTCGGTAATACTGATAATTGAAAACAAGTATTATAATTGTTTTCTATATCTCTAATGATCTTCTATCATCATTATCGAGCATCATTATTGAGGGTCATTATCTAAGATCATCTATATTTATCAGTAAATCATTATCTTCAATGAGCTCTAACGATTTTATATAATGGTTATCAATAATTATAATGAACTTCACTGATATGTAATATATGAGGAATCCCACGAGTACCGTAATATATATATATATATAGTCCTTTTCAATGATGACTTTATAGTATATACAATCATTAAATTATATTATTATTATTTATGTCATAATTAATTATAATAATTTTGCATAAGTCCATATTAATCTGTTCTGGTTCTCTCTCTCTCTCTCTCTCTCTCTCTCTCTCTCTCTCTCTCTCTCTCTCTCTCTCTCTCTCTCTCTCTCTCTCTCAATCTCTCTCTCATTCTGTCTCACTCCCTCACTCCCTCAGTTTTTCACCCTTTCTCTCACTTTTCCTCTCACTCTCACCTTTTCTTTCGCGTTCTCTCTTTCACTCTCGCTCTCACTCATTTTGTTGCCCTGTGGTAAGATGCGCCACGAAACAGCTCCTCATAAGTCTGACGCAATACTCCTCATTACCGCTATTGATCCTCACTAGGGTGAGGAAGGTGAAGCTGTATAGCATGACAGGAGACTGGCGTGAATCATAATTGAGGTTGACGTGAGAGTAATATGGAACTGTGACGGAGACTAAGGTATATAAGCTCCAGTGACGACCTCTTGGCGTGAGAATTAATATGGTCTCGGGCGACAGGTAACTTACAAGAACACAGGGAGCGTGATTTATCAATCATTTAAAATGTCCATTTAGGTAACCTGTACATCTTTCCTCCAAAAAATGGTGGTTTAATCTGGTTTCATTGATGTTTACGACTTACGACACAGTTGGGGACAATATTGTGACAGCTCTCTATGTGTTCAGATGCAGACTAGGAGTCACAATAACGTGGCTGAAATATGTAGACCAAACCACACACTAGAAAGTGAAGAAATAACGACGACGTTTCGGTCTGTCCTGGACCATTCTCAAGTCCATTCTATGTGTTTTTCCTTCTGCAGTCGCGCCAGTGTGCAGCTCGCCAGGTAGGCGGACGCAGGGGGTGGCCAGACTAGAGAGTGCCAAGGTGGTGTGCCAGGTGGAGGCCTTTCCCCCTCAGGTAAGCACTGCCTCTCGTACCTGTTGGTAAAAATGCTTTTTTTCCCTCAGTTGAGCATTTATTTTCATCCCGTAAGTTCATAAGTCCTTTTTCTTCGTCAGGAAATCTCAACGTTTTCAGGTAAGTATTCTTTCCCTCTGAGGTGAGTATTCCCTTCACTGAGGGTAGTATTCCCTTCCCTGAGGTTTTTTCCCTTCCCTGAGGTGAGTATTCCTTCCCCTGAGGTGAGTATTATATTTCCTGAGGTGACTATTCCTTTCCTTGTGGTGAATATTTCATTTCTTGAGGTGAATATTACCTTCCATGAGGTAAATCTTTCCACACATTCTCGAGATTCTCCTTTATTGATGAGTCTCAATATCTTCCCTGTGCTTCTACGGGAACTACTTTTCTAATAAGAGAAGTATTGCATCCTTCCCTTCTGCCCTCCCTCCCTTGCCCTACGTCCATTTTTTCTCCCTCCTACTCCTTTCCTTTCCCCGTATCACCCTCTTTCCCTCCCTGCCCTCTCGCTTTTCCTTCTTCTAGTTTTGTAAAACTCCTAAGAAGTGTTTGAATAGGTATAAACCTTCGTAATTTAATTCTTTATTAACACCATTCAATATTTTATTATTCCATTCAACGTTACATATAAATATATATATATATACAAATATATATATATATATATATATATATATATATATATATATATATATATATATATATATATATATATATATATATATATATATATATATTTGTATAAATATAATGTTTGTGTAAATAGATACAAACAAGTAAACACAAAATGAATGGAAAAAGAATTCAAAAGATAAGAACTTGTGTTGGAGATGAGCCACAGTGATTCAGAAAATATATATTGTTTAATCAAAGGTAATGCTCATATAGCATGGATCAGAGGTACATACAACAACAACAATCGACAACAGCTTCAAAAGTAGACATGAGAAGTAAATGAGTGATCGGGAGTCACTGCATTAAATAACTGACAGCCCGTTAGGAGCAGGTCATTAGTTAGCTCTCAACCCAGAGAGCATATATAGGTAAATATATTTTCCGTTCACCTGGGCTTTTGTTATTATATATGTTCGAGTACAGGCAACAGTTCCACTACCCCACCGCCAGCCCTCTAGAACGCCAGGTATGAGCTCTCTTCCGCTCCCGCCAACCACCACACAAGCGTGTCGTGGTTACGAGCATTCCTCTTTCAGCTATCCAATCCAAACATGTCTTATGAGCCCTCGTAAACCTCCCAAAATGTCCCAAACGCGAGATACAACCTGCCCCTTTCGCTCATTAATCAAACTAAACACACACATTAGGAGCCCTTCTGCTGCTGCTCTTCTGTTCCCCACTACCCCATCCTAAACAATCGTTACGAACTCTTCCATCCACTGTTAACCCTCCCCAAACCCACGATACGGGTTCCTTTGCTCCTCACCTTATACGAGTTCCCCTAATCCCCTACCAACTCTACCAAACACACACGTTACAATACCTCCTGCACACCACCAACTCATCCAAACACTTGCTACGATCTACCCTTCAGAAAAACAACAAGAAAAAACACTACATAAACCGAAACTTCTGCTTGGTATATCACCAGGTGAACTTCACGTGGAGATTCAACGGGTCATCAGAAGGAGAGGCGCTGCCCTTGCAATCCATCATGAACCAGGGCACGTCTTCTATGCTAAACTACACGGCCTCCATGGAGCAGGACTACGGCACTCTCCTCTGCTGGGCCTCCAACCGGATAGGACCGCAGAAGGAGCCTTGCGTTATACATCTCATTCCTGCAGGTCAGAGACACGGTACTCAACTCTCCGCTTTTGTTTTGGAGAGGTGGTGGGGGTCGGAGGTCGGGGGTCGGTAGTGGGGTCGGTAGTCGGGTCGGTAGTGGGGTCGGCGGATGACCGGGGCGAGGTGATCAACGTCGGTGAGAGTGAAGCAATGGAAAAGAAGATGTGGAGTGAGGGGAAAGGGAAATGTGTGACAGGGAAAAATTGAAAGGTGTGTAGAGCTAGGAGGGAAAGAAGGAGGTAATAAAGAGGAACGAAGTAGGTGTGGTAGGGGAAAGAGGGAGGGAGGGAGAGAGAAAGATAAGATGGCGGGGAAATACTGGGAGGATGAGATACTGAGGGAGAAATTAGGCATGAAATAGAACAGCTAAAGAAAGGAAGAGAAAAGGAATGTAAACGAAAAGTCGAAGATAATATAAATATTGAATAAAGAGAGAATGGCTGAACAGACACATAAATAGACAATTCAAACAGAAGTTGAAAAAATGAGAAGTAAAGTGTCAAGGAAATATGTAGTGAAAGGAGGTCACAAATAGACAAAAGACCTAAACTGAGAAACATGAACGACAGAGACAGACACAAAATGAGGGCTCGAGAGTGAAAGATATTCCACCAGGAAGATGGAGAACAAGCACTGGAATATTACAGGAATCACGATGTGCAGGCGTTAGTCTACTTTGTATACACGCACTCACGCACGCATGCACGTAAACGCACACGCACACAAGCACACAAACACACACGGGTAGCCAAAACACGAATTGCATTCAAAAAAACAAATCCTGAATATCCAGCACCAGCATGTAGCCATATCTTATCAAACACAAAAAATACAACATATAAGCCACAGGTTAGCCTCGTGTTACTGGTATCATAGAAGCCATGATCTTGACATACAAAAATACTTGGGAATCGACAGAGTACACAAAGATCAAGTATGTGACTTTTAAGGGATTCCAAGGAGCAAATTAGTAGTGGTAAACTCCCGGAAAGACTCAAACGTAAATACCACACTCTAGATTGAAACTTAAAAGCCAGCACCTAAGAGCGGAAACTCAACCTTTGCAAGCAAAATTAGGTAAGACCAGAAGCGATAACAATGAAAACGACATCATTTCCTTATCACTGAACCTAAAACTACGATATTCAGCGAAAGTTCATATCAATAATTTACACGCTCTGTGGGAACTCGATCACGAAACTTGCACGAATGTTCGAGTTGAAAATGGCGCTGTTTTAGCAATATAACTAAATCTTGACTAAAAATATTTTTTGGGGGGATGGTGGGTGTTGGAGTGTGTTTGTTCATGGGGAATAAAATATGTTTAAAGGGAATGTATGATAAAATTAGTGGGTGGGGGAGGTGATGATACAATAGGGGATGCTGAGAGATTGTGTGTGGGTGGGGGGGGAGTTATTAGTTGAGGGGAGGTATGATTAAGGAAGTCAAAGCCACGAAGCAAGTGTAACAAGTAAAGAAGAACTTAATGATTGAAATAAGAAGAGGGAAGTATGTAACGGGAAATAAGGGAAAGGAAGAGAAGGGTAATAAGAAAATGGAGGTAAGGTACGGGAAATAAAGAGAGGGAAGTAGGAAGATCGAAATAATTATGGGAAAGAGTGAGTGAAATGAAGCGAATGGAGAAAAAAGAGTAAAAGGATTGAAGTAAGCGGAGGCAAACAAGATGAAAATATAGGGAGTTAAATATGGAGATTAACGTTAAAGTTAAGAGGGAAGAAAACGGCCGCAGTGGAAAGGAGTTAAGTGGAAAAGTAGAAAGAGAAGCAAAAGGGATGGAATATGCTATATGATAATCATATTTTTTCTATAATGTTTTAGGTGACTACAAGATGCATGTTGTATCCTGTGTATTGACAGGTTTTGTGGTATTGTAGAAGTGTTGCTTGAAGAACATCACAGTGTCATGGCACAGTAATGACGCATTCCAGGTGTTGTAGCGTGTTGCAATTACGTGATCTTTACACAGGTGTTGAGTGTGACACGTGTTAGTGTGCGAGGCAAATGTTTCGTATGATGCAAGTGTTGCTTGACTTAAATATACAACAAGTTACACTCTTTGAATCATAGCGAACATGTGTATGACAAATCACTATCCTGGCATGGCATAGACGGAACACTCTGTGTTCCGTTGCAATTATGGAACACTCTGTGTTCCGTAGTCAATCTGTGGCTCTCTAGCCACAGATGGAATTACATTCTAATCTCGCGACCCGTCACAAGTATTCCTCTACGACACGCTTGATGTTTCAATGCCACGATACGGATATTGTATCAGATACTATCTATCTGATACAATATCCGATACGGATAGTATGTACAATGACGCAAAAGTAACCATGTGGTCCACTGATCAATGCATGTGTGTGTTTGTGTGCGTTCGCAGGCCCACCGGATCCCCCTAAAAACTGTTCCATAGCCAACCAGACGAGCGAAGCGCTGGTGGTGGAGTGTACACCAGGATTCGATGGTGGCCTTCCACAACACTTCGTTATGGAGGCCTGGGACCACGACACTCTCCTCTCCAATACTTCCAGGTAAGTGCAGGCTGGAGGCTGATTAAAGAATATTCTATTCTCTCCATATTCTATTATCCATATTCATATTCTGTTCTGCCCGAAACGCTGCGCGTACTAGTGGCTTTACAAGACTGTAATTACCATTTTATGTATCCTCACATTCCCAATGTACCTTCTTGTATATGCATAAATAAATAAATAAATATTATATACATGTTCTATTCTCTAAATAATGTTCTCTGTTCTCTGTTTTATTGTTTATTCATTTCTCCTCTATTAAATTTGCTCTTTATTTTCTCTCTCTCTCCAATAAGTCAGACAGAGCTTCAACCATTTTTCATGAAACAAAACATTTCATTACTGACAGCCCAGACACTGATTGTTACGTGATATCAGAGTTAGTTCTGGCCGCAGTGGGCGATTTGACAAAAGATTGTGGTATCTTCCCCAGACGATGATACCGTCCACAGCTGGTGACAGCGTCTGCAGATGATGATAGTGAATTCTGTTTAATACTGTGGCAATTATATTCAGCAATTAATCAGGGCTGTGATAGTGTTTGTTGATGTGAAGGACCCCAAGTAAAATTAGAAAATCTGGCTGTAAATAGAGGCGGACCTTTTTTTTCAGGGATATTCCTGCGCGGGCCCTAAGCCTCTGGCTCGCCCACTAAGTGTTGCTTGTTTCTGTTTTACTTGGGCGGAGTATGAGTATTTATTACTCGTATGCTCGCTTCAGTAAGATTTTGCCATGTGTTTAACAACTTCTTCTGCTCTGTTGAATCTAAGTTGAAATCTTAATGGGTTTGTAACTGAGCACTGTGTTAGATAATGTTCCAGTGGTCTGTCGGGCATTTCTCCAGTGTTGACATTTCCTCTCATCTTCCGGAACCTGTAAGCCTATTTCCCATGCACATGGGTATCCAAGCCTGATGCGATGTAAGTGCACTTCTGTTGCTCTACTGCTCCATTTCATCAAACTAAGTGGGTTCGTAGTTGGTTGAATTCTTGTACCAACCCGCAGATCCTGATGTTGCAACTGCTGTGTTGTGGTCACTGTACATCTTTTGCATTGCTCTGTTTCTCATTACTTTCTTAATCTTTGATAGACTCTGTGGTATGTAAATGTCTACATTTCTTCTCTTAGTTGCAAGTTTTGCAGCTTCGTCTGCAATGTCATTTCCTATTATTCCCACATGACTTGGCACCCAGTTGATAAGTACCCGTCGGCCTTGTCGTTTGAGTGTTTGCATTAATGATATGACATTTGTGATCAGATGTATGTTATCACATATGTGTTCTTGTTGCAAGGTTTCAATGGCGGTTCTCGAATCTGTATGTATGATAACATGTTGTCGGTGTTGAGCAAGAGCATGTTCCAAAGCCTTTTGAATGGCTGCATCTCTGTTTGTAAAGTCGAACACCCATTTGAGAGCCTCCAACTATGTACAGAGTTTCCTGCTTTAACTGCAGCTCCGGTTTCTTGTCCCTGCTGGTCTACTGATCCATCTGTGAAGTAAGTGAAGCTGTCGGATGCCATGTTTGCTTCTATATGCATCTGTGCAATGTTACGTAGCAGATGAGGATTTGTCTGGTTCTTTTTTCCTTCAATAACCATAATCTTAAAGTCTGCTGGCAGAGATTCCCAAGGGGCTTGCATAACAAAGTCTGCATGTATTTCGTCGACACTCTTCTCAGTGACTGTTTGTTATATCGAATGTATTGATGGTGTTTATCGCACAATGGGTCCACCTGTTGCTATTGGAGGCACTTCTGTCCAGAGTTAGTGCTCCAGTGATTATATCTTTAAGTGAACTGATTCTAGGTCTAGTCAATATCTTGATCAGCATGCACGCAGCTGTTGTTTGCATTATCAGTCATTATAGCCGTGAATAGCCGAAATAGGCCTAAGTGTCTTAAATAGTCCTAGGAGCTTTGTTTTAGATAAAATGTTAGACCGTTTCCTGCAGGGAATTTTCAATTTGTTTTTACTACTGCTGGGACTTGAGTAAATGTATTACACCTTCCTTCTGGTATTAGCTCTTGTTAAGGTTCATGAAGTGATGTGTCTTGGCCGTGTTAATGCTTGACTGGCATTACCAGTTATTATAAAACGAATTAATTAGCCTCATCTGGTTGGATGATTTGTGAACAACGTTATTTTATTGTCAATCATTTTATTGTGATGCCCGTATCAGTCTGCACTCTTATATGTCACTAGCGGGTGAGTGAACCTTCCCTTTACTGACACTAGCGGATGAATGTACATTCTCTTATCCAAAACTCCTGCGTCAATATACATGGAATATGGAAACAGAACAATTTTAAATTTGTTGATTACAATAACAGCAAATCTGCACGCTCGGCTTAGCAAACAAGCACCTGCTCGCATTTTTTTTTTTAACTGGCAGAGGATATGAGAACTGCAATTGACAGAGGTAGCTGCTATTCAAGAATAATGGAAACCTTTGACGAGCCTCCGGCTTCCTGTCCCTGTTGAGGCTACTAGGGAGATGGTGGCTATCAGGTAAATTGTCTGTAGTAACTGGGATCTTACCGACAAACCAGAAAGTGTTACTATAGTAATGGGGAGTTATAACTAATGCCAGTTTCGCGCAATGCTGGTAATCGTTCTGGCAGTGGACACACATGTTGGGAAGAGTCCCTGCAGGCAGCATTGTGTCCAATACATCTCCTGGCAATGGACATCGTATAGCTGATGTGGACGAAGTAGACGAATATCGCAAATGCAAACAGCTTGATGGATTTCCATAAACAGTAAAAATATCCATATTGATTACTAACATTCTACATAGGCCATATGTAATATGTCGCAACAACTAGTTGAAATGACTGGAGTCAGAGTTGTGAGTTACTACCATGATGGTAGCCGCAGTCGTTGGCACCAGGCGGCTGTGTCACTTATGGTTACAGCCTGAGGTCTTTCCAGCCTTTATCACTGATCACAGCTTGGAATTGTGCCCGTAACTTGAAGTGGTGATTACAGTTGGTGAAATTAATACTGCCAGTAGAACTGACTGAAATGTCTGGTAGCTGCAGAGGTGATTGTTGTGTTGACAATGATAGAAGTGTTAACGGGCGAGAGAGTCCATTGGTTGTGGGACAGCTGCTGGAAATGGCAGTGGAGATGCATTACTACAGCTTTAGAACTGGCTATCAATAATATCAGAGGGTGATGCTTGAAACTCTGCGATAGTGAAGTTACAATGATTTTCTTTGTCTTCGAATTGCTGAGTGATGGTAGTGTTAGTGCTTAATGCTTTATTTAACGTTTTCCTTTAAGCCTGCAGTCTAATTCCGTGATTTTTAGCATCTCTAGATCTTCTTTATAATTATTTTTATTGTCAGATGAATAGTTGTTTTGAATTTTTCAAATGCTAATTAAATCAGTAAATCCGTTTATTTCATTACCAGATGTGTAGAAAAAAATGGCTCAGTGTTTGTAGAACGTGTTCCACACTTTTGATAGTTTATGTAACAACGTATCTACTACCCAACAGCCGTTGAATGTTATAGAACTTCTGAGTGGATCTCAGGAACTTGTGAGGAACTTTCTTCGTTGGTCAACTTCCACGTTAGAGCTTAATATAGAAATGTTAAATCAAAGATAATGGTTCTGTAGCAAGACACTTGGGGAACTACCCAAGTGTCTCATAATACACTTGGGTAGAGATACAGGATACAGATCTCAAAATACATGTGACAAATGTCTCCGATCCTGTGATGGATGTAATGTAATATGTGTTGTAGGTGATTAAACAGGTGTCATACATGAACTAAACCTAGAACGCATATTAATTAACAAACACAAGATTATAGAGTTGCAATGCAGGACTAAACTGTAGAAAATTGTCACCTGATTACCACAAACTCGCATATTAATATGAGAGTCTGGTAACCAGTCTGGTAATTCAACAAATAAAATAAAAATGGAAAGTAAATATATATTGAATGTTCATGCTAAACGCAAACTTTACTACTGAACTTAAAATGCAAGCAGACAGAGAGCTCACTTCTGCCTTCTTAGTAAATATAGACAAAAACACCGACAATAAACACAACTTTATAAATCAACGTACATTAACTTATTAACTTAAAATTAAATTAAATCGAGATGCAAAAACTACTATAAATATATATAATAATTACTGAAAGGCTGTCAAACAGCGAGCATCATGTTAATTTTGATCAAACGGTGAGAATATAATAAATGAAATACACCAATTCTACACATTTCAAAAGAGCTGAGAGCAGGCGAAGTAACTTTGTAAATTTTCTCTCCAGCTTCTTTTTTCTGTCCAGACCCCCATTAAACTGTGGTGAGTTCTCAGACAAAAAAGATGACCTCGCCACACTCCCTCAAAACATCAAATGTGAAATATCTTTTTAACAATAGTTCTCATGAATACTACATTTAATGTATTTCAATTAATATGTCACTAAAGTAATAACATATGCAACTTTCATTTCATTAAATAATAAAGATTGCAGAAAGATATATGACTATTATGTTTCATAGGAAGTGTCTACATATGCCCAATCAACAATTAAAATAAAGATCATACAATGAAATATACCTTTTTTCAAAACTCTTCAACCATGGCCCAATGGTTGACATTTGCCCCTGAAGTCTTCAATAATGCCCTGTGGAGCTGCCCGTGTCCAGAGGACCCCAGAGATCCATCTCCAGGCGTCTCTCTCGCAGTATTAAAGCTGATTTTCCATGGATGTTTTAAATGCAGCTCCAGGAATACCACACTTATCCAGTGTCAGGGACACCACCCTTATCCAGTGTCAGGGACACCACACTTATACAGTACCAGAGGACACCACACTTATACAGTACCAGGGGACACCACACTTATACAGTACCAGGGGACACCACACTTATACAGTACCAGGGGACACCACACTTATACAGTACCAGGGGACACCACACTTATACAGTACCAGGGGACACCACACTTATACAGTACCAGGGGACACCACACTTATACAGTACCAGGGGACACCACACTTATACAGTACCAGGGGACACCACACTTATACAGTACCAGGGGACACCAGTTATTCAGCTCCATGGACATCATAATCATTCATTTCTAGGGACAAAATAATTACTCAGCTCCAGGATTACAATAATTATTTAGCTCAAGGGACACAATCATTCAGCTTCAGGGACACCCTAATCATTCAGTTCCACGGACACAATAATCATTCAGTTCCACGGACACAATAATCATTCAGTTCCACGGACACAATAATCATTCAGCTCCAGGGGAACCAATAAAATGTCCAACGCCTCATAAATGTCTTATTTAACAAGGAAAGACACATTTTTATCCTCATGAATATTTTATGATATCAGACGTCATTTGCTGTTCTGAAATGAACAATTTTGTGATATCATGTTTATTTTTTGGGATATCTCTCAATTTGGGATATCACGTTTAACATTGAAACGTTAAACATGATATCCCTGTAGTTTCATCAACGTGTGTTGCGTACCCCTGTGCCCATAAGCAAAGTTCACTCAGCACTCACCAAAGTGTCTTCCAAATGAGCGACCCGGGGAACCACAATGGGTAAAGCTGAAGAGTAGAGCGGACACAAAGTGGTGCTCTTTGTACTGTATACACACACACACACACACACACACATACACTCTTCAGCCGGGAGGGGGTGGGGGCCCTTTCTGAGCTTGTGGCAGCCTCCACGTGACATGCTGGCCTCCACTTTAATCTTATATCTCACAGTTGCGTGCCTTTCATCTCAACATTGTTTTGTGAACATTGCTGGGGATGTAACGATGCTGATCTGTTTAAAGTTCAGGTTTGTGTTGAAATTATGATTACACACACACACACACACACACACACACACACACACACACACACACACACACACACACATTTCTATATATATTTCTCTATATATAAATGATATATATATATATATATATATATATATATATATATATATATATATATATATATATATATATATATATATATATATATATATATATCGTACCTAGTAGCCAGAATGCACTTCTCAGCCTACTATGCAAGGCCCGATTTGCCTAATAAGCCAAGTTTTCCTGAATTAATATATTTTCTCTATTTTTTTTCTTATGAAATGATAAAGCTACCCATTTCATTATGTACGAGGTAAATTTTTTTTTATTGGAGTTAAAATTAACGTAGATATATGACCGAACCTAACCAACCCTACCTAACCTAACCTAACCTATCTTTATAGGTTAGGTTAGGTTAGGTAGCCGAAAAAGTTAGGTTAGGTTAGGTTAGGTAGGTTAGGTAGTCGAAAAACAATTAATTCATGAAAACTTGGCTTATTAGGCAAATTTTGCGTTGCATAGTAGGCTGAGAAGTGCGTTCTGGCTACTAGGTACGACATATATATATATATATATATATATATATATATATATATATATATATATATATATATATATATATATGTCGTACCTAGTAGCCAGAACTCACTTCTCAGCCTACAATGCAAGGCCCGATTTGCCTAATAAGCCAAGTTTTCCTGAATTAATATATTTTCTCAAATTTTTTCTTATGAAATGATAAAGCTACCCATTTCATTATGTATGAGTTCAATTTTTTTTCATTGGAGTTAAAATTATCGTAGATATATGACCGAACCTAACCAACCCTACCTAACCTAACCTAACCTATCTCTATAAGTTAGGTTGGGTTATGTAGCCGAAAAAGTTAGGTTAGGTTAGGTTAGGTAGGTTCGGTAGCCGAAAAACAAATAATTCATGAAAACTTGGCTTATTAGGCAAATCGGGCCTTGCATAGTAGGCTGAGAAGTGAGTTCTGGCTACTAGGTACGACATATATATATATATATATATATATATATATATATATATATATATATATATATATATATACATATATATATATATATATATATATATAGAGAGAGAGAGAGAGAGAGAGAGAGAGAGAGAGAGAGAGAGAGAGAGAGAGAGAGAGAGAGAGAGAGAGAGAGAGAGAGAGAGAGAGAGAGAGAGAGAATAATAAAACTATATATCTCCAAAAATTTGGTTTACGCCTTCATCCCCCCGGTGCATAAGAAAAATACAATTTACACAATAGCACCTAATTTAATTTATATTTTAGGTGAATTTATGCTTAAAAAGACTTGAATCATCATCGAAGGTGCTATATTGAAGGTGATCTCATGGAGCCTGCATGGGACCTCATATTTTGTTATAGACATTTTATTTTACTGTATTTCATTCCTTACTTCTGAAAACACTGTTTACTACCTCTGTGCACTTGGAAGCACCGCACGATATCTATGTAACTCCGAAGACCCTGCTTTCTTTGCAACGCTGAAGAATTAATTCTATCTCTGTGCTGCTGAAGAGACCGAAATCTATGCCTGCATTGCTGGAGACCCTCTATATATTGGCTGTGCCCCACCCCTTCAGCGGAAGACACGGTAATCTAAGTCTGCATCCATAAATTCACTGTATTCTCTCACCAAGGGAATATAACCGGGAACTGTTATCAAGAACCTTTATATATCCCTACTCTAATATTCCTGAACAATTTTGCGTCCATCGTTTGCTTCTAACAATAGGGAAATAAATTTATAACAGCATTATAGGTACCTCTTTTAGAGTACACATTCCAGAGTACCTGTTTCACCGTAGATCATTCTAAGCACCTCTGAGAACAACGCTTTCAGTGTACGTCTTTCAAAACATATTTTCAGATTTCTTCTTTCAAAGAAAATCTTTCATTGTACAATATGTTTAAGGACTGTTCGTTGCACTCTATTTATCTCAATTCGGTTAAAACGAAAATATTGTAAATCGGTTCTGACTGTCGGTGAAGAATTAACAACGAGAAATAACAATGAAACCTGAATTTTCTCTTCATCCTCCGCCGGACATTTTACAGCGAATGTGTGTTCCATTACGGTGACTGAACATGAAGGGAGGTTGTGGTTGGCACGACTGATACGGTTATGATAGCGTGAGCATGTGTGTGTGTGTGTGTGTGTGTGTGTGTGTGTTGTGTGTGTGTGTGTGTGTGTGTGTGTGTGTGTGTGTGTGTGTGTGTGTGTGTGTGTGTGTGTGTTGAGAGGGGGGGTTTGTGCACGAGTCCAGCTTGGCCTGTACGTCACAGCAGAGTGGAAACTGACGCTAAATGCTGGATAATAGGATTGCAGCTCTCGTGATGCGGGTTTGATATGATGCGGTATTTTGGGGTTGGAGAGAGGGGAAGGAGTGGGGGAAGAAAAATGAAATGTAAATAGAGAGAGAGAGAGAGTAAAGGATAAGACAGAGTAAAAAGAGAATGTGGAAACAATTCACTGCTAATAATAACATCTATAAGTCTCACTATCGCTGCCAACCTCTCACAGTTCGGCCATTACCTTGTGGTAATAAAAATCGCCGAAGACACCGCGGTGCTGACCACATGCTCTTCCAACCCCCCATATATTCTACGCCCACAGCCTGGCGCCGGAGTTCGTGGTGCGCGGTCTGGAGGCGGGAATGGGCGTCACTCTCAAGGTGAGAGCCACTAACGCACGGGGGCAGAGTGCGTCCATCAACCTCGAGGCCGACATCATGAAGGTGGCGGAGAAGCGAATGGGTAAGTAACCTGAATTGTGTGTGTGTGTAGGGGTGTGTGGGGGCATGTTGGGGTGTGTGTGAGGGTGTGTTGGGATGTGTAGGGGGTGTGTGAGGGTATGTAGGGGGTGTGTAGGGGCATGTGGGGGTGTGTAGGGGTGTGGGGGAATGTGGGGGTGTGTTAGGATGTATTGGGTTGTGTGGGGTTGTGCGGTGTGTGTGAGGGTGTGTGTAGGGGTGTGTGCGAGCATGTGGGGGGTGTGTAGGAGTGTGTGCGAGTATGTAAGGGTGTGTAGGGGTGTGGGTGGGGTGTGTTATGGTTTGTATGGGTTTGTGGGGGTATGTGGTGGTGTGTAAAGGTGTGTAGGGGTGTGTAAAGATGTGTAGGGGTGTGTGACGGTGTGTAGGGTGTGTGACGGTGTGTAGGGGTGTGTGAGGGAATGTGTGGGAGTGGGGTGTTTAGGGAGTATTTGTCTTTGGAGGTGTTGCATGGTGTGCGTTGAGGCAGATGACAGTCATAACCTTCAACATAAAACACATACAGTTTGAGGGTTGAATTTTCCAAGATCCATAGCCCTGTAAAGTGTCCATAGCGACTAAAAGAACATTCAGATGTATTGTCTAATTTTCAAAACAGACATATCCATCAAAATTATTTTCCCCACTACACCCTCAATCTGTGTGTATAACATCCGGCAGATTCTGTGTACAAGGAAGTTCATTATAATATTATTATTGGAAAAAACAAGAATAGACCATACTAGACTGAACATGTGTGTGTGTGTGTGAGAGAGAGAGAGAGAGAGAGAGAGAGAGAGAGAGAGAGAGAGAGAGAGAGAGAGAGTGTGTGTGTGTGTGTGTGTGTGTGTGTGTGTGTGTGTGTGTGTGTATGTGTGTGTGTGTATGTGTGTGTGTGTGTGTGAGAGAGAGAGAGAGAGAGAGAGAGAGAGAGAGAGAGAGAGAGAGAGAGAGAGAGAGAGAGAGAGAGAGAGAGAGAGAGAGAGAGAGACAGTGTGTGTGTGTGTGTGTGTGTGTGTGTGTGTGTGTGTGTGTGTGTGTGTGTGTGTGTGTGTGTGTGTGTGTGTGTATGTGTGTGTGTGTGTGTGTATGTGTGTGCGTGCGGGCGCGAGAAGTCGCGAAAAAATACAATTTGCCACAACTTTCCTCTAAACGTTCCAAACACAAACCCTTTATTATATTCCCTGCTCGAAGCATTCCATTTATTCCCCCCTAGGCCCTCCGGAGGAAGTGTTCGTGCCTCCTGTTGTGGGCGCCGTAGTGGGCGGTGTAGGTGCTGTGCTGGTGCTGGTGGTGGCAGGGCTGGTCCTCACCCACTACGCCCACAGAGCACGCCCGCAGAACCACGCCCCGAAGACCGAGTCGCCCCCCACCCTCACCAACGTGTATGTGGGCGGCGGCAGAGGCGAGGAAACACACACCTTGTCCAAGTCAGGAAACCCAGACGTGGTCAGAGGAACAGGTGAGTACGAGGTTTAAAGGTGAGATTATTTCGGTGCACGAGTGAGGGTGGGAGATGGTCCCTGTGTGGAGTAAGGGGCGGAGTTTATCTAGTGTAATATGCCTTAAAAAAAGGATGTTCTTAAACCCCTTGATGTGTTATGAAAAGCAGATCTGAGAATTATGGTCCAAATGAGTGGTGACGGGTGGAAATAAGGGACCAGTGAGAGTTAGGGTCACCGGAGGCATCAGGGGCGCATGAAGGGGTCAAATGCACATTTTGGGTCAGGTTCGAAAGAGAAAGGTCAGCGATTACGGGGTCGATCGTGCAATCAGGCAGAAAACCTAAAAGGTCAAATTAGCAAACGAAGACCAGGAAAACTAACAATGTGCAAGGGACGCAGGTGAGTGGTCAGGGGTCAGAAACACAAATGAGAGAGTCAGAATCACAGGTAAGGGATTAAAAGCCCAGTTGAGGGGTCAGAAGCACAGTTAAGGGTCAAAAGCACGCATGAAGGGTCAGGGATATCCGTCTAAATCATGGAATAAATATTTATTATCGTTAGTTCCTTCTTCCTATATATTTCTCGCAGGACCCATGATAAAGGTACACAGAACCACGGTCAAAATACACTGAAATATGATGTCAAGTGATTGGCTAAATAAGAAACAAAAAGTTCAGTTCAGACAAAGGGATTAACACCACCAGTTTCATTATTTTGTCTTTTTTGTCAATTTGTGGTTTTAGTTGCTTTCTTGTTAAATGGTCCTGGAGTACACGAACAACTACAGTACTCTGGTCGCTACTGCTCTTTCAGCACCACATTCACTGGCTGAAAATCGTGCACACGCACCAACCATTTACTGCAAATTGTTCCCTTCCTTCCTGGTCACAATTACAAACAAAGCCATTGAGAGCTGTTTACCATGTCTGGGGAATACCTTGGCATGCTTCCCGACCTACCTTCCTGTTTTTGTCAGCTCTGTGCTATTTCCAGTGGGAAAACGAAACTTTTAAGGGAAGAGGTTGGGTGATATTTGTGTGTTGTGACTGAGAGGATGTGCAGAGACTTTTTTGTTCTGGCTAAGGTCTCAGTTGGACTTCAGTTATATGTCTCTGAGACCCTCCGCTATTGTGGCTGTTCAGTTGTTTGGTTGACAGAGCTGCGGTCTACCCGCTTTTTGGGGTCGGTGATTCGAGGCTGTCATAGCCCAAGTGAATAATTTTATATAAATTATATATAGAGAAATCCAGTACTAGGAACGTTTCCTTTCACCTAATGCCTCTGTTTAACTAGCAGTAAATAGGTATCCCGGAGGTAGGCAACTGTTGTGGGGTTGCATCCTGGGAAGTTCGGTAGTTCGACCTTGGCGAGTATCTAGACAAGCCTAAAGTATATATATTCAGAGGCTTCCTGTCACCGTCAAAACGAATTATTATTAGACAGGTTGGATGACTACTAAACGATGTCAGGGGAAACAAATATATATGAAGCTGTTACATGAGAGAGATACAAACAAAGATTATCCCTATAAAGGTGAGTCAGGTTTAGTAAGAAACAATTTGCAGTACAGTAATATGAAGACATTTTACTCAATCTTCAACCCATTGACTTCAACCTTACTGTAATGTACCAAAACGTTGTCAGATGATTGTGAAATGGTGTAGGAGAAACTTTCAGTTGTAACAACATTGCTGCTTTAAAAATACAAAAACAAAATAAATCTTCAAAACAAAAAAATGTTGTGGAACATTGATGTTGGTTGGTGAAAACATACAAAAATTTAGTTGTTGTGAAGTTATCGGAGTAGGAAATGCTGCTGTTCAGTTTCCCATGTGCAAATTTAAACTCAACAATTCTCTACATTTTTCTCGTAATACCGCTTTCAAAAGCCCGGTCACTGCTGGAGCGGGAAGGTTATGTTGAAGTGCTGGAAGAAGGTAAAGGAAACCCAACCCTCACAATATCTATAACATCCTTCATGCTCTAATTAACTTTTATGACCCCCTCCTCCCATAACCACACAGACCACCACAGATTATGGAATATTAAAATTTTCTCCTAAAGGTGAGGAGGACCTGGGCGTGGAGGAGTGTGTGGGGGGAGTAGGAGTGCCAAGATGCGTGGAGGCTGTGGCGATCCTGCAGGGAAACACTGTGTCTGGGGTCACCACGACGTTACCTGACCCCCACAAGGTGTGTAGTGTACTATGGTTCTTGATCTCTAAAGGTGTACATTTCTTGTTACACCTCATTATGAGTACACGCCTGGTTGGGTAATGCTGTACACCTCACACTTCGATTATTATGCTAGTCTTCACCAGATGTGTAGTGTATGGTGTTTCTAAATCCCAAAAAGCTTGTTGTATATGCTGGTGTTAGGGCCCCCCACATATTGTGTAGTTCACGCTGCTACGAGACCACATATATAGTATATAGTACATGATGTTCCTTTTCCCCAGAATAGAGGATATAATGTCAATACATTTCCACACTCTGTACACTGTAATAAGAACCAAGAGCACACTTAACGTCACTGTATACACAACACTACCACAAGTACCAAGAGTACCACCAACAACACTATATACACTATCACAAGCACCAACAACACCCACAACCTGACTGTATACACTACCACAAACACCAACAGTGTCACCAACAACACTATATTCACTTCCACAAGCACCAACAACAACACCCTCAACCTCACTATATACACAGCTACAAGCACTAGGTGTATCATGAACCATACTCAGCACACTGCCACCAGCATCAGCCACCACACTAGGTACACTCCCACAACCACCAACTGTACTACACCCCACAACCACCAACTGTACTACACCCCACAACCACCAACTGTACTACACCCCACAACCACTCCACGTATCCTCAACCCCACCACATCCTACTCTGTGCAGTTGACAACTGAATCAATCTTGCGGAAGAGACGAGACCAACATGGTTAATAAAAATCCTTAGAAGTAAGCTAACGAAGCTGAGTAACGTAATTACCTCCATACACTGAAAGTGATTGTCTAGTTTTTAATAATCAATGACTGACATAGTGTGGACAGCATCAAAGAAATTGTGAATGGGAGTTATGAGCCCTGATAATTGCTCCCTTCAAATTGTCCCTCGAATTTGTTTACTAACATTACATGACAGTTGGTCAGCTGGGATGGGATCCCTGTTTTCTCTAGTATTAAAAAAATTACGAGGTGGGTTTAAATATTAAATAATGCCAATAATTATCAATCGCTACATTAATTCTACAAAACCAAGAACAACAACAAAAACAAAATTTAAAAAAAATCCATGAATTTAATATGCTCTAACTGAAGGTTAAATGTTTATTAAAAAACAGTGAATATAAATATAAACCTCTGTACACAACATTACTTCCTGTAAGAGAACTCACTTAACACAGTTTACTGGTTAGGTTAGAACTCCCAACTGCATGTTTCTCATCCTATACTAGTGGCTCGTGTATGTAGGCCTCATGTTATACCAGTGGCCTGCCCAACAACTTGGAGTGGACGGTAGAGCGACGGTCTCGCTTCATGCAGGTCGACGTTCAATCCCCGACTGTCCAAGTGGTTGGGCACCATTCCATCCCCCCGTCCCTTTCCAAATCGTTATCCTGACTCCTTCCCAGTGTTATATAGTCGTAATGGCTTAGCGCATTCCCCTGATAATTCCCCCTTATACCAGTGGCCCTTCTAAGTGTCCCATTTTAGTTCACCGTTTACTGTTTCTGTGTCCCCTACCAACGTCCCATTCTAGCGTCTCGTCGTAATGTCCCATCACATTGTCCCATTCTAGTGTCTGGTTCCAGTGACCCATCCCAGTGTTTGGTCCAAGTGGATCATGACCAACCTCACATACGCCCTGCATGATTACAATAATCAATTGCTGTAACACAATCTTCGCAGTTGTAAATAACGTGGGTGACAGCTCGTGATGTGAAAATTCTTCCATTGATTTTTCGATACATTTATACACCCATGCCGATGTTGTAATGGTTCTAAGTACTTGCATGTTCAGTGATCAACATGACTCCTTGT
>NC_091232.1:7683193-7960693 GCF_040958095.1 Procambarus clarkii
ACGAAAGCGCACGAAATTATCGTAATATTTTTCCAATGTGCATACTTTCGCCAAGCTAAATTACGTGTTTTTGTTAATACATGCATATAAATGCATAAATAAATATGAATACACTCACACCAGTAACCAAAAATACATTCAGAATGTTTTTTTCGAGGTTTTGGTTTGTGTATAGAATCGGAAATACTCGGAAGTAAAGCTTTTATAGATGCAATAATGATGCCATTAAGCAAAAGGCTAAATTACAGGATTATAGTTTGATGAGATTTGCTTTGGCACCAGAAAACTTTTGCAGCTGCTCTCAAAAAATATAATATGAATTAATTAATGATAGTCGATATTCAGACATGTAGTAAAGCAAAGTATTGAAGTAAATATTTGTAAAATCATCTTGCAGTAAAAACCACTAAACAAAATATATTTTGAAACAGGCCAATTAACTTCCAGAATGTGCAACTTTTTTGCTAAGTGGAATTGCCAGAACGAAAGTAAAAAATCATATTGCATTAAGAATTTGCAACACAGGAAATCTTCCATGTACTTCTTCTGACGTTAACCATGCAGTCTTCTGAACGAGGTGATCAGCTAATGATTGCTGGAGTCAACGCGTATGTTCACTTTCGGTGGATGTGATGAAGCACTGCCAACGCATTCCATTTCATTTTATCCAACGCACCATACTGGCGTTGATGGAATTATCAGCGTTCTTGTAACTAATTAAGCTGTCAGCTTGCAGTACATTATTATATTGATTGTTGCTATAATAATTATTTTTATGCTTATTATTATTATTAAAATTATTATTAATTATGTTGTTATCTGTGTATGCATGGGAGCAAAGATTCTGTCGAGCTCCTGCTCTCGGGCCCTGCTATTTGATAGTCAACAGGCGTACCAGAGTGTCTGAATGTCTTCCTGTGGTCATTTTTTTTGGTTTTCTCTCCACTCTGTGTATGATGATGTAGAGACTTTCTCCTCTCTCATATCATCAGGTCAAGCCCCTTGAGGATCAGCTGTCAATAATTCCTCACTATCATTTGTATTACCTGCAAGTGGTATAAGCTGTCAATCATCACCTACGATCATCACTTCCGTCAATCATCATCACCAGCCAATGACATTAATTGTCAACCATCTATTATACAAGAATATGAATAATCTACTTTTATTATATTTGTTCTAGATATTTCTTTAATGGGCGGACCAAAAAATATTATTTCCATTCTTTTAATCTGTATGTGTTGGGTTATTTATTTTTAGCCACGTTCTTCTGATTTATTCTCTATACAGGCATTTTGTGTTATCAGTTTTATGTCTATTTGCCGATCGTATACTTGGTCTGCCATCTGTATATCAAGGGTAATACTTATCGCCAACTGTCACTTGTGTTTCGGGTTCTTCCATCCTGTATGTCCACAGGCAGCTTGTATGCTGTTCATACATAGCTACAGCCGTTATACGAGGGAGGAGAACGTTGCCATACCGCATATGTGAGAAAAGAAATTTCTTGAAGCATGTGTGTGACAGAAGAACGCACTTCAACAGCAGGTGTGTGAAGAGAACTCTCTCCTGCACAAGGTGTGTGTGATAACTCTCTTCTGCAGCAAATGCATGATTAGAACGTCCTCCTGCAGTACATATATATGCGAAAAGACTTTCTCTCCTGCAGAAGAGGTGTAAACAAAACGCTCTCCTTCTTTCGTAAACAATTCAGCAGATGAATTGTTGGGTGCCAGCTGCCAACTCCTCCCTCAGGTGCTGACCTTACGAACATTTATGGCCACGTCCCTCACACCTTCCACCAACCATAAACCATCACCATCATCACTCCCAGCGTGACTGTAAATAACGGGGTAGCAGGGGTTTCATAGCCACGTACTCCCTAGCGTAATGGGATACTAAACTACCTTAAGACTTTACGCATTGGTGCATCACAACTGTGAAATACTGCTGTAAAGCTTTGGAAATCTAATTTATTGTTTGTAAGTGTTTTAATAGTGTATACATATGTGTTTGAGAAAAATCAGATCACCGCTACACTGAATCTACCTTATAAACTCAGAGAGAGAGAGAGAGAGAGAGAGAGAGAGAGAGAGAGAGAGAGAGAGAGAGAGAGAGAGAGAGATAACTCACTTTGTGATACATTAATCGTGAAGGACTAATATATAATCTATGAGACGGTGTACCAGAACTAAAAAAAAATTTATGGAGTTTTGTACATCTCAATACATTTGTGAAAATATTTTTACAATAAACCAGAACTTGTATACTTTGATTATTTTACTCATTCCTACAATTTTTAAAAGAGAAAATATTTATAATAGAGAAGAATACCAAAAGATAAGCAAGAAATTTATATTACTATTCCCAAGTATTGAGCCCATCCTCCTAAAATTAAAGTATTTGTAGTGTCTATTTGATTGAATGTTCAAATATATAGTGATGGATCACCGTGAAGATTTTTCTGTTGTAGAATTTGAACATACCAAAAACTCTTTTAAAAGACCCCCCCCCCCACAAAAAAAAAGACGTAACCTAACTTCTCCTAGCAATCCTATGCCTAATATACGCTATTATCGGCCTAATATATTACATATATGTGCAGTACTAGGCCAAGGAATATATAAGTTTGATTTTTAGATTATTTTTTTCCGGACTCTATGAAATTAATATTACAAAAAGTGGTTTAGTTGAGATCAATCTCTACATATTAGTACTTTCGAATAGTTACTATATGTACTATCATTTCAAGAAAATGAAATGCAGTTATCGAGTTGGAAATAAATCAAACCATATATGACGTTATACTTCAGATATATTTAGCAGTTTAATCAAACTGCTAAAAAAAAATTATGAAAATAATTTTTTTTAAGAGAGACTAAAATTATATCTAAAATTATATTTATTTGCAACTAAATAAGGCATAATTTCGCACGACCCATACAAATATTATACTGAAACGAGCAATTGGGGTTTGCAAGAGGCTTAGGTACGCTGCAGCGTCAGACTAACCTATGTACCAGACTCCCACCGGTGGTGTTTCTCTACTCTTATGGAGGTTATCTTGAGGTTATCTTGAGATGATTTCGGGGCTTTTAGTGTCCCCGCGGCCCAGTCCTCGACCAGGTATCCAGCCCCAGGAAGCAGCCCGTGACAGCTGACAAACACCCAGGTACCTATTTTACTGCTAGGTAACAGGGGCATAGGGTGAAAGAAACTCTGCCCATTGTTTCTCGCCGGCGCCCGGGATCGAACCCGGGACCACAGGATCACAAGTCCAGTGTGCTGTCCGCTCGGCCGACCGGCTCCCCTGGAGTCGGTCGACTGGAGAAGCAAAACACTAAATAATGACTACAAAGATTTTCTCGATTCTCCCGGGGCAAGCACAGAATCAGAAAGGATGGTTCACAAAGTTGTGAGGACCAATTTTTGCTTTGTAAATAATTAAAAGGTAAATAAAATTTCGACTCTATGGAATGACTTTTAAGGATCGATATTAAGTAGCATTAAAGCTGCAGACGATGAGTCACAACAACGTGACTAAATTATGATGACCAGATCACACACTAGAAGGTGAAGGGACGGCGACGTTTCGGTCCGTCCTGGACCATTCTCAAGTCGATTGTATCACAATCAACTTGAGAATGGTCCAGGACGAACTGAAACGTCATCGTCCCTTCACTTTCTAGTGTGTGGTCTGGTCAACATAGTACTAAAGCTGGAGTTAAAATAATATATGTAGAGATAAGGTTAAATGCATACATTGTATAGATCCCAGGTGGCGCAATGGTAAAATTCTCGCTCCGCGTTTCGCGAGCTATTTGGCATAGGTTCTTATCCCGGGCAGGGAGAATTGACTAGGAGTCAAAACTAACTATATGGCTCTATTCACCCAGCAGTGATTCACCCAGTAAATGCCTGCTTGTTATGATATGAAATATCGGGTCGTATTCCAGGGAAAACTAGTGGGTAAGGCTTACCATGAGCTACGCGAAGGGAAAGCTCTCAGCCTGCTAACAGGAGTCAGCAGTCGTCTCTTCCCGTATTCACTTACGCAAAAATAAAAAGGTTAAAAGTAAAGCTTAGGAACTGTTGGTTAGATCAACATGTATATAGAGTGAGTTTGTCACGGTGGAAAAACAATTATCCTATAGGTGACTCAATTAGATTCCTGTTAGGAAAATTCTTGCCTTTTGATATATGTATTTTTATCCCTTGGAAGTTTTATTGACTTAAGAGTCTTAGACTAGTCTTGCTACATGATGCAAAGTCACAACAGAAGAGAGCCCACACTACGGCCGTGTGCACACAACATGCTGGGAATTTCTTTTTGCAGTACCTATGTGTGCAACGAGCACACATATATATAGATCCAAAAACCTACCTATTTCAGTGGCCTTTCAAGTTCTAAATTACCAATGAGTGCAAGTGTATTTACAACAAGGTAGAAGCTGACCAGAGATGCTACTATGGTCTGCACTATAGAATATACAAAGACTGGCAGTAAGACACAATGAAGTCAATAACATTATCAAGACTAGTCTTGCCAAGGCCCAGTGCCCAGCCGACGCAGCTCGATTTTTTGAGGCCCAAAATCCTGACAGTTCCCCATTCGCCCGGATGGGACCACGATACATCCTTGGATGAAGGGTAGACAGCTGGTGTGGGGGGCTACACATGTGTATCCACCCTGGCTGATACGTGTATCTCCTTCACCGATGTTCAAGCACGTTGTATTGCGAATCACATTGCAGCAGTCATATCAAACAAATATCTGAAACATCAATCACCTTTGTACCCTACAGCAACCGAGACTTTATGCCACTAGGACCAATGAACCATCAGCTTTCTAAAAGAATTTGGTTCTACGGTCACTAAAACTGTCAGTTTTTGGTTTCTATGCTTCGGACTAGTGAACCAGATGAGAAACGACTGTTGTATCCTCGGTTACTGTTCGGAATTCTATGAGCTCCTAAAGATTCACAACCTTTAATAATTTATTATTACCTCAAACTATTTATTTTCACCGTAACTAATCAGTGTCTGTCTGTCTCTGCTTTTGTCTTTCTCTTTATCTCATTAATCTAAATTTCTTTGGCATGGCTTCATTAATAGAAATTGTGATGTCATAACGCTCCAATTCCAGAGAAAGAGATATTTGAGTTAGTCAAAAACATTTCTTTTAAATCTAAATCGTAATGTCTATACATATATATATATATATATATATATATATATATATATATATATATATATATATATATATATATATATATATATATATATATATTATAAAGTAAGCAGAGAAATAAGCGCTCATGTACACAAAATCTACAAATTAATAGTTTCATGTTAACTTTTAATAGGAGTATACTGCACAGTTTCACTGAATTATTAGTCTGTTTAGCAATTCCTGACACTCTGAAAATCGCCCATAAAAGCTAACTGTTGTGAATATTTTCACTTACTCTTTTAGGAAATAGTCGCAGGTCAAAGTTGTGCGACGGATACGGTAATATTTTGTCCCATTGTCCTACTTCTGATGTGGGTAAGGTAATATTGGTTCTGCATATTTGTTCTGGCAAGAATATTATAATATCACTACATCCTAAGCCAAACGCAGAAAATGTTGTCATTATATCCTCGTTTCCAGATAGACAAGCTAAAATTGCCATTATATGAAAGTTCAAAGATAATTATACTGGGTGCCAAGTAATGTAGGAATAATAGAAAAGGACCTCGCAGATGAAGCGGCAAAAAAGAGAGAAATAACTATGTTAATAATATACCTATTCATACTAGTGTTTTAGTAATGGTCTAACATAGGCAAAATAAAAATGCTGATTTATTTTTTCCAGGCCTCTGCGCACTATACAACTTTGCGTAAGATGTTGATAAAATACACATAATCTTCGGTTCTAGTGACAGGCTAAGAATTCTGTGAAATCAGAGATATTCTATCCTTCTCTAATTTAACCATAAACAAAATATTCCACCAACACCCATGTGAGGTTCAACGAAGATTTGATAAATATGTACTTAGCTCCTCCTCTAAATATTTGGTATCCCATATTTAAGGATATCGTAGTAGGATATCGTTACCTTCGTAGTGTTGCTACGAAGGTAACAACAGAAACACTGAAAGGTGACAGGTGTTTAAGAAAATAAAGGTAAAAGGTCAAACAGTATTATCAGGTAAAAGCATCCTTCAGCAGTTCCTCACATGTGATAGGCAAAAATTCAACTGTGGCATTCTGCGCCCAACCAAGCAAATTGTAGATTGTTTTACCTACAGTTTCCCTTTATTTATATCATTTTTTCCAAGAAAAGACGTTTTATGTTTTAATTAAGATTTAATATTAGTTTTTACGAGCAACATATATGAATTGCATACGTTGAAGGAGGCAGACCAAGAGCTAGGCGGCTCTGATTCCTGCCATTTTGAGAACAGATATATATATAAATAAATATATATATATATATATATATATATATATATATATATATATATATATATATATATATATATATATATATATATATATATATATATATATACTTCTTCTTCACTTATATATGGAGCCTGAATAATACAAAAACGTTATTTGTTGTTTGAAGAAAAGTTATATTAAATAAACCGTTTAACTTAAAATTACTGTTAAACCAAACTATTTATATTGTAGGTTTAAGGAGCAAAATCAACCTAGTTTCTAAGCGACAAAAATAAATGGTATATTCGATTAACGCAAACATGCCAATGTTTTCATTATTTATACCTTTTAAAACCATTGTCAAATACTTTCAGACTATATATTTCTGTAATTCTGGGCCTACCTGGTTGGGCACAATTGAACTCATTGACCATTTTTGAGTAACAACAATGGTCATTACCTGACAAAAACAAAATAATATTATTGTTCCCCTTCATAGCAATGTCTGGATTCCGGAAAGTGTCTCAACTGGTGATATTATTTTACGAATATCAGGACAGAGTTTCCAAGAAGATTAAATAAATAATCAATCATTCCTTGTCTCCAATGCAATACTGGGAACATAGCATATTGATAACGCATATTGAACATGATCAAACGCATATATTCACGTTAGTTCCATTCGATACAAAACTAATAACGTAGGTCGTATTCTCGTACCAAAATATATATTTCACATTGTATATTCAAGCAAATGTTAAACGGAGTGGAAATATTAAGCCGATACATATGACCACGTAAGCAGTCTAAAGCAGCATTAGTTACATTCCGGACAATATGCGACTATATCAAGGAAATGATGATCTGCCCATTTCATATGTATCTTCCGGCATTGGTTCTCAAATTGAAATAACAATGTAATAAATGTATTACATGATGCTTTTCACGAAGGAATCTGTGGGTTAAGGACGCCCCCCCGTCCACCGTTTGATATAAACACATCTGAAAAATATTGGTCTCTGTGAGGATAAAATTTATATGGACAGGGATTGGATGGTTTGTGGATTAAGAAACTAGTAATGGACAGTATTTCACAGGGAGGTTGGTGATGGTGTTATAAAGAGGGGCAGAAGTGGAGTGTGGTGGAGGGTAGGGGAAGATGTGAGGAGTGAGAGGGAGAGAGAGAGAAAAATGGAGGAAGCATAGAAGTAGACATTGCACGAGGTAGAGAGGATGGAGTAGGTAGAGAAGTATAAGTTGGAGGCGATAGAGGAGAAAAAGTTGGTGGAGGTAGATAGAGGTAGATTTTGGAGGAGATGGATAAGTTGGAGGCAATATTGAAGTAGAAGTTAAATAAGGAAGATCTAGAGGTTGGAGGAGGTAGAGAATTAGAAGCTGGATGAACTACAGAAGGAAAAGTTGGAGAAGGTTAAGAAGTCAGAAGAGGTAGAGAAATAAGTGGACGAATTCGAGAAGTAAAAGCAAGAAAAAGTCACTTCAGGTAGGTGGATGTTGACAAGCCAAAGTGATCAGCAACACGTTTGCTGAAGCGCTGTCCCCCGGGAGAACAAGGACACACTTGAAACCTTGACTTAGTCTGTCTCTCAGGAACAAGTTTCTGTTCGTATATCTAAATATTCTTGATCCAGAATATTAGTTAACACGCAGTGGGAAGCGAATTGACTCAAAATTGTCTCATCTGTTCTTTTAAAACAAATATATTGCACATATATTATCGTGTGAACTTATTGATATTAATAAACATGATATAAAATTTTTTAAGCTACCTTACTTCTCCTTGCAGATACACGAATTTAAGCACATTAAGATGATTAAAAACGTAAATAAAATTTATAACTATTTAAGACTTAACAGAGCATGAGACTTTTTGAAAATTCATAGCTATTTAAACCTTAACAAAGCCATATATATATATATATATATATATATATATATACACCAGCCACTCAGAAGTATATGTATCCTGGTTAACGTCAAACTAGTGCCAGGTGGGCACGATCACACACAGGTCATTGAACCTCTTCTGCAGTGACACAAACTAATTACTTCTTGCTCAGAAATATAACTTTGATTACTATCGTGAGTAATTATTATTACATTTCATCATTTCCGCTATACAAAGTATCAATTATTAGTGTCCCTTTTAATTTAGGTTATTGACACTTCCCAATTATATTCATATTCCGCAGAGGAAAACTAGGCTACAGTTGTGACCTACATTCTATAACAGCGTCATGTCTTTCAATATGTCAGCGACAATATTATGTGTATATTATGGAGACCATCTTTGCTCTACATTGTTACTTGCACCCTTATGTGCTCTACACTGTGACTGTTAACTAGACTCATATAATTATTAGATAATTATGTGGTTATAATTGGATATATATATATATTTTATTAATTTTACTAATAAATATACGTCTAAAAATTTGAGAGAGAGAGAGAGAGAGAGAGAGAGAGAGAGAGAGAGAGAGAGAGAGAGAGAGAGAGAGACTAAAAGAAGCGTTAATTTGTTTTGTGAAGTTATTCATTATGGCACCTAAGGAGTTTAATAGTTGTTAATGATTTAGGAGTTAAGTGAATGGTAGGTGACAGCTTATCAGTTAATTGCATTTTAATTAATGACATGTTGGTTGATGATATAATAGTTAATGATATGGCAGATAGTTGCAAAATTGCTATCTCTTGTATAATTAAATGAATACAGAGCTCAATTTAAAATAATTAGTTTTTAGTTAAATATTTACCTATAATCTAGGAACTTGATTATAAGTAAATAAAACTACTCCTTTAAAACTACTCCCTGATAAACTACTCCTTGCGAGTAGTTTACACTAATCATAATTAATGTGGGCATCAAATATTTAAACAATCACAGAACTATGTGAAATTACAGTCTTGGTTTGGTGTTGGACTTAAGACTTATCAATCTCTGAAAAGTTGTTAGGCCACTGCAGTAGTTTACTGACCAATCATTAAGTGTACTTTAGTCCTGAACGTAGTCTTGAACGTAGTCCTGAACGTAGTCCTGGACTAATAACGACGACTCAATGAAACACTCATTGTATATCCACCGAGAAGCAGAGTAAACATATTCACCATTTCCTGGGAGTTCTCTTCATTAGAATTACAATGTTATATTTTTATAATATACTTTTCTGTTTGGTAATTGTGGTAAACTTATGTTATTTTTATTTTTTTGTAAGTCATTTATCGTGTTTCTTCTAGAGTTATAGCAGAATTTCTTTTTCTTTTTCAGGTATTGTAAAACCAACTACCAGTTTGTGATAAGTTTGATCTGCTTGACTAAGTTCGTATGTTTCTCTTTTCTTCATGTTTTCGTTACCATGATTCTGGTTCTGTCAGATCTTTTTTGTAAATGATTTTGTTAGTTAAAATGTAATTTATTTAAAATAAGTCTGTTCGCGTGCTGTTGTCTCTTATCTTGAATCTGCTCGTGTCAAATTTTCAGGTCGTCTGAGTTTACAATTCTGCCCTAATGTTTGACTGATTTGATGCCTGATCTAATTCCGATTTTGTGTTATCTTGATAATTCATGTTAAATGCCTAATTTCGTGCTTCCCTCCGATTACCAGTGTGTGTGTCTACTGGGGCTCACGCCTGCCTGGTTGAATATTCAAACATGTTCTTTTCTACCTGGTTGACCATCCCTTGTTTAACTTGCTAATCCAACGCCAATTTCACTATTGTACAATTCTCTCGGATCTTTGAAGATTGTCGAAACTCAACCCGTTCTCTCACTCACACATTTACTCTCTTTCTCTCAAAGAAATAACGTCTCACGATTCAAATGATAAAACTTAATCAGATACAGTATAATGAAATGAAATTGTATCTGTTAATTAAAAACGTTATATGAATTCGAAATCTCTTTAAAAATTAGTATTAACAAGTAATAAATTGTTATTTAAACTGGCTAAATCCAACAAGCAGTGCGTTTGTTTAATGTGTGTGATTTGTTGATCCTGTAAGTAAACAATTGAGCTCGGTAGAATGAGCTACAGAATAAGAAGTATAATTTATTTAAGAAATATTGTTATTCGTAATAAATTTATTAAATAATGTGACGCTGAATACATAATAAAATTATTGAAACCAAGAATAATTCCTAGCGAGTTAAATACAATCAATTTAACCACAAACAATAATTCTCTCTCGCTAAATACACTAAACAAGAAACATAAGTCAGTAACACTGCCCCATTATGTATCTAGTGTCCCTTATGGTTAAAATGACCATCACAAAAATATATATAATAAATTGCACCAAGATTCTGTAACAAAAAACAATATTCTAGGTCAAAAGTTTCATTTGAGTTTACCGAAGACCATCTACCAATGTCTTACATACGTTAGTCCCTAATGCGACACAGGTGCGCTTTCCTTCAATTTCCATTTTGAGAGAGGTGAATATCATGAGCCACCGCACCAACTGACAACATTGCCAGCAATATGTTCTTCCACTACATAAACCCTTTCCTCAATATATCCAGCAACGTGGAAAAAAAAATTCTGCTTGTGTATATATTTTGGAAATGCTACATCAGGTTTGGACTGAAAGCTAAATATATAAATATATATAAATATATATTTAAAAATATAAATATATAAATATATATTTAGTTTTCGCATTCTCCGAGAATTCTTTTCGTAGTATATTTTCGTCCCTAAACCCTTCGCAGAAGGTAATAAGGGGAGAAAAACAAGAAGATCAAAGGTTTCGCAATCCATGCACGATACGGGAGTAATGACGTCACGTGGCATCATCTGCAACGCTATCTACCTGGTCTGAAGCAGCCAGAAATCACTTACTTTTTTTCCCCAACATGAACAACAACACGATATCAATAAACAATGTAAAGGATATCAACCAATAACAAAAACAAGGATATCAACCATCAGCAACGACAATGATATGAATCAATAACAACAACAGCGATATCAACACTATATCAACAGTCACCAACACTAACGAGATATCACATCGAGTTCGAAGTAACTATTAAGGGAGATTATCAGGTCTGAAGACGACCAGGAGACCGTTCGATACAACGGGAGTTCTCACGAAGACAGCTCAGCTAAACCCTCACATTTGTGTTTCGAGGTGCTTAGCATTTCCTAATAATGATAGCCCTATAGAAGAAAATTACAGGAGAGCTTAACTCTGACCTATCACGCTAGAGTCTAATATATTGTTGATATGGTGGAGAAGATGGTCACCGATTTCTCAATTCTCGGAAGCTCAGGTTCCCCATTTTTTGCATTAATTGTCTATATTTCGGCGATGGAACGGTTTTGTTTGTAATTTTTACCCCTTATTGGCTTAACAAAAAATATCACGGTAAATTTATATAAAGTAGTTAGATTGACAATTTAGATCTATTGTTTTATGAATGATTCTTGTCCTGTATTGCATTGTTCTGTATTTTATGGATACCCTTCAGTAAAATAACATCACAGTACTTATTTTTCAGTTTAGGTGTTTGTAGTTAAATAAAGTAACATGGGTAAATATGTGTTTATATCATGGCCTCGTACACAGTTGATGGACAGTTGCGGGACCAAAGAGTCAAAGCTCAACCTCTGCAAGCACAACTAGGTGAGTACAACTAGGTGAGTACAATTAGGTGAGTACAGCATATTCCAGCCAATCATCCACTTTAGGTGGTATTGATTGTTACGATGAGGACCGTCGTAAATATATTAACGTGAGAGGCAATTAGAAAGTAAAAATCGGTGGTATTGAATCTGGACTAACCAGAAAGGTGTTCGAATTGATGTTGCAAAGAAAACTTAACCTAACCTTCCTTCGTCCCAATACAAGCTATCTGAGGCCTAATATAGTACATATATATGTGCAATACTAGGCCTCGGAATATTTAAGTTTGAGTTTTTACTTATTTATTTTTAGTTATTTATGTATTTTTTTAGTTATTTTAGTTAGTAATAATTTTATTATTTAGTTATTTAACTTTATAGCGAATAGTAAAAAATTCTGCTAATTGTCCATTGCGTTAATGTATGTACGATGGTTCACAAAGTTACAAAAAGTACTATGAGTTTTGGAGAACTCCTCTTTCAGCTAAGCCCTGATGCTAGGAAAATAGTTAGAGGAATAGAAGCCCTAAATCAGAAGATAGTAAATACAGAATATGCGGTCATATTCAATGAGACATGTTTAAAAGAAAACCTGCTGCCAGTGTACACCAAAAAGTTCCATCTAGACATGAGAATGGGTTGGATATTCACTAAACCTCCCTGTCCTGCTATTCAGTATACTCTCTATACCTCACGTCATACTAAACAGGATATTCGGTCAATTCTAAGTTCTAGTATATACATCATACTCATGAACCTCGCTCCATGATTTAAGGGAAGATCAGTAAACATAATTTTCTTTGCATATGTCATAATTGAAGGTTATGATCTACAGCATACGTGATTAAGGTCGTGCCATGAACTACAGCATAACTACAGCATGACCTGATGTATATCAAACTTGTGTCTTCCATCATGCAGTACAGCATATTCGGAAAACCTAACATAATCCTATATATGTTTCTGTGACTTTGTAATTATATTAATAATTTATTGAATTGAATATTTAATGAATAAATTGCGATTATATCTTACAAAATAAATTAGCGTGCTGTAAATATTTTTCTTTACTAACGCATTTGTTTTATGTATTAAGAACAACAGTATATTCAGACAACTTTTAATTACAAAACGTTATGGAGTAATGTTTGCATATGAAGTAAAGTGAAGGATTCCATCCAGTTGTGAACCCACAGTCAGCCAGCATCAGCAAGAAAATTATCAACAGCCAAGCAGCTACAGCCAGTTAATTTACAGCCAACCAGCAAGTTGCAGCTATCCTAATAGCTAAAGCTGGCCAGTCACAGCCTGTTAACTGTATCCACCAATAGCAAGCCAACCACAGCCAGCCTACTGTCTCAAGTTAGACATAAACAGCAGCCAGTTACTATTGAGCTAAGAAACGAGACCACTCACTGCGTTTCATCTTTATTAACCACTATTTACTCTGTTTCAGGTTGCACAGTAATTATTATTTATTAAAGTCTTTTGTAGGAGTAATAAGCTAGCGTGTCATAGCGACATTAATTGGTCATGACACCATTTGTCTCCACACATCTGCTCTGGGAGGGTGAGGAAGGGGGGATTATGGGGACTTAGTAGAGGGGAGGAATAAGGAGGGGAAAGGGTGAGGGGAGTAGGTTGGGAGGGAGGGTCGTCACTTGGGGCTGGATATAATTGAGGGGGCACTAGGGAAGGGGAGACTAACAATCCTACCTAATTGTATTTATCTTGTCGGATGATGACACATAATGACCGCTTGTTACAGGGTATCGTCCACAGAGAATGTCTTCCCAGGTGCGAACTGACACTCGCAGAGTCAAATACACCCAGGAGCAGAGCTATATTGAATCCACATTCACTCATGAACTCACTCACTCTCTTGTACTCATTCATCCACTTGCCCGTTCACCTGTAAAACTTTTACATACATATTCACATCACCAACATAATGATTTCAGGAGGAATTTAAATAATGAGTTAAATTTTGAACTAACATCACACTCCACGATCAGTTTAGCCTATTTTTATTGCTGGTTTTTGGGGGTTACATATTCTGAGCTTCCACCGGCCACGAAAGAGTTATGCTCTCTTTATGAGTCATTATATTATCTCAGATTATGAGCAAAGTCTTATATTGTCCAATACAAGGCTTCTACAATTCGTTTAGGGGCATAAATTTGTCGTTCATCCTTCCTGCTTGTTCTGTAGCAGGTTCATCAAATCAAAGGTAACGGAGGTGGCATGGCTGCTCCTGTTAGTGTGCGATACGTGCTCTTGTTAGGGGGAGGCGTGCACTTGTCAGAGTGTGAGGTGTACTCCTGTCAGTGCGTCAGGCGTACTCCTTCAAGTGCTCCAGGCGTACTCCTGTCAGCATGCAGGGCGTGCTCCTGTGAGCGTGAGAGGTGTATATATTTCATCATGGAATACCTACCGGTCATTTGGTCTTTTTCCTCAAATTATCTTTTCTTCAGCTCGTAAATACTTTTCCTGTGTTAAGCTTTAGTGAAACATTAAGCCGTTTCTTGGATTATTGAACCTTTTCTCCCGGTCTGTCAACGCCTTTCTCTTAGATCTTGCCTATTGGCCATTACAATCTACTCGTTTAGTTAATCATCGTTGTCTAGTGTTCAAGGCCTAGCTTCTTTTTCTCTTAAAACACATTTTTTCCAAAATTTTCATAATGCAAGTTATGGTTATAGAACTTTAATCTTCTTGTCCCTTTTTTTAAACACATTTTCTGCTATAAAATCAGTGCCATAGGAATTCAAAGCTTTGTTTATGGTACTTGTGACACTTTTCTCGTCGATAAACTTTGCTTCCCTGGATAGAATTCCTCCAGCATTTCATTATTATCCCACGAAACCTGTACATCTTTCAAAGCTCATGGCTGCTTTCTATTTATAAAACAGCTTACGAGCTGCTTTCAACCTTCATAACCTTAAGGTTGCAGGCAACCTCGTAGCGCTTGGCAGCTTAAAATCTGTTCAATGAATACAAACTGGCAATTATTGAAGAAAGATATACAAGTTTCGCAAATGAATATGTAAAGGCTTGATGAATTCGGGCCCTCATTTCTAAAGTCCTTCTCGTACTGAGAGTCGCAGCCCTGCTGGTCAGCGAGTCTCGGCTCGTCGAGTTGATGAGTATGGGAAAGTCATTATTCTGGTCTGACCATGTCCGGAATGGCGTCACAATTTCCTAACTCTGTCAGTCCAACGGTCCCAATAAGTTTTATGATAATTGCCCACTAGTTCAAGTAGCGGCCAAAAGCATCAAAGTTCAACAAGTCAAGCGGCTGCAAGTTTATTTTCTTTGTGTTTTTGTGGCATTAGAAGCTGTTCCCCGGGGCCATACTTCACTCCCACTGTTCGTTACGTCTTAAAATTTATCGCCAAAAAAACAGTACTGCAATAAATATATCCGAGTGGCAGGCGCTGAATAGTTTTCTTCGAGTGAATTATGCAGAAAGAATTGTTTCAGTTTGCATAAATAGGATGTAGACGTTGATTAGGAAAGAGAAGAACGTGTTCAAGGATTTATGTTCTTCCGAGAAGAGTGGACCAGACGGATATGCTAAAACTGCAATTATTTATCACATCGCTGAATATCAGAGCACCGAAGCATGTGTGTGGCTCACACAGGGATTTAAACGAATTAATAATTCCGAGGGAAGCCTGAAAAATTGCACATGTTGGTTATGTGTTTTGGGTGTTAAACGAAAGTGAACAGCTCAAAACTGTTCACTTAGACCCATGTATCGATGAGTTTGGGGTGCTGTAAATAGGAACTGAATGTACTAGTGTGTGACTAAGGGTGTGAACAATAGACAGTTATGCTTCCTCCGGTTGATTTCTACGTTGTACTCAAAGTCCTTTATTATGTTCGTGATAAAATAATTGTACAGTGTGTAACAACGACGTTTATATTGGTGATTATAAACAGCAAATCTACAGGTCCTAAGGGTCCACGCGAGCAAGTAACGTAAACGTTGCTTCTAAAATTAACACACAGAAAATGGTTACGTTTTTAAGCTAAAGTGCAGATCATGAGTGTGTTTCAGGGTCACTAAACAACTACAGGTCATGTTTGCTTGGGCGGAATACAGCAAAACAATCGTAAGCCATGTTTGAGTCTGCTTGGACAGTAAAACAAACAGTAGAACGTGGCTCACATTAGTGAGCCACGTTCATGTCTGCTTTGTCACAATCGTAAGCCATGTTTATGGCTGTTTGGATAGTGAAACACAACACAATCGCCAGCCATGATTATGTTTCCTCGGAAGTAAAACACAACACAATTGTGGGCAAAGCTTTTGTTTTGCGTGGACATTATAACATAAAACAGCCACGAGCAATTTTAATGTTTGCTTGGCCAGTATAAAACAACACAATTGCGAGCCATATTTACGAACTCCCATTTGCGGCAGCCGCCCAGTAGCTAGGAAGGGGCGAACCTATAAACCTTCCTCCTAATAGCTTTTTCTGCCTTGGTGCAGCATCAGAATTAACACTACATGTATTCGGCAGCCTTGGCGTAACAAATCCTGTGCATCGTAGAACCATTTGCCTGTTGGGGAAATAAGATACAACGAGGTATGCAAAATTAAGCAATAAAGTCAACACGCAGCGTAAAATATGAAACTATTTTTGCACTTGGCAAGCGAAATTAAATTTGCATATATATTTTTCAAAGCGTATAACGAGAGAGAATATAATTTAAGGGGGAAGAAGACAGGGGACGGATTATCCTTGAGTCTAAAATCCCCCTTGAAAAGGAGGAGAAGATCCTCTCTTCTTATATACTCCTCGCTTGGGCTCTGGAAGGGGGACTTCTGGAGTCAAGTTGACGCCTCTGGAAACTTGAGGAGACGCAAAGGACCACCACTGGAGTGTTTCCTCTGGCAACATCTCTTACCCTAAGAATTTCGTTTTTGGTATTGTTTCTAGTTCTTCACACAAGTAAGTCCCAATCGACAGTGAGGTGATGAAATCTAAGTACGGTCACACTGGCTAGTTCAAGACTCTTCATGTGATCCCAGTGTACATCACTATGGTCCTCAGTGCTTTGCCAGCACCTAAATAAAAATTATGACCATTACATGTAGTTCACTCGATAAAAAATATTGTTAGAAAAGCACTTAAAGCAGCAACCAATGATCATAAATCTCACCGGGATTGTTGGACTGACAGAGTGAGGAAATTGTGGCGCCATTTCCGACATGGCCAGACCAGGATAATGGCTTTCCTATACTCCTCAGCTCGACGAGCCGAGACCTCGCTGACCAAGAGGGCAGGGACTCGGTACGAAAAGAACTTTTAGAGCTCAGAAATTTTACAGAGCAGGAGCCTTAAGTACCGTGAACGAGGTTTCAGATATACTCATCACTATACTGGGTTCTGTGGTGAAAAATGACGTGTTAAATACAAGGGAGAGATTAAAATGTACACTTTTTATAACCCAGATATAAATTTTAATTATTTGGAGAAAACTTATTGGAAAGAAGGCCAGGCCTTAAGCTTCAGGAAACAAGCTTTAACAAACTAGATCAGTAGATTTTAAAGGCCAAGAGGTAAGATTATTATTTTTTTTACTGACGAGGAAGTATGAACTTGCATGCCAGGAGAAAAGGTTTAATAATCCAAGAAGCCGCTTAATGTTCCACCAGAGTTTAATACAGAAAAACAATATTTACGAACAGAGGTCATGATCATAGGAGAACAAGACTTAATGCCTGATATGCCTCTTTGATGCAAGGAAATATTTACACTGTGGCTCTGCTCAATGGACTGATTTTTGTTTCTATGCAACATAATTATCCCCATGAATCTTTAATCATTAACGAGGAGAATGATGTTTACATATATATTAATATTCTTAATTTCCGTTAGCATCTAAAGAGGTTTAGAGAAATGAGAAGAAATTATTCCACAAAGAAAGCAAGAAGAGACAAGACACTCAGGTTCGGTGGCTCTTATTGACATCTTGTCAAAGGCTGCCAATATGACGTGATAAAATGGGATTCAGAGAAACGAATTTTGGGTTCGCTTTGAACCTCTGGCTGTGGTTGATGCGAGACACTCCGATGAATACCCGAGAGAGTAGACACCAGGTAGGGCGTCTACTCTTATCATCTACCGTGTTCTAATTTATCCCGTTTTTCCTTTTTCTGAGTCGAGAACTAGAAGAAGTGGAACGGAAGAAATTGCTGAAGTCTCGCCCTATTATACTCAGCAGCGACTATAGTCAAAACAGTGATACTAATAACAGTGATAAAGGAATGTTATAATTTTTTTCCTGAACAATAATCATGCTATTTGTCACCACTGCATGATACTACTTGCTAATCATCATCCAGTCAGCAGTGAAGGCTGGATGTCGTGAAGAATAGAAAGAGCACTGTCTTCTTTGCTATCCTAATCTCTATACAGACATACCTGAATGATGTCAAAAGGTGTAAAGACAGTATTTTTCTTTCCTAACAGATAACCAAGACATAGAAGATTACGATTCGGTTACCTCACCATTGCATGCTGTGTCATGCAATTTCCTACTACCATGTCTTTCCCTCCTACCATGTCTTTCCCTCGTGCCAAGTCTGTTGACTACCTTCTCTCCTAATTACCACGTATCAACCATCCCTGTACCATGATCCATATCCTTCGCTCTTTGTTTCCACCCTGTGAATGGCCTTACTTTCCCGGCTGCACTTACCAGCGAGCACCACAGTCCACGACCCTCCTCCCGAAAGCCATAATGAACCCACCATGATTCTCAGCCGTCTTGGCTACACAGAGAGAGGGGAGAGAGAGGGGAATAGGACAAGAACGAAGAAAAGAGGGAGGGAAAAGAGAGGTTACGAGGGGGGGAAAGAAGAGGAGAAAGGTGAAGGGGTAAACAGAAGAGATAGGTGAAGAGGAAGGAAGATAAGAGGACAAATGGAAGAAAAGGAAGGGCAGGGAGAGATAAAGAAAGGAAAGGGACGAAAAGTAGGGGAAATGAGAGAGATGAAGAGGAGAAATGAGAGGGGGAGAAGCTATGAAGGGAATGATAGGAGACTTTAAAGATGTAAAGGTAAAGAGGAGAGCAGGGAGGAGAGACAGAAGGGAAGAGTGAAAAACTGAAGGAGTAAACGGGGAAGAGGAAGAGGTTGGGATGAATTTTCCCTGATGGACGGCTCAACTCTTTATCCCACAGTATATCGCGACGGAAAAACAATCTTGATGAGAGTAAGAAGTCAGCAGCCATGAGACGTATTAGTGTGTGTGTGTGTGTGTGTGTGTGTGTGTGTGTGTGTGTACTCACCTAGTTGTGCTTGCGGGGGTTGAGCTACGGCTCTTTGGTCCCCGCCTCTCAACCGTCAATCAACTGGTGTTCAGATTCCTGAGCCTATTGGGCTCTATCAAAACTTCATTTGAAACTGTATATGGAGTCAGCCTCCACCACATCACTACCTAATGCATTCCATTTGTTAACTACTCTGACACTGAAAAAAATTATTTCTAATGTCTCTGTGGCTCATTTGGATACTACGTTTCTATCTGTGTCCCCTTGTTCGTCTTCCACCCGTGCTAAAGAGTTTCTCTTTGTCCACCCTGTCAAATTCCCCTGAGAAATTTGTAGGTGGTTACCATGCCTCCCCTTACTCTTCTGTTTTCCCTGGGACGTGAGGTTTAGCTCCCTTAACCTTTCCTCGTAGCTCATAACTCTCAGTTCCGGGACTAGTCTGGTGGCATACCTCTAAATCTTCTCTAACTTTGTCTTGTGTTTAACTAGGTATGGACTCCAGGGTGGTGCTGCATGTCAGGATTGGTCTGACATAAGTGTGAAAACTTCCTTACACAAGTTTCTAGAGGCAGGTCATATGTTTGCCAATCTAATATATGCCGCATTCACCTTTTGATGTGGGCCTCTGGGGACAGGTTCGGTGTGATATCAACCCCCAGATCATTCTCTCTATTTGACTCGTGCGCGCGCGCGCGCGCGTGTGTGTGTGTGTGTGTGTGTGTGCGTGTACTCACCTAGTTGTTGTGCTTGCGGGGATTGAGCTCTGGCTCTTTGGCCCCGCAAAGCAGCGTGTGTGCTGTGTGTGAGTGTGTGTGTGTGTGTGTGTGTGTGTGTGTGTGTGTGTGTGTGTGTGTGTGTGTGTGTGTGTGTGTATGTATATATATATATATATATATATATATATATATATATATATATATATATATATATATATATATATATATATATATATATATATATCGTCTTTGTAAATCATAAGTTGTTCAAGAAATGGCCCGTAACAGTTTAAACAAGGGAATCTACTGCTTAGGTGAGTTAGTTACACAGTTACTAATGATGCTCCAAACGCCAATTCAACTGGACGTCAACTTTACAGTCATGTGCATACTTTACCTATAGTAAACAAACTTTGGATACTTGGATATGATTGCTAGTACGGCATCATTTTGAATGAAGTATTTACAAATTTCTTGAATACCGTTGACAGAGTTATCCCAGAACCCCGGAATTGTTTTTTTTTCAATTTCAATTACAAAGTGACGCAAATTATGTGAATATTTCTGCTGTTAAGTCTACACTAGCAGATAATGCAGACTCCCAGATGTGCTTGTAGCCGAGAGTAAGCCTAGCAGTAGTAACGTATAGAAGTCTAGTAACGTTTATGGATGATCCATAGATGTTTGGTTCGTCCTGCATAAGAGAATAATGATAGATGGGGCAACTGGGGTGAATTTCACTTTGCTTCCAGTCCTCTAGAACTTGTTGTAGTTTCCGATATACTGTCGCTCCTCAGGCTGTTCTAAGGCTATCCCAGACGTTGTTCAGTTTAATTAAGATCACATGTTTGGGCTAAATCGTCAGTTCTATCATGCATTCGGGGTGCAATATGGTTGTGTGACTGTTGAACGTATCTGATATGTATGTGTGTTTATTTCTGTACTTCAGTTTATGCGTGTTTAGGAATTGTTGTGTATTTTTGCTTCATAAATCCACTCGTGTTTTGATGAATATATATATATATATATATATATATATATATATATATATATATATATATATATATATATATATATATATATATATATATATATATATATATGTCGTACCTAGTAGCCAGAACGCACTTCTCAGCCTACTATGCAAGGCCCGATTTGCCTAATAAGCCAAGTTTTCCTGAATCAATATATTTTCTCTAATTTTTTTCTTATGAAATGATAAAGCTACCCATTTCATTATGTATGAGGTCAATTTTTTTTTATTGGAGTTAAAATTAACTTAGATATATGACCGAACCTAACCAACCCTACCTAACCTAACCTAACCTATCTTTATAGATTAGGTTAGGTTAGGTAGCCGAAAAAGTTAGGTTAGGTTAGGTTAGGTAGGTTAGGTAGTCGAAAAACTATTAATTCATGAAAACTTGGCTTATTAGGCAAATCGGGCCTTGCATAGTAGGCAGAGAAGTGCGTTCTGGCTACTAGGTACGACATATATATATATATATATATATATATATATATATATATATATATATATATATATATATTTATATATATATATATATATATATATATATATATATATATATATATATATATATATATATATATATATATATATATATATATATATATTCCCTCAGGCAAAAATCGATTTCAACTCTTATAATAAATTCTGCACATGGCATCCGCTCTCGTAAATATTTACACGTTGCTGCTGCGACATCTGAAGTTGTGTCCAATCACACCATTCAATATTTCAGGACCGTAAAGGCCTCTGAAACCTACCTGTTTGCTCACCTGCTATTTCCGATATTGTCCGGCCTGCCATTCACTTGTCAAGAACGCGTTCCAAAACCGTTTTTTTCCGTCAGTGTTGTACGCTTCTGTTACCTCCGTTGTCAAGATGGCATCTGCCATTTTGCCTCCGCTTTCGACATGCCACTTGGCATGCTGCTTCGTTGCCAACATGCCACCTGCTATGTTGCGTTCATTGTCTACATGGCATCTTGTATGTTACCTTCCGTTGTCAACATGCCACATGGAATATGTTGCCTTCGTAGCCGACGTGCAACTTGATATGTTGCCTTCGTAGCCGACGTGCAACTTGATATGTTGCCTTCGTAGCCGACGTGCAACTTGATATGTTGCCTTCGTAGCCGACGTGCAACTTGATATGTTGCCTTCGTAGCCGACGTGCAACTTGATATGTTGCCTTCGTAGCCGACGTGCAACTTGATATGTTGCCTTCGTAGCCGACGTGCAACTTGATATGTTGCCTTCGTAGCCGACGTGCAACTTGATATGTTGCCTTCGTAGCCGACGTGCAACTTCATATGTTGCCTTCGTAGCCGACGTGCAACTTGATATGTTGCCTCCGTTATCGACATGTCACCTGCTAAGTTGCCTCCATTCTTAAAATGCCAGTTGCTCTATTGCCCCATTTGACTGACATATTGCATGCTCTTTTGGCCTCTGTTGTTGACTTGCAATTTATGTTCCATATATTATGGTGCAATTAAGAGATTTCAGTTTTATAGTACCAATAATATTTTATATCATTCTATTATTACAGTTTAACATATCGTATTTAATGTAATTATTTGTTCATTCAGTAAATAATCACTAATTTTATTATTGCTGCTAATATTGTTTTCTTTAAATAATATTTATTAAATTTTAATTTAGTTAACTTTCCTTTGTATTCACATCAAAATGTTAAATAAATGCAACAGAAGAATACAAAATTTTGCCCAAAATTATTTCGTAAGTGGTTTTGACATATGATTGGCAGGGATAAATCTATCTTGAGGAGCAGGTGAACGTAAAGAAGGGAGAATTTTGGCCTCAAGAACTAAACATTTTGAACGCCTTAGTTTGGCTCTCTTTCAGGCGTATCAATCACTTGTATATGCGTTCGCGTATGGTTGAAAGTTTATGCGTATCGAAGAGCGTATTAAGTGTATATTCATATGGACATGGATTGACTGCTACGTGGACCGAGTGCACACAAAATCCATCAATCACTGAAAGCTGCACAAATGGGAGTTGTGACAAGACAAATTCAACCAAACCCCAATGGTTAACTAAACCTTTGGTTTCTAGGGAAATACAGTAGTTATTAAACTGTATTAGTCTCTTATGATCTCTCCACTTTGGACTATTGTACAGACGCAAGGAGACCTCATCTTCAGAAGGACTTTTGGAGAAAGTTCAACACCGAGCCAAAAAATTCCATAACTCTCTCATACCAGCAACGGTTGAGGGCCGCAGGGCTAACAGGAACGCGACCCTTACATGTTGGGGCTGATCTCGTCGAAACTTTCAAGATATTGAAAAATTGAGAGGATATTGATGCAGATAACTTCTTTAAACAGTCAGATGTAACACATACGGGTTGTTAAACTTGAAGCAACGGCTTTATGTTTAGCTAGCCACAATGTTAGACAGAAAACAGGAGACACTTTTCATCCAATGGGTTATAAATCAATTTAACCACCTACCCGTCAAAGCCGTAAATGCAGAAACAATGCTTCAATTCAAGACCCAGCTTAATAAAATTATCAGGGTAAATAGTACGGGGAGAGGGGGAGACCTTTGACAAGACACTGGCATCATGTCCTCTTCGAGTTTACCAGTGAAATGGTGGCAATCATGTAAATTAGGTAAATCACAATTACATTTTGTAAATATTGGTATGGCCGTAATTGACGTGTAATACATTGTGTTACTGGCAGCTAGTTCTTGTAATAGGATTATTTGCATAGTATTTACCCTTTTACAACATTACTTTGTATTAGGAGCTAATCTGTAATTTGTTTATAGTGATGGATGCAGCGAGGACTAGGGGATGTTGGTGGCGCTGGTGATAGTGGTGGTGGTGCTGGCGCTGTTAGTAGCACTGGTGGAGCTTAGAAATGGTGGTTTGTTACTGGTAGTGATTGTTGTGGCTCTGTTGGTGATGGTAGCAGCGTCGGGGTTCCCTAGTTGAAATTGATGGTGACGTTGAAACAAGAAATTACCTGTCGTCACCTGAATTATATTAATGTCTGTCTGTTCAAAGCTGGAGAACAGACGCTTGAATGCTAACCTCATGCCATGTTGCAAGGGGGAATAGTCTGCGGTACGGCACTGACACAGGCTGATCAGGGTAATCCTAAGTTAAATGACTAATAAATATTAGTATTAATAAAGACCTACAGGCAATTTCATGAAGACAAGGACGAGAGTCAAATGCGAAATATGACGTGTGATTACCGTGGAGTGTGAGCAGTTTTAATATAAATAATATAATTTCTGAACCCATAATACATTTGCTTCAGTGCTTCTGAGTAACATAATTTTCCAAAGAAATGTGAAAGGTGGGAAAGAGCCGAGGAGGCTGGGTAGGGGAGAATGTCGTGGGAGGAAGAGGGGGAAATACGAGGGGAGGGAAGAAAGGGGGAGCAAGAATGGCTAAATAGATGAACAAATAGATGGAAAGATGGATGGATAGATGAAAGATAAACGGGTCATTGAGCGGATAGATGGATAGATGAATCGATGATGGTTTGATAGATGGATACATGTATAGATGGATAGAGAGATACGTGGACAGATAGACAGATAGATGGGAGACAGACAAACCCTGTAAACCCCAGGTACCCCCCCCCCCCACCGAATATTAAATAAACTATGCTATATTTTTCGCCGACTTCTGCGATAAAAGCGAATAAAAGCCACTCACTAGAAAGGAACGAAAATACTCCCACAGGATAAGAGAAAGCAGAAAGTATCCTAGATGACCTCAATAGCTATGGAGAAATTTCTGTCTAAGAAAACCCCCAGCTTGGGAAACTAGCTACAAGAGGCACACTCTCACGGGAGCACCCAGTGAGACGATAGCGGAGGGTTAGGATAGCTGGATGATTTGGGTAATGGTTCCCCGTAAGGCACAAAAATAGTTTTGTATATCATCCTCCAGATTAAGGTAATAGCTTCTTGTCATCTGTGTTTTTTTTCTTGGGGGGGGGGGGGAGCAGGCGCTTCAGCATGTCTATAGTGAAGATTTTTTTAGTAAATTGATTATTCCAGATAAATGTGGTAATCTGTCAGAAGCCTTTGTATTATGAATATGCAAAACCTTTCTAACATTAAGTTATAAGTTAGAATTTATTGATTATTTTTTTATTGAAAGATTGCTGGAAATGTGCTCTTCAAATTCATATAAAATTCAGTGTTAGTGTCAGAATACTGGCCTTTATTCATTGTTAGTTCAGTGTCAGAATACCTGTAGTTAATGTCTTATATGGGGGCTCAGAGTTTTAAAAATTGTATGATTTATATTTAGAAATAACCTAAATAAAATCCGGGGAAGATTTAAGAAGCAGGTCCCCAGGAACCACAACTGACGTGGGTTGGCTGAATATATCTTAAGAGGGACATTGGCTTACACATAAACAGAAACCGATTCGCATGGATCAATAGACCTGCAATTTCCTTTAAGTGAAAAACTAAATAAAGCCATAAGTCCTCAGTCAAGACACCTTGCAGGTCAAGGCGCCAGTTAGACCACTCTCTTATCGCCCACTTCCCTCGGGGAAAGAAGAAAAAACAATCATGAGGGTCCAAATTAGTCGTATATCTTTAGACACTCGTATAGATGCAAGAAGCCGTGGAGAAGGCCATTCTGGCTATCTCAGGAACCAGCACGGATATCGAGTCCAAACTTCCCACCTATTCCGACCAGAACTGATCAGCTGATTGATTCAACCAGGTGTGACCGAGCTTCCAGTTCTACTTATATATATATCATCAAACCTGAATGTTGATCTTCAAGAACAGCAATTTGTTCTTGTTCAATTAAAACAGAGAAATAATTAGCTAATTACTCCAGAGGCACTCACAGAGAATGCAGTGCCACAACGCGGAATACAACAATTGTATTAATAAATGAAAGCTCAAATAATACACAAAAATGAATGTATTCGTTCAGAATAATGTATACATATCTCAATTATATAATATTTTTATCTCAACTATGATGAATGCAAACCTTTCACCAAAGAATATATGTATCATATAGCAACTGTATGACGTGTACAAAATATACACACTATGGCACCTACAAAGGTCACAACGTTTTGTACTATGAATACTACAGGGCATTACTAAAAATCACAGGAGCCTTTGTGTATATTGTTCTACACGAGTTAAGCAGATATGATTGATCTGAAATATTGTACTCCTTCCTTGTTCTCGTTTCTGGATTGTTGTTCAGCCAAATAATATCAATATTACAACCTTGAATGTGCAGCCGAGATGAAGCCGTATCCCCAGGGCTGAAAAACATATTAAAATGGAATTTGTTGTAACTTATTACCAAAGAAAAGCGGGATATTGAAATATTTGCGTTGCGCTATGATACAAGAATGTGCTATATCAATGGCGTAAGGTGGAGGTTTTATGGGTTACTTCAAACGTTTTATTTAAGAACAGTTTCATTTAGATAACATGGGAAGAGATGTCGGTGTAGAGGCTGCAACTCAAGTCATAAAACTGTCAACAATATGACAGTCGCAAAAGACACAAATATATGTAATAAAATAAAGCGCAAATTGTCAAACTGAACAAGTAAACATATTACACAAGTGGGCTGAGCAAGTGCTCGAATTTAACAAGTGCTCAAATTCAATAAGTGCTAACTGAACAAGTTATTCCGTTTGGGTGGAGTGGTGGCACACTCTCCTCGCCATATATTTTGTCTGAGTTCGAGCCCTGGCTAGTGAACAAGTGCAGAATCCGAATACGTGCACAATCAGAACAAGTGCACAAACTGGGTATGTACTAAAGCCTAACAACTAAAAAATGGCAAAATCGATCAATTGAAAAACCAAAAAAATAGACTGTGAAAATAATCATTATAATACAGGCATTTCACTTAAATACATATACGAATATATCATAAGAAAATTTCATTGATATGTAGTATACAGCAATACTAAGATACATTTCTAGTTTATAACAGGCACCTAAAGTTGCTCATCTTACTGTCGACACGAAGCATTAAATGACTGTCTAGTGTAAATAGTAAGCAAAGATTGTCAGCACAGTTTCGATACCTAACAAAGATTGCCAACTTATTGGTGACATCAAACGTAGTTTACAAATTTATGTCTCAATTCGAAGCATGATCGGCCATTAAATCAACCCAATAATGGCACTCCAGATGAATCCAACTCATTATTCAACTAGTTACATCTTTGGCGTGAGATAAATAACATTTGTCATTCAATAAGTTGCGTTAAACCTAGAGACTGCTACACATGTTAACGTTATGAAAGATCTCCAGTACGTTGATATAAACAAATCAATTATTTAGTTTTTTCCTCAACTCTCCACAAACTAACCTTTTCGTAATATTTTTGTCTTGCTTCGTTGTAGTAAATTAACAAGCACTGACACCTCGTCTTTATAAATATTTTTGCTCCCTCAGTTAACAAGACTAAGTGTGCCAATTTGATGCCTTGGCATTCTAATTTGCTGCCGCTACAGGTAATAAACATGATAATTTGTATTTTTTCTGAAGCCAAATTACCCGATTCAAAATTGGCGTGTGTGAAGTGTTCTTTAATTTTCGTACGAAAAGTCGTTCCCACGTATGATATATAAGACAATTTATAGTCAAATATAATATTAAAAACTTTTCGCTAAGATAATTTTTTAAAATAATAATTTGATAAATTTTGGGATATACATAAACAAAAATTACGAGCTACTTCCACAAAGAAAAGGTAAAGCGACAAAAAGGGAAAACTGTCAATAATCCAACAGAGCCAAAGTAAAAGAAACTATGAAAATGGAATCAAGGTTTCGTCAGCCATTAATAGGGCCTCGAGCTCTTGCCACACAATGAGAAGAAACGACAATTACCACCAACAGACTAAATAACTAATGAAACTGCCCCGATCATACTCGAATGATATTTTCACCATTTACTGTCTTCTTGCAAAACTCACACGAGAACAAATACTAACAACAACAACACTTGCCATCTACAGCAAAAATACAACAATAACCACCACCAACTTGTCATATCACATCAAAAACAGTGCCCACCTGTTGCTACACATCAACACAACTACCCATCACCAGAATAATACACACCTACATCAAAACTACAATAATAATACCCACCTACATCAACACCACAATAATAATGCCCACGTACATCAACACCACAAGAATACTACCCACACACATCAACATATCAAGGAAAATACCCACCAACATGAACACAACAAGAATAATACCCACCCCACATCAACACAACAAGAATAATACCCACGCACATCAACATAACAAGAAAAATACCCACCAACATCAATATAAGTATAAAGCCCACTTACATCAACACAAAAACAGTACCCACCCAGCTACAGCAATACAACAAGAACAATACCCACCAACAGCAAAATCAAATAATAATTAAGTACAACCAAAAAATAATATAACCCACTACAAGAAAACCAAATATATAATAATTAAAGTCCCGAGGTTATAGTCCCCCAAAAGTCTTCAGAACAAGTAATCTCCGGTAGGAGAGATAACAGTTAACAAGTTAAACTGCCAGTAGCTTATTTTAACCTATAATACACGGAAATTAACGATATTAAACTTTCATTTCTGTCTACAATGTGTAAAAAAATATACTTTGACAGCTTACAATGTGTAAAATAGTCACCTTCGACAGCCTACAATGTGCAAAATTATAGACATCGACAGCCTACAATGTGCAAAATTATAGACATCGACAGCCTACAATGTGCAAAATTATAGACATCGACAGCCTACAATGTGCAAAATTATAGACATCGACAGCCTACAATGTGCAAAATTATAGACATCGACAGCCTACAATGTGCAAAATTATAGACATCGACAGCCTACAATGTGCAAAATTATAGACATCGACTGCCTACAATGTGCAAAATTATAGACCTCGACAGCCTACAATGTCCACAACAATAAGCTAGCTGCCATCTCTCACACGCCATGACTAAAACCTTGAAAAATAAACGTTACACAAAGCCACAAGCGACTGCAAAACCCAGTCACAGTCACAACCTACAACCCTTGTTGCTAACATTAACCCAACACAGGGCATAAATATAAATAACTAGTGCACAAATCAACGATTATCAACAAAGTTATAATTAAGGAATTGCAACACACCTATAACATATCCTACACTTTCCAGCCATATCTGATACACCTGTACCACGTAGCACCCAGGAGGGTGTAGCGCTGATATAAAGTAGCTGGCAGGGGTTGGGGAGACGCTAATGAAACGTTTAGATGAGTTTTATTCCTTTTGGGCGCCCCCTCGCCCTTCTCCACACCACGGTGCTTAAACACAGAAAACGTTTCGTGGATGCTGCACTGGAATAGTGAATGAACGCTTGGAAAGACTCCACTCCAACCCTCAGGCTCTCCTGCTTTGCTGGTTGATCAAAGCCCCGTCGAGGAAACGTTAGCTAAAATATGAAAACGTTTCCACTACTCTGCTTCAGATTGCTACTTGCTGATTCAGACATCACAGAGAAATACTTTAGCGTTTATGAAATTCACATAACGCTTCGGTGGCTGTACAGTGGAATGGTATATAATTGTTGGCCTAGTCTCTTGTTCAGCTGCTGCAGCTGCTGCTGCTGCTGTTACTGCTGCTCCTATTGTAGCAACTCTTACTACTGTTGCTGTTGCTTCTAATGTTGATGCTACTCCTACTGTAGTAACTGTTACTACTGTTGCTCCATCTGTATCAACTGTCCTTACTGTTGCTGGTGATAGTACTGTAGCAACTGTTATTACTGTTATTGCTGCTCCTACTGTAGGAACTGTTGCTACTGTTGCTGCTGCTGCTTGTTGGAGCCGTAATATTAGAGAAAAAGAGATCATTGACGAAACGCTTATAATATATCACTGAAGTGACACATATTGGTTTTAGTTCCATTTTACTTCTTGTTTAATGCTGATGGTTGCCTGACTTAGCACAAGAGATAGTGTAAACACGTAATTAAGCGATAACACACCTCGTTATCTACAAATATGCTCTGATTCCAAGTATTTCTAGGATCAAACACGAGGCAATAAATTCTGCAACTACCCGAGCATTTGCAGCTGCAAAAAAGACCAACAAAATTAAGAGGATAGCAGTTGAATATGATTTATATCGTGGACAATACGATGACAATCGGAAAGCCAAGGAAATGATTATTTGGATTGGATTCGAACTGAATCAAAATCTCTTTTAGCATCGTTAGATAACTTTGACAACTGCAATATTTTAACACCAACTACCATATACACATCAGTCTGTTGATAAGAGGAAACACTAAACTTAACCTTAACACCATTTCCCTAAAAAAAAAATTATATATTACAACGTGCTATGCTCTGACAAATTTGATAAAAATTTGCTGTGTTTGTAGGATCATTTCAAAAAATATAATTAACATCAATTGTAATACAATGTTTTTATATATCACTATTTCTATCCTAAGTACAAAATAGAGAAGTGGGTGGTTGTACCTTCTGAAGAGATGACTATTTGCTAGAAGAAGAACTGATTTAGGTATGACAGAGGACACAAGTTTAATGTTTGAAGGGTTATGGCCTATCGACTTCTAGGGTCAGTAGGAACCATTGAATGCCAGAATTATTAAGGCCTATAAATTAGCAAGATCACTCAGGCCTATCGTCAAACTACATCACTCAGGTCAATCGAATATTTAATAATCCAGTAATTTGATAATAATATAAAGCTTCAAGATTTAGTGAATTAAGGCCTCATTAAACCATGCAGTTGCTCTATATTTTCATTATAAATTCACTGAAAAATGCCCTCTCGATGCAGCTCTGAATTCCCTGTTAAAAAAAATATAGTGCATACTTTGTTGCTGTGGTTGAGGGGAGGGAGGGATGTGTTATTATGTAAAAAAAATATTAACAAACCGACTGCTCGATTACTAATTTCTCGCTCCTCCTACTCCTCCTACTCCTCCTTCTCCTCCATTCCTCAATGGGAAGGTTAATACATGATCAGTTCTATATATGGTGTATGTAACCCAAAGATGCTGTCTTAACCTGGAGAACAGACATTGGTAGTGGCTGTGTTAACATAAAGATTAAAACTAAAAGTACTTTCTTGAAGAAAATACCACAGTACTTGCCAACAGCTACCGAAAAAATCGGATAATGTAGTATTCGTATGATACCAATAGTAACCATATTATTCCTCCGTTAACATCAGTCTTTCCCTTGCTAACGCATGTCGTTACACCACCACCACCAAAACACATAAAACATCACTCACAGCCACCATTACAACCATCAATGAATAAAAGAAATACAAAAAATCTCAAGTAGCACAGCTTGCACGAACTGTGCAACCATCACTTTCACAGAAACATCACCTTCACCACCACCACCACAAGAATCCACAATCATTCCACCACAATAGCTAGCATCACCACATAGTCTCACCACCACAATAACTAGCATAAACACAAAGATATTATTTTCTCCAACACCACTACCATTAAATATAAAAAAATCTCTCTACTCACCACCACCTCTAGCATCAACCGCATTAACAAACACACAACGTCTCTCTCTCCACCAACAACACAATTCGCTTCACTATCATCACCACCATTAGCACACACAGCTTTATTAGCACCATCACCCTCAGAGTGTCTCACTACACAATCACCACCACCACAAATAGCCCCCAACACACACACAATCAGCACTAACTACCCCCACTATTAACAGCTCCAACAGCATCAACACCAACGAAACAGCCACATAAGCAGCTCAGGAAGACCTTAAGAGCTTGTAATGAATCACATCAAGACATTTTATTAATTGAACCTGTATATACCTATTTCTATGAGTGTGTTGTGTGTGTATTTATATAAAACAACAAATAAAATCACCAAATTCAAATAAATAAAACAATAATTCATACCAACTAAAATAATACATCAAGTAAATATATATGTACGTAAACAAGTGTACGAGGTCGAGCAAGAGGTTGTATCCTGCACGTGTGTACGTAATTAGCCCATGGAACCTAAATCAAGGAATGTTTACACAGGTTCTTGGTGTATAAATAAAGCTCAGAGATTATTCCTGAATTTCGGTCAGGGAAGGGAAGGGAATTATCAGGGGAACGCGCCAAGCCGCTACGACTATATAGCACTGTGAAGGGGTCAGGATAAGGATTTGGGATGGGACGGAGGGAAAGAATGGTGCCCATCCACTTGGACAGTCGGGGGATTGAATGCCGACCTGCATGAAGCGAGACCGTCGTTCGAACGTCCACTCCCAAGTGGTTGGAATTTTGGTCAGGGGCTAAAGTTCATTTGCTGGTTAGTTTGAAAGCTGTTGTGGTAGCTTTAATGACAGCACTCTCCGGATTGTTCAGCCCACATTAATCACTCCTCCATCTCCACTAGCTCTCCCTACCATCTTTGCTTACAGACCCGAGGTCCAGCTACGCCTTTCTCACCACCAACTCAAGGGCCCGACTTACTCCGTTGTGTTTATAATGATCGCTGGGGCCACGACCTGTTCACCACCCGCTGCTGTAACTGGGTCATCAGTACTAAAACATTACTATCATTAACGTATACGGAAAAAATAAGTCGTATTGTATTGTAAACCAGCATGTTCTCGAGAGTGCTATTAACGTCAAGAGAATGTCGTACTATAGTGCCTTATCCAAACCTACCAGAAGACCCAAGAATAGAAAACGGGTTCTCGAACCAGTACAATTTTCTAGTACGACATTTTCTGGCCTTAGGTAAAGTATACGTCAAAATGCGACGTGGTATTGTACCATCAGAGACGCAAAAAGATATTCTAACCGCCCCCCCCCCCCCCCCTCGAAGTGGATATCTATGGGCCAATACCTGGTAGTGTAAATCCGTTTAGAGTTGAGCTCCCTTTCCGAACACTGCTGAAGCCTCGTCAACTAGAGCGCCCTCTCCACCGTTCCAATGTTACTGATGTATTAAATTGCCCGAACCTAACGTAACGGAGGACCAATGAATAGAAAATGCATCTCGTCAATTTTGCGAGCCGTTTGGATTATTAGGTCATCTGTTTTTGGCCTTAAGGGATTTATAGGTCAAAATGCGATGTCCTATTATAGAGGCCGGGTTGCGTCCAGTGTACCTGTAGTAAATGAAGCTCCCGTCAGCTGTGGATAGGTCAATACCATATAAAACTGATAATGACATTAGGAATATTTTTTCCTCAATTATTCCAGTGAAAAGTGGAAATTGTTCTTGAGAATTTTATTTATAATTGCAATTTTTTTCTTACTATGAAACACAACGATTTCTATTCCTGTACGACCATGAAATACGATCATGAAACACGTGTATGAAACACCACTATTATAGGGGTACTTATATGTATAATTATTATGAATTTTTATTTATTATTGGAGCTTATCATAGATGCGGAAGATCGCGAACTCGGAAGAGCGAGAGAGACTCACAGTAAGGCACAGAGGTAGAGCGAAAAACAGAGAGCGAAGGCGGAATAAGGAAGAAGAGAGAGACAAGCTGTCAGAGAACGATAGACAGACACCATGAAATTATATTTATGGGTTCAAAGTTACAGACATAATAATAAAATAAAAAACAAATCCCCAAAGTTGAATATTTGATCAGATAATTAGTGACATTTGTCCGCCTTCCCCCAAAGGCATTCGTTTGTTCGTTTTTCGCTTCACTAAAACAGGATCACTCACTGAGCTGAGATATTTATATAATATGTTTTATTACGCTATTCCGAAAAGTCTGAAGGCACTTTTCTTTTTGAGCGCATGTTTGCGTATGCGCCCATTCTTATCTCAGACCCCTTCTGAGAGCAAGATTAGACATCTCGAGGACATCCTTCTAACTAATGCATATTTGAAGCACTTAATCTTCCTAACTTCTATTTTATTTTTTCTCCAGCCCTGCCTATGAGTTTTATGTTTATCTGACTCTTTTATGCTTCCAATTTTAACATGAGCCTCTTGACATATTTCTCTTCTTGGAGAATAGACTTTTCCTATTCAGCTATCTTTCTAAGTATCTTTTACACTTATATCTCTTTTAATTTTTTCAATTTTTTGAGCTCCCTTATTCTGAGTACAAAGCTTATTTATTTACGATACGAGAATTTTAGCAGTTTTCTGGACTTTCTCAAACATTTTCGAATGAAAAACCCTCTGGGGCTGGGCGGTGGGATCGAACCATCGCCCTGGGTCACCTCACACACATTATTTCATTTGCAATATTATTTCAAGTACTTCAGTAGGTTCCACGCCTGTGCTACGTACTCCAAGACAGGTTATGAATAATATTGCGAATTATTCTCTGTTGATATTTTTCCCATGGCATTTAGCTACCAATTTCATTTATTTTATCCGTCTCGGGTGTCATTGTTCGTCGAATTTATTCATCGTTATCCTGCGTTTTTCAAGATTAACTAAATCGTTTTATTATACTAAAATGCTATTCCTGTTCGTTACACAACTCATCAACCTTGTGATTCCTTAGCCTGCAATCCTCGCCTTTCCTTACACAGTTTATCAACTTTAATTTATCTGTAAACAGTGACATGCAAGTTATACCCTTCTGAGTTATCGTGAGAGAGATTCGTGTGTGTTTGTGTGTGTGTGTGTGTGTGTGTGTGTGTGTGTGTGTGTGTGTGTGTGTGTGTGTGCGTGTGTGTGTGTGTGTGTGTGTGTGTGTGTGTGTGTGAGTGTGTACTCACCTATTTGTGCCTGCAGGATCGAGCGTTGGCTCTTGGATCTCGCCTTTCTAGCCGTCGGTTGTTTAAAGCATTGACTCCTGTCCGTCTTCTCTATCTTACTTAGTTTTTTCATACTTGGGTGTGTGTGCGTGCGTGTGTGTATGCATGTGTATATGTGTGAATGTATGTGTGCGCGTGAGAATGTGTATGAATCTTTGCCTCTCATTATGAATACTTCGCAGTCATATAATTAATTTACATGTATCCCCATTAAGAACGCGTGATGCTGACTGACCAACCTTGGTACCAGTTACAGAAAGTAAAAATATAATTCATGCAGTCAGTACCCATAATTACTACGAATCAGGCGCAGGCGCCGCATAGCGGTGAACCAGTCATCGTACCGTAAACACTCACTTCTCCCATGTGCTCTGACGGTCGTTCATACGCTCTGTTGTGTTGATTTCATTTGCATAACCAAACCTACAGGTTCCCCTCCACATTCTATCTGTATGCTGATTACGAAGAGCGGTTCCAGATAGGGAAAATTGGTGGATTTGGAAAGTGAAGGAATTGGCTAGGTAGGGTCTGGGAAAACAAATAAAGATAGCAAAAGGAGAAGGATTAAGGCTGGGAAAATGGGTAATTGCATTTGAATTGGCCCATTTGAGGCAGCCCTTATTTATATCCACCCAATCTCATTCATGTATATATATATATATATATATATATATATATATATATATATATATATATATATATATATATATATATATATATATATATATATATATATCCAGCCTACGCTTGAAACAATCAAGGGACCTCACTTCTATTATGTTACGCGGTAAAGTGGAGGGAAGATTAGAAAAGTAGGGGATATAGAATATATTAAAACGAAGTTGTGAATGGTGTATGTGGAATGCAAAAATGTTATAGATTATTGATCGTAAGTAAATTACTCTTGCCACTAGCAACAAGGCCACCAGCTACGAGCAAACAAAAACTAAAAATTTATGAATTTCCAAGATTTATTTACTATTCAGAGTATCACTATTATTTTAAGTGTGGGTAAGGATTTTATTCCTCTGTCAACACATAAAATAGAGCCACAATTGTTCTTCTAATAACTGATTTAAAGCCTCTCGACTCCACTACGTTGGGCTGGGTTACGTTAAGGTACGCTAGAGTGGCTGAAGTCAGGAGAGATCAGGTTAAATCAGTGAAGTTCAAGATAAGTCATAGGAGGTAGCAAGTCAGGGTAGGTCAGGACAAATTGTCATTGGTTATATCAAATTAGGTCAGGTTAGGTTAGATTTATTATCTCGGCTTAGATCCTCAACAAAATTCTTGATAATGGGGGAAGTCTCTTAGTCTGTCTTCTATTCTTTTTCCAAAATATGGTCTCCTAAAACTACACTCGCCAGCCTCCGAGTCGTTCAGATCTTAAACTAAAAATTTTAGCAGACAGATTCCAGTAAAATATTAAAAAAAAAATATAATCTGAATTATATTATGTTATTCAATGTCACCCTTGTAAACTTTTCTTTTGTTATTTAAGACGTAAGAGTAAGAATAAATGTCAAACAAATTTCGCCATCCTGACACCTCGACGAAGGTAAATTTGTTTAGAATTCTATGTCTCAGCTTGAATAGTAATATGGACTGTGAAATGCTGCCCTTGGGAAGCTAAACTGTGACTGAGACAAAATTTTCAAGACTTATTTGGTTCCTCATCCTTTGAACTCATTTCACTCTCATTAGCTGGATACCTCACATTATTAAGGCATTGCTGTCAGAAAGAGACAGCTTGTTGCATAACATGCAGCGTCCGTGACTGGATTTAATATTTAAAGGAAAACACACATTGCACATATATTTACCAACTTCAGGAAAATGGAAAACCAACAAATCTTGGCACTATACATCACCAACACCTGGACAGCAAGGAACCCCAGCCTCATTAAGCTCAAAATTATAAAATAGACTTTCCAAAGGTTTTCGTCAGGACTGATACCAGAAGTACACGAAGCGTGATGTTAGAATGTTAAAACCTGACCTCACACTTCTAGAGATAAGACTACGACACAGGATTGTAACATATTATATGCATCTGAAGATCCTGTAAGTAAATAAGGGTAAATAGCTTAGCAAAGGGAAAAATGTAACCAGTGGAGATAAGTAGGAAAAGACCAACGCAAGTGATAACGTGAAGTTGGACATAGCCGGACACATGTAACGACAATTTAACATAGCTGGACAAAGGTCAAGACAATCTGACATAGCTTGATACAGATGGACACAGAAGGGGAAAAAAAAGTAGAAACACGTGAATACAGCAGAATCAACGTGATACATGGCATAGCTTCAGTGTACACATAGCGAGCAGGTGAAAACATCCTAAAAGATCAATAAAAAAGTATCACAAGTCATTGCACCAAATGATGCGATTCCAAGAGCTGGAACCCAACCGCATCTACCAGGCAAGGACAAGACCAAACACTCCCACACTCTCAGGCAGATCTGACCTTGGCCGTGACATTTCGCAGCTCCGCTCAAACTTACATTAGTGATTGGCCGACCCTCAAACCACTTGTCTAATTCAATTAAAATCGTCTGCAATTTTTTGCCTGATAATTTGATCGTCTCATTATCACCTGAAATTCAGCTTAAACTCTGACTTTTTAGAGGAGGAAAAAATTCCGAAAACTCTTGTAAAATAAAGTTAAATGGATTCAACATGATCGTTAACCATCTCATTTGTCTCAGTCAAATGAAATATAATTCTTTTATTAATTTTATAAGAGGAATATTATCAAATATCATGGTATCCATACCATTGACTTTTTTATTATATTTATATATATATATATATATATATATATATATATATATATATATATATATATATATAATATTTAACAATATTCTAAGAGTACCGGTTTATATAAAAAATTGATCTTTTGTTACAAATACTCAATTTTAATCTTTATTTAAATACATTTAAAATATAAATGGGTTCTTGTGAGTGACCTCTGACCATTCGTATGCAGTTAAATAAGTGGCCCAACTCTCCTGTAGCACTTTAAAAAATATAAAAGAATGTGTTTTACACATTTTCTCGAGATTGATTTCTCCCAGTAATTTGGTGTTATCAGACATTTGATTACCACTGACACCCAATACACCCAGACACTACACACACACCGAGACACACAATACACCCAGACACTACATACACACCAAGACACACAATACACCCAAACATACAACACGTCCAGACACACATTATGAAAAGACGCACAGTACACATAAAACCCTATACTCACAAAACCTCCAGACAAAGTCCCTATACGTACAAACTCCGATATTCATTATACGCCATTATGCAAGAGGCGCACACACACTCAGCAATGAATAATATTCATCAGCAGGAATCCTCCTAAGCCTCCAATTCATGTGGAGTTCAGAGTTCCATTAATAACAGTGACTAATATGAGGCTCGCTACACAGGTTTTTCTCGTTAATCCTGACCTCTGTTTGGCATTATAAAACACGTGAGCAATTACAGTATTCAAAGGACATACATTATACACGAGGTGTAGCAGAATGCACGAGGACTTACACAATATGCACGAGTACTTAAAATATACAAAATATATGAGGAATTAGAGCATATATGCTACACAGAAATTAAAGTAGCCTGTAAGGTTTACTTAGATATATAATTTTTTTTCAATTATACGTTAATCGGCCCTCCATTTTCGCTAAGAGGTGATGAACAGTAGGACTTTTAAGTTATTCAGCTGGCTGACATTAGGAGTTCATAATGAAGTCTAACATTAAGAGTTAATAGAAGACTAACATTAAGAGTTAATAGAAGACTAACATTAAGAGTTAATAGAAGACTAACATTAAGAGTTAATAGAAGACTAACATATGTCGACGCTGAGACATAGGACACGATCCTAAGACATTTTTCAGCTTGCTTAGGATGACTGAGGGACAGAGAGAGACTGATAAGAGGTCACTCGATCGACGAGATGATTAAAGAATAAATAAATCCTTTGGTGGTAGAAAGGTTTGCTGAGTCTGTACCCCTTGGTTACCCAGTCAGAGTTAGGGAAGGTGTATTGTAGGAGTAGAATGGTTGAGCTGCTTGGTTTATCTTGCAAAGTGTCCCGTATGCTTGTCTCAGATATTAAAATATGCATGTGTGTAACATTTCGAGTTAAGGCGAAACAATGAATGGATTATTCCTAAACCTTAGGAAGTAATTTAATAATATAAATTTCAGCGATGCAGCTAAAGCACCACACGTTGGCCCAAATCACCACACGTGGGTCCAAATCACCACACGTGGGTCCAAATCACCACACGTGGGTCCAAATCACCACACGTGGGTCCAAATCACAACACGTGGGCCCAAATCACCTCACGTAGGCCTAATTTCTTAACTGGCTGCATTTGTAACAAGATACGATACCGTAGGAAACGGGAAATGTGAGTTGAAAGGACGGGTTACACTCATACACCCGTGTACACTATACATAGCGACATAGAAATATTCGCGGGAGCACTTCTCGTAATGCCTGTGATGTGTTTGCCGCCTCATAGCCCGTAAGTAAGCCGTTAAGAGGCTGACTTACTACCTCTCCCTGTCCTCGTCGAGGCCACTAGGAACTGTAGCCCTCAGGTAAATCAGGTAAATTAGAGCACAAAAGCTGACAAAAGAGACTTTTTAACTCTATCGGTCTTTACTACAGTAGAGACTTTATGCCCTACCTGAAAAAATCTTAGGAACTACCAACTTGTTGCCGTCCAAGGTTTCAATTTAAGCGTGTGATTATCCACTATTATGCAGTAAAGACCCGCTGAGCAGCCACCAAACGACGCAATCAGTTCGTCTGGCTTACGACGAAGTCAAGGGCAGATAAAAACTGGATTGCCGTTTCACGAGGGACTTTTAGGTATTGGAACATCGTGACATGTGTTAAGTCATAGACCGTTTGATATCACATGTTACTGTTACAATTGTGGTTTGTTACGAGACCGAGTCTTATGGTTCTTGAGGTACAGTACAGCTCCTGAGTTTTGTATTTTAGATTCTAATTGGTATGTTACAGTTTGGATTCCGTAATCCAAAGGGGAAGATAGAAATATTTGTGCGCTAGAGTTTCATTACTTCAATGTGTGTGCTGTTTTAAGTGCATTTTACGATTTTAGGTTGAAGTAACAGTCCTGTTAGAATTTAAAAAAAAACTGTATGGGGTTATTATGGTCCTGTGGAACTGTAACTTCGCAACATCTTCGGCAATGGAATAGTGTGTTAGGGACTTAATATATGCATTTCTGCCTTTAAACACAGTATCATTGCGTCTCTCGGACTCAGAATCCTCTGAAACCACTCAAATCGACTAACTTTCGGACGCATTAATAGATAAAAAAGTAAAACCGAAAACACACATTAAATATCTCTGATTCGATGGTGAAAGATTTTCAATATGTTGATGCAAATCCCCACCTATATGTTGGAACGACACCAACCAGCTTTATTTTGTTAAGAAAGTTCGAGTTTTGAAAACTCTCCAATAACTGAAGCGTAAATTCAGTAACGTTCGGAAACGTCATGTTTACTTTCTTTCCTTTGAACATTTTGGTCTTGCTGATATTCGTAACAAGAAAGTATTTGGTCCGAGAAATAAATAAAACATATAACAATCTCTAATATATGTTTTCAATTCACCGAAGACTAAATTAGGAATCATGTTAATGTAAAAGTTACATAGCTCTGAGCTTAGATTGGTAAATGTTTTTAAGATTTCCTAAAAAAATATTTCCTCATATAAATTTATATTCAAGATTCCACTGCAGTTTGGTGTCTTTGGTGGCGATGTGGTGTTATGTTAGCTTTTATAAACACGCGTCACTTGCACGTGCTGGCGGAGGGCTACAGAATACCGAGTGTCAAGAGGAAGAAAGAGCTAGCAATTTCATTTGAATGAGACGTGGAGCACTTGACACCTTCATGCCAAAGTGGCACCCCAAGGAATGCCTTAAATTCCAATATGATACCAGAGTGGCTCTGGGATCCTTCGTTATTACGTGTATTAATGGCTCAGGTGGAACAACAGAGGTCTGTGGTTCGAGGGTTCGATTCGTCCAAGTATATTTAATTACATATATCTTGAGGACAATTAGGCAAGTAAACGCCTGATCTCTTCCCAGTCTGGAGCAGTGTTCCTCTCCGGCTGCATCACCAGCAGCTGCGAGCCACCGTGGACATATGGTAGACGCATCCTGGCGTGACAACAGACCTGGCCGAGACCCAACACGGCCTTGGCCAGGAACAGGGAGGGAAGATAGAGAGTGAGTGAGAGTGAGAGAGAGAGAGAGAGAGAGAGAGAGAGAGAGAGAGAGAGAGAGAGAGAGAGAGAGAGAGAGAGAGAGAGAGAGAGAGAAGAGAGAGAGCGAGAAACTCTGTATTGACATTTAAGATAACAACATTATCCCTTTCTTTGGTCACTGTAAACAGCGATAACACTACAAAGCCAATGACATATCAATGTCAAAAACCAAGTGATTCGTGTTCTGTGTTCGTCTCCACATGACAGATCACTGCGAAAGACACCACCAACCATGGTACTATTCAACACATCTTACAGGTTACATCTCTTCACCCCTCCCCCCCATGCTTCGCCTCACCACAAGATATAAAACAGTACATCATACAAAATACGACTCAAACTCATGGGACAAAATTATTTAAGAGGTGAAATGTTACTCGGTACCCCTAGAGCTGCTTGCCACCACATTGACACACGCATGCAACATCGCTATATTGACTGACACCACATAGGGGACACGCATGCAATAACATGACATACACATCAAATATACCAAGTTACAGATACACAATACGATGCATATATAAAAAATTATACTCATACAAATATGAAAATAAAAACAGAACTACACAAATCTATACATAATAGAATGTTTGTCCAAACTAGGAGGCCAGATACTTAGAGGTAACCTCACCCCACTCATATCAACATGGGAGGTATGTGTCATAACCCACATCATATAGGGGTCGGAACCAATGCCAGTTTTTAAGAAATATCGGCATCTGTAGGTTCCCCCTGTGATTTAAGTAAAGTCTGGAATCGGGAATGTGTTTTTTGGAGAGGTTTTAGCACTTTTTGTGTGTGGAGGGAGTGGATGAGAGGGGAAGTGAAACAGGAAAAGGGGGGGTGGGGTGGAGAGCGTTGCTGGAGAGGAAAGAAGAGATGGGGAGTGAGGGAGAATGAGAGTTTGAAAGAGGTTGGAGAGGGAAGGAGTTCGGTAGAAGGATGAGAGGGGTGGAGAGTTGAGACAATAAAGATGCTAGGGAGGAAGGAGGATCCTGGGGTAAATGGGAGAAGTGAGGGGAGGATAAGGTAGGAAGAAGGTGGATAGTATAAGAGATGGGGGAGAGGGGGTGAAGAGGGAAATGGGGAAGAGGGAAAGGACCGGAGAATAGCGGGAGATAAAAGAGGAGGAAGATTGGGAGAGAGGGGGAGAAGGAGAGAGAAACGTTGAGAGACCCAGGCATACTGGGCTACCTCAGCTTGTATTAAAATAAAAGACAACATCGACGTAAATTCACTCACACACTGAACCCTCCCACGTTCACACACACACATACAGGAACAGATGTCTCTGACAGGAAGCTTAGAGCATGGGACTCTTACTCAATAGTCCTTGGCAGGATAGTTACAAGACAAGAGACTCTTACATGGGGCAGGAAGCATACAGAAGTGCATTGTACAATGGCAATGAAACGACTTTTGTCATCAACTCAGTGAGCAGGTCCTCACCTGTAGGCTGATCATAAATAATCAACATCCGTCAGGTTAAAGACAGTGTGTGTGATAGAGACCTCCGACTCCTTAAAGGTACAGGGCGACAAGGACATGTGGCGTTTAAAGTGAGTGTATTACAATGATACTTTAATGATAGTGCGCGAAGGAGACGTCCAATACCTTATATATAGTGAACTATAAAGGCACCGGACACCTTTGAGACAACACGTGAGAAATACATCTAACACTCGCAGATCTCAGACGCTCGTAAAGAGAGTGAGCGGTAAGAACATCCAACACATAGGTGTAAATTTGCACTATTTGCTTATGTTTGTGATTTGCAGCTTTAGGACACTAATTGAGCTACACAACGTAACTGAAGAGGAAAAAGCGTCTGCGAGAAACAGGTACGAGTTTCTTTGGATAATAATTTATATAAATGTGCTACAACCTTTAACATGTAGTGCTAGCTTATATATACATAATAATGTACGTTTCCTAGAAGTGATAAATTACTATACTATACTCTATATATGCTAATAATATCTGAATCAGTGTAAGACTGAGAAAATACAAAGCTTTGTGATGATATATGTAAATTGCTTTATTTTACCGTGAATTAATACGTAACGTAATATATATATATATATATATATATATATATATATATATATATATATATATATATATATATATATATACATATATATATATATATATATATATGTCGTACCTAGTAGCCAGAACTCACTTCTAAGCCTACTATGCGAGGCCCGATTTGCCTAATAAGCCAAGTTTTACTGAATTAATATATTTTCTCTAATTTTTTTCTTATGAAATGATAAAGCTACCCATTTCATTATGTATGAGGTCAATTTTTTTTTATTGGAGTTAAAATTAACGTAGATATATGACCGAACCTAACCAACCCTACCTAACCTAACCTAACCTATCTTTATAGGTTAGGTTAGGTTAGGTAGCCGAAAACGTTAGGTTAGGTTAGGTTAGGTAGGTTAGGTTGTCGAAAAAACATTAATTCATGAAAACTAGGCTTATTAGGCAAATCGGGCCATGCATAGTAGGCTGAGAAGTGAGTTCTGGCTACTAGGTACGACATATATATATATATATATATATATATATATATATATATATATATATATATATATATATATATATATATATATATATATATATATAGTCTTAAGTTAGGTATACAAATCACGGAACAAATTTCTTATTATAAAGAGATAAATCACAATGATAGAGTCCTAAGGCCTCTCTATCACACAAGAATCACATAGTTAAGCCCTAGATGAACGCACTTTTTTTGCCAGAAGGGCCATCATGCAAACCACACTCACCAGCCCTCATGGATATCGGTGTGTCACTGAAATTCACCATGTAAAGTATTGCTCCAGCAATGGTTCACTCATAAACCAAGTTCTGTTAGCCTGAAATCAGTAGGTGGGTAAGACCTAGACTCGGTAGCAAGCGTTGGGATTGGCTAGTCACTCGTAGCAGATTTAATATTAATCTTCCATGCGAGAAAAGCAGACTCTCTTTAATGAGATATCGAGTTGAGAAAAATATAATAAATCCACCGATTTCGAATATTCCTCTCGGAATTCGTTCCACTTCATTCATGTGAACAGAACTGTACAAGTTTAAAAAAATAAACTTGCCCTCTCTTCATCAATTGCTTCTCTCAGGATGACATTCATGGCACAGCGAGAAAAAGAGAAAGCAATATCTGTTGAGCGCCCACCAGCACACTGTTGGAAATATCACAGTTATCTCGAGAAAGCTCATGCATGAAATGAATTGCGACAGGAAACCGAAATCTCCTCAACCTCCCATTTCCTATTACGTTTATATAATCTTTGGGTTATAACAATAAGCTTTACCATCAAGTACCCGATCCCAAGCTGCACACGGGGGCCCAAGTGGCAGGTATTTAGAGAGAATTGCTGATGTGGAGGACATTACGCGTAATACAACAGGCTTTGCTTGAGACTCTGTTGGTTGACGAGGCCCGAAATGGGCTTCAGGGACCATCAGTTTGCTGAGAAGAGAGGATGGCTGGGTAAGAGGGCTGCGTCCTTCGGCTGTTAGCACACTGGAAAGCAGGACTCTGGTAGGTGAGAAGTCAGTGGCTCTTTTCAACTGTTGTACATGAAGAGTAGATGATCAAAATCGACTCTGTTTTCTTAATATTAGATTTTTTCCTTTCGTCATTTTTTTTTAGTTGGTTCCTGTGCCAGAGTGTTAAGTTGTTTTTCGTCATACGTTCGTACGGTTGGGTTTCAAGCTGTCTCCGGTTAAAGGTTCCAGCGAAAGTGTTTCAGACTGGTTTTTTTTTTTGTCAGATTCCAATGCTTTAACTTCCTTTTTCTCCTTCTTCTTCTCCTTCTGTGCATGTGCTGTGGCTCCCTAACGTACTGACAACAGATTTGTGTTGACAGGTGTTAACAGATTTTGTAAATGGTTTTGGCAAAACTTTTCAGGTTCTGGCGGATGTTTAATATGGTGTGGTTGATGCTGGGTCCCCCATCTTTTCCTGCTTCTCTACCCAGCTCAGGAAGATAAAGATGTGCATTTATATACTAACTAATGTTTGAATGATGTGGCTCATAAAAGATGCCTCCATCTTCCCTCGACATTTTAATAACAGTAAAGTGAGAGCCTAGTAGGCAAAATAACAATTCTCTCTAATTCTTGTCTTGGTGAATGTATTAAACGCACCACGATCAATAAAAGATCCGGAAATATAGAATTAGGTGTTTAAACAATACTGTGATATTCAGAAATGGTTCCCGAATCCAATTTTGTACAGAGCACCCATCCTGTTTCCCCAAACACCCACCCTATCACCCTTGACACCCATCCCGTCTCCATCAACACCCATTCCGTCTCCATCAACACCCATTCCGTCTCCATCAACACTCATTCCGTCTCCTCAAAAACCCCCCCCATCACCCCCCCCCCCCAACACCCATCCCTTGCCAGCGTTTCACGCCAGAAAGTTTAACTCCTGCTGATCACACGGAATGGGGATGAAAATTGGGACCTCACACATAAAACATCAAAAGTGCAGTTGCAAAAAGTATTTTGACGATGAGGTTCGTCTTCGTAGAGGGTTCCTAAAAATGTTAAAAATAAAAAAATATGGTTATTAAATTTTTTGATTTGGAGGAGTTAAATTATTTTTATTGAATAAATTATTTATCTTACTAATTTGGAGGATTTATTTTTTTAGGGGTCGGCAAGAGTACACGTGTTCAAACATAATTGTTTTTAATGTTAATGTGTATGTGTATGCGTGTATGTGTGTGTGTGTGTGTGTGTGTGTGTGTGTGTGTGTGTGTGTGTGTGTGTGTGTGTGTGTGTGTGTGTGTGTGTGTGTGTGTGTGTGAAAGTTATGGGTATGTTTGTCAATTTCCTGTTTAGCTTCGATATGAAAAATAATTCTCTACTGACTGCATTGGTTATTTTTGTTCAGTTGCTCAAAAATGTTTCTTGCAGTACGTACAATTTTCAAATTGGGAGGCCAAAGGCTAACATTTTATGGGGCTAAATTATTGATCTTGTGAGAGTAATTTAATGATTTTGAGGAACTTAATTATTGATCTAGAGGGATTAAATTCTTTACTTTACATGACTGTACATTTAATATTAGAACATTAAAATGAATACTATATGGGATTAAATTACTACTTTTGACAGACTAAATGGCCAATTTTAAAGACTATAAAATCTAGCAATATTCAATATTAAATTATTGATCTCGGAAAAGTCAACGAATTTATGAAAATCTGAAATTTCGCCTATATAGGGTCTTAAACGACGCAGGCTAGCATCGACACTGACACAGCTTAACAGCGAAACAGCGAAACACAGGCACAGCGTAACATCAAGACTGTCACACAGTCTAACAGTGACACAGACTACGAGCTTTAACAGTAACAGAGCCTAACATCAAGCAACAGAAAACCTTAAAAAAAACGGGAATGACACTTTAAAATTGAACACGCATTATAACTCCAAACAATCCATACAAGAGTTAAACAATTCTATAATATAATCAATAATTAAGAATGTCAGTCTGTTGGTCTGCATGTGTGCCAGAGGATGGAGGCCAAAGGCTTGGGGCTAGCCGCACCAAACTTTCCCACATGAAACACGTGGGTATGTGAGTTGTCATAGAGAAACTCAGGCGTAACCGCATAACCCTCCCCCCTTTCTCCCTATAATGAATTATATATAAACAACTGAAAATTCCAATATGAATATATACATTCTTGAATAGCTCTTAAATATCATAAACAACGTATTCTGACTTTTTATTTTAAATTATATTGACTAATGTTTGAGTCTCGAACAGCGCACCATTTGAGTGAACAGTTTAAAATTGTGCGGAAATTCGTTTATGAAAAAATCAATAAAATCTTAGCTAGAATATGCAACGATTCGGCAATAATGAGTCTCGGCATTCAGGAAAGACTAATAATGAGAGACTTCAATAAAAAAGAGCTCTTCATTATAGGTGAGCTCTTCAACAAAGATGAGCTCCTCAATAAAGGTGAGCTCGTCAATAAAAGTGAGATTCTCCAATAAATAAATACTTACCAATAACGTGTCCACGCCTCAATAAAGGTGGTCTCCTCAGCAAAGAGTCTGCAATAAAAAGAAAAATACTCAGTATTAAATCGACAACACCAAATAATAAATAAATCCGAGGCAAATCGCACGCATTGATGATAATAATTACGGTAATTACTTTTGCATTGTCCAATTATTTATAATTGCAATTTAGGAGATAAATGTGGCAGTGAGGACCAGAGCGGTGCCACCGTTCCTGGCACTTGGGGGGTGATGATCCTGTGGTTACAATATTGTAAAAGAATTAATTCACGTCACTGTGAACAATTTGAATCATTGGTAATTCAAAATGGGGTGCTTCAGATATTGAATAACCATTTGATGTATGTCGAGAGAAAGAAAGAAAGAGAGAGAGAGAGAGAGAGAGAGAGAGAGAGAGAGAGAGAGAGAGAGAGAGAGAGAGAGAGAGAGAGAGAGAGAGAGAGAGAGAGATGGGGCGTTTGTGAAACGTTTTCTTTCAGCCGACGTCTACCAATCAGTAAGATAGATATCCGAGAGTATCTATTTTACCGGATATCTAAGATACCGGAGAGTATCTAAGTTGGTGCCGGAACAGACGATTACTGATTCCTGTTAGCAGGCCGAGAGGTTTCCCTTCCCTTAGCTTATGGTAAGCCTTCACCACTACACACAGAAATCACAAAAGCGTGATGTATCAAATGAACAAATCCACAGGGGTGGTTGGAATTTCTGGTTACAATGTCGTAGCTCAGTCGATTAAGGCAGCGTCTGGGATGCTCTCGGACGTAGGTTCGAATCCTCGTCACGGCCCTTGTGGATTTGTTCCTTAACCACTAATTTTCCCTGGAATACGACCCGCCTATCGTTTAACAACCAGGTACCCAGTTACTGCTGGGTGAACAGAGGCGTACAGTTAAGAATGGGCGCTTAGTTACTCCTCTCCAGCCAGGATTCGAACCTTGGCCAAATCGCTTGCGTAGCTCGGGGCGAGTGAGTGGCTATAGGCTGCATCCGAGAGGTGGTCTAGTAATTATATACTTAAACTACCTCACACTAACCTAACCCTTTTGACTGAACGGTAGAGACGGTCTCGCTTCATGTAGTTCGGCGTTCAATCCCCGATTGTCCAAGTGGTTGGGCACCATTCCTTTCCTCCGTCGTATCCCAAATCCTTATCCCTTCTAAGTGCAATACAGTCGTAATGGCTTGGCACTTTCCCTGATAAGACCATTCCTTTTCCCCTCCCCACTCCCACCCACCTAACACACACACACACTAGCCCCGCATCAGCCTGAGCAGGATTAACTGGGCACCAATCCTTAGCTGTTCACCCCATATGCACCCATTAGTAATTAGGAACCTGACTGTAAACCAATTTGAGGACAATATTCCAGAGAAAACGAGTCGGTAGGGCTTACTAAAAGTAATAAAATATCAACTGTACTAAACTGTGTAAAAGAAAAAAAGAGAGAGTATCAGGAAGGAGAGAGACTGAAATGAGGATGGAGGGAGAGGGAGACGCAGTGCAGGAGAATGGCTTGTGAAAAGAACCACAGGGGGAAAATGCGATTAGTATCAGGGTGCGGAATGGGGTGGAACACAAATAGAAAAAATATAGATGGGAAAAAAGAGAAACGAACACACAAGCCAACTGAAATACGAGGAGAGAAATAGGAAAGCTAATGTCAGAAATATTTTCGTAAACTAATGTTGATTAGAAGAATTTCGCAATATACGAAAAGCTCACGAAATCCCAATGGGAAGCGAGCGAAATCTTACGAAACCACGAATCACATTATAAACAGAGAGAGAAAAGTAAATGACCCGAAAGGATACAAGATAGTTTCTAAATCGGATCCATTCCAGAATGATTGAAAGGAGCAGCACAGATAGAGCGATTCCCCATTGTTCTGAACCGCTAAACGTAAACATAAATGCTAGAAGACGAGTTTGGGGAGAAGTTAAGATTAGGTCAAGATGCAGGATAGAGAAAGAATAATACCGAGGTGCGAAGCGGCTCATATTTCTGCGGTAAATTCAGAGTAGATTGGGAGCTGCCGTCAACGTTTTGAAGTAAAGTAATATCATTCTCTGGTCTCTAGGTCATGTTGCGCTGCTTCTCGTATTGCTGACATAGTCAATCTCTCACGCTGAGAGTCTTATCATGTTGTCAACATTGACTTGCTGTTCATATTTCCATGCGCAGACTTACTAGACTTGTGAAAATTATAACAATAGTTTTCACCTTTTTTGTAACGTAAGAAACAATGGCCACAACGATCATTACCACGAATTAAACTGTTTTAAAAAGAGCAAGCGCAAGTTTCGCATTAAATTATAAGATAATTGCAATCAATATTATTTCACTGAAACATTATTATTTGCGATTGTTAATGTATTATAAATAATTAAAATATAACTTTTTGTTAATAATTTCATAAAAATCCATCATATTAACACAAAATCATTACAACGTATATACATAGTGCACGTTTAAACAGTAAAGCAGATGTATCGTGAAAATATGTTATTTTCATGTTAGTAATTAGTAAGTAGAAATAGACAATACTCTAGTAATATGTTATTAAAACGTAAGAGTTATTACTTATTAACCTTACTAATTTATACATATATTTTGTAATTTGCCCTTATTTAACATAATCTGTCAACCTAGGAGAAGTTTCCCAAGATTTTCCGAAATATTTCCAAACAAAAACGGTTGGAATCACTGGCCTAAAGGAACCTTGATTAGAGACTTTCTTACCAAAATGATTTAGTTTTCGAGAGAACACTTCCAAGATGATCGCAGCTACGGAAGGGAACTCATAGGAATCCATGCCCTGTAGTTACACTGCTCCGACAGCCTCAAACGCCGTGTACCCATTTGTAGCTTATTGCTTAACTAGTTGACGAAAATGATGGAAGATTAGAATATGAGATGAGGAACATGTCAACTCTAGTCATGATCTTCAAGCTACATTGGTCATCATCGCATGGTTCTACGTCTCATCACATCAATATGATTATTTTTTCTGTTAAAAGATATTATTTTGTGTAATGGTTTTTAGAAATGAAGAGAAAGCATAAAACAAAAAGAGATTTATTAGTGTAGAAATTTGTCAATTCACTTATCTGACTTTGTGATAACCAAATGGGTGCCCAAAAAGAAATACAATTTTGATATATCTTTCTCAGATGAAAAAGAATTCTCCCCATCCTAATTAAAGGTTATTGGGGAGGAGGAGGGCACTAGCCCTCAACTAGGGTGCAGGGGTTAAACTAACAGTACAGTATCTGATTTTATTGTAGGTTTTTGTCCACGAGGAAAGACTATAATATCCTCACCACTTCATTCTGATCAACAAATATCAAAAGCAGACCCTAAAAAGAAGGAAAATAGTCCTTAAATATGAGTTCTGTTTTGGTAACACATCCTATTACAGAAGAATTCGAGAGATACCCGGAAAAAAGAAAATTCTAACGAAACAAAAAATTCTAACGAACTCAGTGTGTGTTATCGGGGGGAACTTTTCCCGTAGCGAATGGAAGAGTTTTATGTGGTTGAGAAAAAAAATAGATAGTGGGTGGCGGCGGCGGCAGAGAAATTGCTAGTGGCGGTGACTATGCCAGGGGTGGTGGTAGAGACTGTGGTGGTGACAGTGGCAGCGATGGTGTGATGTCGGCGATGGTAGCAACTTTATTGGAGGTGACGTCGATGGCGACATCGATGACGGGGTTAGTAGGGACATCGCCTGCTGTGGTGGGTAAGATTATGGTTGCTGTGTTGAAGGCAGTAGCGATGGTGTAAGTCATAGTATTTAGTACATAACCGAGAGGTCCGGGGTTCCGTTCTCGCGACAGAATGGGGACGTTAGGATTCGTACCCTTTCCCCTGAGCTTCTGTTCACCCACATATTTTCTTATCGCCTCCTGGATCGAGAAAACATCCCCACTCCTTGACATACATCTTTGGAATCCTTTGGAACTGTTTACGCTAATAAAAAGATATTCAGCATGATATGAGTTTAAATGAATAATTAAAATTCTTTGTATTATAATACGACTTAAGAAAATCCTGCCAGAGAGAAAGGGAGAGAGAGAGAGAGAGAGAGAGAGAGAGAGAGAGAGAGAGAGAGAGAGAGAGAGAGAGAGAGAGAGAGAGAGAGAGAGAGAGAGAGAGAGAGAGAGAGAAAGAAAGAGAGAGAGAGAGAGAGAGAGAGAGAGAGAGAGAGAGAGAGAGAGAGAGAGAGAGAGAGAGAAAGAGAAAGAGACAGAAAGAGAGAGAGAGATAGAGAGAGAGATAGAGAGAGAGAGAGATAGAGAGATAGAGAGAGATAGAGAGAGAGAGAGAGAGAGAGAGAGAGAGAGAGAGAGAGAGAGAGAGAGAGAGAGAGAGAGAGAGAGAGAGAGAGAGAGAGAGAGAGGTTTTAGAGAAACAACGAAACTAATTTTATGTAATGAGTTAAGATTCAAGGCAGACTTTCGTGCCTTATAATTATTGCAATATTGCAGAGCGCCTTGTAGTCTTCACCTGAGGGGAAAGTATAGCCCCATTGTCCCCCCTGTTTATTTCATTGCTAGTGCCCACCTGTTGCATTATCACCTCTTATGTATCGCCCATTGTCTTAATTGCTCGTTCTTCATCCTCCTTCTCACCACATTGTTGCGTGTTCCTGTCTACTCTTCGTTTAAACCATAACTCTCATTCATTTTCACTCTCCGCCCTCTTCGTAAACTCTTAATTATTATCTCTGCTTTGTTTGGTGTTATCTCTATCATTTATACATAATTTTTCAATTCTCATCCTCGAGAAGTCTACTGATGTGAGGCTCATTCCCCCGAATTTTTTTCCTATAGAAATTTTATTTTTATCATATATTTCTTATAGTCTACTAAATTCCGTTATTATAAGCTACCATTAATGTTAAAACTTGTTTCTTATGATTATTTATCTCTATTTTGCTGCTGATGTATTGTAGGTAGGCAGTTAAGTCTGCTTACAGGAGTTTTGAGTCGTCTGTTTCTATATCCACATGTCTTTAATGATCTTTCTAAACAGTTAAACGTATCTTATCCCTAACTAATGGAGCACTGTGTAATTAATCATTCGGTTTAGCAGTTAATAATTTTCTATATGGGATTATACATTTTTATATATTTTTTTCCAAATTTTCAGTACATTATTCGAGATAAAAGTAATTATAACTGCCTAACACTGACTATTATACATCGTATACTGTGACCTAGTTTACAAACTTTTAAGAATGTTTATCCATTAAAAATTATAATAGACAATCACTAATTATAATTATACATTATATAATAAAAACTCTAATGGCCGTTATGACATGATGCTGATAATAATAGCCTATGTAAACCACTGTATCTGCTAGAGTTGTAACTACATAAATAAGATACATCCTAGCAATTTAAAGTCATTAATAATAGAGCGATGCAGGTGATGCTAACACTGAAGCTTAATTTCAAGAAAAATTCAGAACAATTTTGCTCACATAAATTTCGAAGAATGAAAAATTATTTTGAAGAAACATCGGTTATAGAAGAGAAGTGTGACCAACATTGCTATAACAGTACAAGTAAATAAAAGTTATACTCAGGAGCTCACAAAACTAAAAAAGAAACAGCGAAGAGAATTATTATATATTCTACTCTCTCTCTCTCTCTCTCTCTCTCTCTCTCTCTCTCTATATATATATATATATATATATATATATATATATATATATATATATATATATATATATATATAGAGAGAGAGAGAGAGAGAGAGATAGCCACTTAGAACAAAAAATTATTATCTCGACTCTCACCCTGTAACATATGCAAACAAATATACAAATTTATTTGATCACGCTGACTTGTTGGACTCTGTCAGCCTGCAGTATAACACACACACAGATACAAGAAATCCAAGGCCTACATAAAGTCTGCCATACGCTTCTACAGCCAGACTGGAACTACATCACCTCCCCGACGAAACCCTAAGGTACTTTACACATCACACCAGTAATAACATCATTATTTAGCGTTATATCAAGGGTCACTCTTGTCTCCTCAGCTCCAAAACAAACACATAAAGGAGTGAGTTCGTCATGCAACAGCAGTGTTTATACAGGACTTGGTAATTGTTTTCTTTATCACCTTAATGAATTGGGATTATAGAGATGGAGAAATAAACAAAGTGGGACTAAGTTGCTTGTTATATAACTCGCTAGGACGGGACAAGCCATGCAGGTAAACGATCATTAACACGCAAGACAATAGTACTCTGGAACACGTGCTTATATGAAGCAAGACGTTTCGTTCCAGTGCCAGGCATGACTATGACATACGTCTTGACACACTTCTCTGGAATATTAAGCTCCTGTCCAAAGCAATGAATGAATGTCTGGAGTTACCTAGCAGTAAAATAGGTACCTGGGTGTTAGTCAGCTGTCACGGGCTGCTTCCTGGGGGTGGAGGCCTGGTCGAGGACCGGGCCGCGGGGACACTAAAAAAGCCCCGAAATCATCTCAAGATAACCTCATCATCTCAAGAAGATAGCCTATTGGGTCTTTTTGTAAAAAATTACTATGTGGAGCCTCACGTACCTATTTAGAAGCAACACGTACCTATCCTTGAACAATAAATAGCAATCCAGAAGCAACAGGTGCTTATCCATGAATAATATTTACCTATCCATAAGCAACTTGTGCCTATACGGAGCAGCATGTGATTATCTTGAAGCAACACATGGCTATCTAGATGTAACAAGGGTCAATCCGGAAGCAGCACATGACTTTCTAGAAGAAATATATATATATATATATATATATATATATATATATATATATATATATATATATATATATATATATATATATATATATATATATATGTCGTACCTAGTAGCCAGAACGCACTTCTCAGCCTACTATGCAAGGCCAAATTTGCCTCATAAGCCAAGTTTTCATGAATTAATTGTTTTTCGACTACCTAACCTACCTAACCTAACCTAACCTAACTTTTTCGGCTACCTAACCTGACCTAACCTATAAAGATAGGTTAGGTTAGGTTAGGTAGGGTTGGTTAGGTTCGGTCATATATCTACGTTAATTTTAACTCCAATAAAAAAAAATTGACCTCATACATAATGAAATGGGTAGCTTTATCATTTCATAAGAAAAAAATTAGAGAAAATATATTAATTCAGGAAAACTTGGCTTATTAGGCAAATTTGGCCTTGCATAGTAGGCTGAGAAGTGCGTTCTGGCTACTAGGTACGACATATATATATATATATATATATATATATATATATATATATATATATATATATATATATATATATATATATATATATATATATATATATATATATATATTAGTATATTTTGGTAGCAGTCTTTCCTGTAGACATATATTATTAAATATGACCGAAAAAGTAAGATTAATAATTCTAACACGAATTTTCTCAAAATTTTCTCTACCCACCTCAAGACTCCGCTCCAATATAGAAGCATCAAGAAATATGGACCAATAGGCTTTCTACAATCACTTCTATTCAATACCCATTGTTTCGTGTTCTGTCTTGTGTTGATGAATTTAATACCCTATTAAATACCACCTCACCCCATCCACCTCACTCAAATGTAGATATAAACAAATCGGAGATGTGTAAGTTCTATTCAGTTGTGTATGTGTAACTAAAGTCTTTGAAAATGTAATAAGTTTTACGAAACGCGCTCAAGTGTCGCGCAGACTAGAAATAAAAAATGAATTTTGGAAAATTGATTTTTGAATTACCACCAACAGTGAAAAGAAATGTACGAAAGATTGAGAAAATTCGTGTTAGAATTATTAATCTTACTTTTTCGGTCATATTTAATAATATATATATATATATATATATATATATATATATATATATATATATATATATATATATATATATATATATATATATATATATACATATATATATATATATATATATATATATATATATATATATATATATATATATATATATATATATATATATATACACACAAATGGAACAAAACTCGCTATTATAAAGTTCAAAGGTGATTCAGAGTACAGAGTCCTAACATAAAGTTGAAAAATGCTTTGCATAATGAAGAAAATGAAACCTATAAACCCTAGAGACAGCTGGAGAACGTAGAAGTTAGAAACAGAAACCATGGGAGAAAACGGGACCCAGAAACACCAGTAATTGCGAGAGAAAACGAGACCCAAGAACACTATAACTGGGGGAGAAAACGAGACCCAAGAACACTATAACTGCGGGAGAAAATGAGACCCAAGAAAACTATAATTGCGGGAGAAAATGAGACCCAAGAACACTATAACTGCGGGAGAAAATGAGACCCAAGGACACCAGTAACCGCAAGAGAAAACGAGACCCAGAAATATCGGAGACCACGAGAGAAAACATGACCCAAAAACATCAGTTACCGCTGGAGCTAACGAGACAGCCGTCGCAGCAGCGAGTCAATCACTGCTCGGGGCCTTATCAGACTAGACAGGCGCCAGACACTGCAGTGTTCTCAATTTTGTGTTCTTCATTCGATAACTTGGGACAATGTTTACCAGCCAGAAGTCATTAAAAGAAAATTACGTTCATGTGGTCGCGAGATTGAACTTGCTGTACGAAGGACGAAGTTCATTAATTTTTGTGGATTATGTTTTCAAACGTGTGATAAAGCTATATTCTCGAAGAGAATATGTGTTATAGTTTTAAACTGCGAGTTAATCACAGGATATGAATGAATAGAAAATAATAAAACAAGGACCCCGGTCTCCAGGCTCAAACGCAAGTCCTTCACTTAGAATCAGGTCCCTGGCTCAGACCCAGGTCCGTGGGTCTGAGCGCAGAATAGGAGAATCACGACATATTTACAAAAGAGAGGAATGAATGCACATGAATTCTGAGATCGGCAGAGAAGCAGTATGAAAATTATATAGCAACCAAGGATCGGCCTAATTAGACTACTATATTGCCTCATGAGGAAGCCTCATGTCCGTAAATGAGCAAAACAGGAGGAGGGTACACAAAGAATGATAAAAAAAAATGAGTGAAGCCCCAAATAAAAGCTTCCAGGAAGATTTTAAGTTTGAACCAGAACTGTCTCTAGATCTACGACATATAATGGAACAGGGGCTACCAGAATAAAGACTGATTGGAATGCAAATAATACCAGAATTAAATAAATACTTCGAAAAGCTGGAGGTGACGAAAGCCTCAGACAGGCCCTGACAAGATCTCACCATGGATTGCAAAAGAGGCAGCTGCAGCATTGTGTGTACCTCTGGCTAAACTCTTCAACACCTCCCTGGAAATGGAGGAAACTTCCTGACATTTGGAAAGTGGCCAATGTGGTATCTTAAAACAAGAACGGAGGAAGATAGGAACCACTGAACTACAGACTGGTATCATTAACAAGTATCCTGTGTAAGATATCAGAGACTACTCAAAATAGGTCTCTTCCATCATTTAGAACATCTATGCAAGTAAATAACTCCCAATAAAATAGTACATTGTCAATGATTCGTAAATATACTAGTGTGAGAGACTATCCCTGGAAATGTGATTTAGAGCCAAACCTTAGCCATGCGTTAGCCGGCATGGGTACTAATGATTCAGAGCCACACGAGAGCCCTGCGATAGCTGGCCTAGGCACTACCAATTCAGAGCCTCATCTGAGTCAACACGACAGTGAAGCCAGGAGGAGCATCCCTTAATGCCCTCAGAGATCGTTCGCCTGAGCACAAACACAATGTGATTTAAATGGAAATGACCTTAATCACACTTAAGTAGTCACAGTTGACTACCTCAGGCCATGTACATAAGTGATATAGTAATATTGCAGTACACAGGTAAGGAAGCATATGTAACTACCTAAGATAATGAATATAGACAACTATTGTTCACACACTTCCGTTAGCCAAATAATGTATACCTGACAGTTCCTGTCATTAAACAAACGTGAATTTGTTGCAGGTGAATGTTTGTTAGTCTCCGAGTGAACGTCTTTTAATGGTACTGGAGAACAACACATGTGTGTATATTATATATATATATATATATATATATATATATATATATATATATATATATATATATATATGTTGTACCTAGTAGCCAGAACGTCGTACTTGACCTACTATGCAAGGCCCGATTTTTCTAATAGGCCAAGTTTGACTGAATTTATATATTTTTCCAAAAAAATTCTTATGAAATTATAAATCTTTCCATTTCATTATGTATAAGTTAATTTGTTTAAATTTGAGTTAAAACTAACGTGGATATATGACTGAACCTAACCAACCCTACCTAACCTAACCTAACCTATCTTAACCTAATCTAAACTAACACAACTAGGTCAATAAATTATGGTCTTAATACATAATAATAATAATAATTCAAATAAACTATTTTGAAAAAAGTTATTGAAAATAAAGAAAATCACTCGGCCTAATAGGCAAATCGGGCCTTGCATAGTAGACCGAGAAGTGCGTTCTGGCTACTAGGTATGACATTATATATATATATATATATATATATATATATATATATATATATATATATATATATATATATATATATATATATATATATATATATATATATTTATCTATATATCAGCAAAGCAAACAGATGCATGGATACGTGATTTGACATGCATTTCCATACGTTAATGTATTTGCATAGGTATACATGAATTTGCATGCTGATGTGTATTAGAGTTAAATGGTTTGTTTGTGTGGCTGTGCATGCATTTCTACGAGCCGGAATGCGTTCGAATACGTGGTGGTATATGACTATATCGTGTGTACGTATAGGTATTATATACTCGTGCAGCTATCTTGTGTGTATATAGGTATTGTTTTGTACATGTAGGCACCATGTGTACGTGCTGGTATCCTGTGTACGTACCACGCATGTACGTAGCGCTGTGCATTAAGGTTTAAATGAAATTAGGTTATAAAGTACTAATATGTTGAAATTAGAGAAACAGTCTATCATTCAGATGTATATAAGCTATCACTAAGGTAATTAACTGGAGTTTTAATGTAGGATGAGAATCTTCCGCGAATTTGGCTCTCAAATCTCGTGGGTTATGAGTCCTTGCAAAGAAGGGAGGCGAGAAGATTGTGTATTCGAGAAAGTGATTGTTCGCGTTATTATTAGTTTCATAAATCAAGGGCCTAAATGCAGCATTTTAGGGCATTTTGAAGATACTAGTTGCATATGGTAAAAGGTAAGCATTTCTCCTGAGCCTGTATTATAGGAGGAAAGAGCATAATCTAGGCTCCAGTTTACTATAATTTTGATCCTGTTCAATCAGAATAATATGTAAAAAATTTTGATGAATTTTATAACACATGCACAAAACTGAACTAATTCAAAGATTGACAAAACATCTTACATCAGTAATATTAAATATTTCATGAGAATATTCGTATATTTGTCCTTACGTTCATGGTTTAAACTGACATTTCTTTTCCCTCGAAGTATTTTCACTGATATCAGAATCTATAATCAATACTGGAGTTATCTCTAAAGAACAAAGACTTGGGGGGGTCATTCAGACTTATGAAGTCCTCTTCCATCTCATCGAGGTAAGTGTTTTACAATAATACTACCAGTGAAATACATTTAATAATTAAATCTTGGGAAAAGTAGTAACTGTCATTGAAAAAAACAATATTAAGGCTCTGGGATGCGAGTCTGATGCCATTTCATGACCTAAAGATTTCCTCATCGGGTACTTCACGTACTTGTGATTTCATTGTGCATTTTTCAGTAAGAAATGACTTCGGAAGAATTAGAAATACTTAATATAATCCCGAAGAGCAATAGCCTCGACCTGTAATTACTCCATCTGTTCAATATTTAGTAATTCTATTATTTCATAGTAATATTTACCGTATCAATTGAAGAACTGACCTAAACACAAACACACACACACACACACACACACACACACACACACACACACACACTCACACACACACATGGGGGACTTGGCAGACCCCCCATCCATGGGGGTCTGGTAGCTGAGTGGAGAGCGCGCAGTACTCGTAATTCTGTGGCCCGGGTTCGATTCCCGGACCAGGCAGAAACAAATGGGCAAAGTTTCTTTCACCCTGGATGCCCTTGTTACCTAGCAGTAAATAGGTACCTGGGAATTAGACAGCTATTACGGAGCTGCTTCTTGGGGATGTGTGTGTGTGTGTGTGTGTGAAAAAAAATTAGTTAGTAACAGTTGATTGACAGTTGAGAGGCTGGCCGAAAGAGCTGAGCTCAACCCCCGCAAGGACAACTAGGTGAATACAAGTAGGTGAATACACTCACACCCACACACACACACATGCAATGCAATGCTGAAAATGTAGGATTCTGAGCCTAGGTAATGATGATGGCGTTACCAGATATCGGCTGGATAATGCTGAAATTAAGATATCTGAATGCGAACACAATCTGGGAGTCACGACTGGTAGGAATTGTAAGGCAGAAAATCAATATTGCTAACAGGATACTATGATTTATTTCTAGACGCGATAGAAACATAACATCTGATGTTATTTTGGAGTTTTTATCTTGCTTTTGTTAGGCTCCATTTATATTTTGCTGTTCAATTAAACGGGTGACGAGAGGAGTGACAACGTTAATCCCAGGAGTTAGAATGCCTGGGATTAACTTCATTACTCTAAAATTACTCACTGTTAGAATAACGAAGAAACCTTTAGTTACTTGCTACAAAGAGATGAAGAGTAAGGAGTTACATACCTGAAGTATACAAATGTGTGATAGTGTATAACAAAGGGAATATTAAGATGGTGCTAAATGTGCAACAAAACAGAAAACGAAACGATGAATACAAAAACTGGATAAATCAAGATTTTGAAAAGGCCGTGGTAACTCCCTTGTCTAGCGGCGACGAACTTCAATACACGGCAGTAGGCCCCAGGTTCGAATACCGGCCGGAGTAGAAACAAATTAACAGCTTTTCCTCAAGTCATGAAGACTAATGGTTTAATGGATTGAATTTCTAGGCAAGAAATATTCGCTTGAATGCTGGAATGAAAAGAGCGTGAATTAGATATGAATGATAAATGAAGGCATGTATGATATGAAATCATGTGAATGAGTTGGTTTCATTATACACAGGAGTGGCCTCACTTGTGCCAATAACCCTTTTGAAGCTTCCACTATTCATATATATATATATATATATATATATATATATATATATATATATATATATATATATATATATATATATATATATATATATATATAATTTTATTTGTATGTAGCATTATGCTGCAGATAACGAGAACTTAGATCTTCCGAGAAAGCTATAACAACTGAACAGTTTCTCTCTATTTATAGTTAATTAATCACTTAGAAATTGCTCTTCTCTGAAACGTATGGAGTGAGGCAGCTTTCGTAAAATCCTGGTGTCGACTGTTGGACTTAAGATTCCCAAAACTAGAGTCTCCTCCCCGTCCCAGGGACCTTCGATCGACTAAGTTGGTAGATTACGGAGCATGTCCAAAGTTGTGTTCCTCCCACGGGTGGTGATTAGCCAACTTGTAGCCCTCCCCTCCCCCCTTGTTCTTGGTCTTGAAGTGCGTTTCCAGGGCAACCCTCTCTGGTCCAATCTTATCCCTCTACTCCTAAAAATAAACATTCCTAAGACTTAGTTTTCTTCTGCCAAACCTGAACGTTATATATAATTTAGTACTGGGATTTCGGTGTTTGGTACTTCATTAAGGGATGTATTTTGTTGTTGTCAGTATTGCAAGGTGAGTTATCAGGATGAAGATGGACAAACCAATTGCTTCTGCAAGTCATTTGCTTATGATATCGTTTGAGCCTCTCTTGTCTTTCTTTCATAGACTAAATATAGTCACGATAAAGCGTCGAGGTTATTGTGTCAAGTGATACGATGGGAGACAGTGGCAGAGAATGATCATTAAGTCACCCTTGCTTTTAATTAATGTATCAATCACCCAATCATGATATGAGCAGTTTATTACCTCGGCCTGAATTCGTCATCATACTGGCTGTAGTGGCGCAGTGGCCAGCTCCTCTCTCTCTCTCTCTCTCTCTCTCTCTCTCTCTCTCTCTCTCTCTCTCTCTCTCTCTCTCTCTCTTGCACTCACTCACTTCCTCTCTTTACAGCTTCGTTTCATTTTACCAATTATTTTATCTCTCTTCATCTCCATTTCTATTCTTTATCATCTTGTTTTTCCTTAATTTTATTGTCCATATCTCATCTTTCTTTCCACATACTGTTTTGTTTCTCACTATTTTTTATCATTATTATTTTTATTTCAGTTTACATTGTCTCTCTCAGTCCTATGCCTGTCCCTCTCTTTCATGTCCTTCTGTATCCCCTCTCCCTTATTTTTTCTCTCATTTGTTTAGCCTCTGCCTTTCTCTCATTAGTTCCTTCATGAAGCACCTTTTCGACGCCCTCAGAGCGCTCATAAATTCACAGCACCAATATCAATTTCCGCCCTCCGCTTTCATCTCCAACACTCCATTATCAACGCTCCTGCAAGGGATCTCTTGGAGTACAACCTGTCTCTCTTTTCTCTCGCACATTCTCTCGCTCGCTCTCTCACTCTCACTATCTCTCTCACTCTCATTAGCTCTCGTACTCTGGCTCCCTATCTCTCGTGCTCTGTTTTTTTTAGCGCGGTGAGAGGATAAACATGCCATCAATATTCGCTTTTAATACAGAAAGGGAAGGATTACCAGTTTGTTTTTAGTTCCACAAAATTGCATGAAAATTTGTTGAGTGACAACAGAGGAAGAACAAGACTATTTGTCTTCCAGCCAGCATTACCCTTCAGTGAGAGCCAGTTTTCCTGTGCTTTGTCTTCAGTTGCCAGACTTAACTACTTGCAAGTTCTTTCTCTTGGCGTACAGGCAGACTTGCAACAGATGTGGATTTAGTCACTGTTATTTTTTTTCATTGCATGCTGCTGAGTGACAGGCTCGTCTCTCTATTCATCTGTTTACATCATTCGTCTTTCGTCCATTATTTCTACGTCTCTCAATTATCTCTTTCTGCATCTCTCGTTTATCATCCTTGTATCTCTAAATTAACTCGTTCTACATCTCTTGTGAGGCTAAGCTTTGCAGGTGCTGGTTGCGTGTCTTCCACAACTCCCATGAGGACATATTCCTTACTCCCACTTTCGTACACATTCTCTCTTCTGAAGTGTTCGTTGGGCCACTTCTGTTCGTCTTTATGAAGTGTTCGTTGGCTCTTGTCTCTTTGTAGTCGTTGGAAGATAGGTCAATATTCGTGGCCCAGTTCCTACTGATAGGAGTCTCTGTTACTACTGATTGGATGAGTCTCTGTTCCTACTGATAGGAGGAGGCGCTATTCGCACTGATTGGAGGAGTCTCTATTCCTGATGATAGGAGGCGCCATTCCTACTTATAGGAGGAGTCTCTGTTCCTACAGAAAAGATGAGTGTTTTACTCCAACTTTACTTTGCGCTGAAGTGTGTGACTATCTCTCCCCTTCTCATGTAACTTTCACTGGACTGTAACATGTGTGTCCCCTTCTCCACAAACTTTCTCTTGATTGAAGTGTGTGGCTGCTTCTCCTCCCACTCCTTTGCCAGATGAACTTTGCCATCAGTTACGAGAGTAATTCTCCCCAACTCTGCGTCTTGAAGTGTCAAACCTGAACACTTGACACACAGTCGAGTGGCCACATGGCCAGCCTTCTCTAACCTCGCACTGAGACTGCTCCGAGTAACTCAAGATTTTTACCTTGACAAATAACTATTTCAGATACAAAACAAATTTTTCTTACCGATAAATCAACTCGTCCATTAGATCTATTTCCATGAAAATCTTATTAACAAAGGAGGAACGTAGAAAAATTCTTGTTTTGAATTTAATAATTTTGAGAAGTGGTTATCTTGAGGTTATCTTGAGATGATTTCGGGGCTTTTTAGTGTCCCCGCGGCCCGGTCCTCGACCAGGCCTGCACCCCCAGGAAGCAGCCCGTGACAGCTAACTAACACCCAGGTACCTATTTTACTGCTAGGTAACAGGGGCATAGGGTGAAAAAAACTCTGCCCAATGTTTCTCGCCGGCGCCTGGGATCGAACCCTGGACCATAGGATCACAAGTCCAGCGTGCTGTCCGCTCGGCCGACCGGCTCCCCCGCCGGATTCTGAAGTTTTCTGAATTCTGAAGTGAAGTGTTTTCCAATTCTGAAGTGTATTATATCTGCGGTATAACTATCTCGTTCTTCTCTCTTAACCTTTCCTTCCTTTTTATTCCCCTCTGGTTTCCTCTTCATCATGTTTAGAAGAAGTTGATGGAAATAATTTTTCACAGCCTCTGGTTATACTTGCTCGAAACCGCTTTTCTAAAACTCGTTTTTATGCTGGAGAAACGTCGAAGTACAACAATGGGGCTTTATTCCCATGGTTATAGAAGGCCTTTACCCTTGGAAGCAGCATTACACCTTGGTTGGAAAAGGCATTATCCCTTGGTTGGAGAAGGAATTACTTCTTGGTTAGAGAAGGAATTACTCCTTGGTTGGAGAAGGAATTACTTCTTGGCTGGAAAAAGACCCAACTATCGAAGACTGTGGCGGGTTAAGGCACTTTCTAAAACATTGAGAGTATACCCCACCTTTCCAGGCTATGGGTTATAGGAAACACACTTTCCCAGACTGTAGGGAAGTACCACATTTTCCAAGACTGTGAGAAAGTACCACACTTTCCAGGACAGTACTTAATTAAATCTGGCAACAATCAAACTCTTAGCAAAATATATTAATTATATATTATTTTTGTATATTTAGCGACAGGCTCATAATTTAACATAATTATTAACTTTTAATACGTATTGAGACTATAAGTTACAATAACGGGTCTGGAAAAAAAATAATCAACCTACACATGAATATGAGAGTGACAACGTTTCGCTCCGTCCTGGACCCTTATCACGTCTCGATTTAGTAAAGTTCCAGGATTGACCGAAAATTCGTCATACAAGGGTCCAGGATTGACCGAAAATTCGTCATACAAGGGTCCAGGATTGACCGAAAATTCGTTATACAAGGGTCCAGGATAGACCGAATAGATGTTACATACGAGGCCATTATGAATCGAAAGGTTGCCACATAAGGATCCAGAATAGGATCGAAAACATCGTAACATAAATTTTGATATGTGGGAGCTGGGTTATTTCTAACATGCATTTGATTATTCCAAAATTAAACGTATTTGAACCAACAATGATGTGATGTATAATACACTCGTTTTTGGTGGAAGTATTACCGAGTCTTCTCATTGTAAATTCATAAGCTAAAGGCAATATTTTCTGATCAAACATTTCTGTCTTGACGTCCGGGTGAGCATGTTGTCTTTGTCTTCCCTTTTGTGGTCTGCTGACTGTGTCCTCCCTCGGGTTCTCCTTTCCTCTCCCTTACTAGTTTATGCACCTAATGAGCTAAATATTATCTTTGAATCTATTTCATGCCTTCAAGACCAGGGGAAACCTTGACGTCGATCTTCCAGAATTAATCGAACCTTCTTATTTCGTGTAATTAGATCTATCAGAAATTTTAGAATACGCCAAATGTTTTGGAATTTCTCCAGTCGATGATGAACTTTCACATACTAAGTCGAAAATACTTGATTTTTTTACAACTCTGATCGTCGCCTCATATTTTTATTTTTAAATGCAGGTTCCAAGCATTTTTTTAATCTGAATTTAATAACTATTTAAGGAAAATCACCACTATGCTTCTGCACTTCTGTTCTGACAAGATAAATTAAACCTCAACAACAATCTATAAACACTGTTCAGCATTAATGTTTATGCACATGTCATCCATCCAGATAGACACTTGTTCGCTTATAGCATTATGTTACACAATAACTGAGAGCTTCTCATTTACAGCCAGAAGCCGAGTCGCTTCGTTGTATTTCCTTCCTCAACCTGTTTTTATTTTTGCTTCGTTCATCTAAATCCTTTTTCTTCTTCTTCTACACCTCCTGTTTTGTCAAAGTCCTTGTTTTGTTTCTCCTCGCCCTTCCATTCCTACTACTTTCATCTCCCGACAACTCCTGTCCCTTTTCACTCTCATGATGATGCTCTTCCTCTTCCATTTGACCATCCTACTCATGCTGAGGCTGCCAATATAGCTATCAATATTCCTGATGATCATTCTCTCCCTTTTCTTCCTCTACTTTTTTCTCATATTTATTATTGCTACTGCTGCTCGTGCTGTTCCTGCTGGCAAATATACCTATCAATTTTCCTGCTTTTCGTCCTCCTCTTCCTCCTCTTCCCGTCTCCTCTGCAGCTGTTCCTGACGCTCCAAGTCCCTGTAAAAAGCAACCTTCTCATTTGCCAATCAAATATGCAAGGCGTGGGGCTGACGGCGTGATAGGGGAAAGGGTTCAAGTCCATTATCTCCGGACAGATAATCGATGTCCGGCCTGATTGAGACACCGCCCGGTCTGTTTACCGACCCGGCCTCCTGGTGGGCCTCACGTATTATGGCCCGACTTCCGTAGAATGGATTAGTAATTGCCAACTATTAGTACTGCAAACACGTCAGAAATGAGGATCATAGGTTAGATATAAATCTCGCCTCAATGTAGATAAAATCTCGCCTCAATGTGGATGGTTATCTTGAGGTTATCTTGAGATGATTTCAGGGCTTTAGTGTCCCCGCGGCCCGGTCCTCGACCAGGCCTCCACCCCCAGGAAGCAGCCCGTGACAGCTGACTAACACCCAGGTACCTATTTTACTGCTAGGTAACAGGGGCATCAGGGTGAAAGAAACTCTGCCCATTGTTTCTCGCCGGCGCCTGGGATCGAACCCAGGACCACAGGATCACAAGTCCAGCGTGCTGTCCGCTCGGCCGACCGGCTCCCAATTATTATAGAAGGCATGTTCTATAATAATAAGGATAAGATAAGTTGGATAAGTTAATTTTTCGTGAGTATCAAATTTCAGTTTGGATAAGTTCATATAGTGAAGCAAATTTTCAGTGTTACACTGAATAATAAACGCTTATATATTTCCGTATAGAATATAGTTTGATATATACTGTTACTTGCCTTTAGACTCGAGGATTTAGTCACTCAAAGGTGTAATATCCAACAGCATCCATAAAATCCAATTTTTCATTAACAGAAATAATATACTAAATGTTTAAACTCGATTAAGTCTCTATAATTTACGTGTTTATTTCACGTAGAAGATGATAAGGGAGAAAATATACGTAATATTCATTTAACAACACGCCTTTTCGTTCCAGTTAAATTCTTTATCGTAAGAATACGTTAATTCAGCAGACTTGGCGTGTTATCCGGGGTTATATCTTTGGATATGCCTGTATGAGCATGTTTTATTAATTATATATGCAATTCTGACTAAATAACTTGAACCGGAATTACGGCCGTGAAATCTCTGTAGAGACGTCGACAGTCAATACAATGTCTGTATTGACCGTCAACGTACCTTGAAGCTACACGTTGCTGTAGCATCTTGGAAGTGCAGGAGGTGGTGGTGATCGTGAGAGCAGTGTTGCTGATGACGGCTATTATATAAGCGCTTGTGTTGGTTGCGACGATTACTGGTGGTGGTGGATTCAGCGGCGGATGCAGTGATGGTTTCCGGTGCGGGGGGGGGGGGGGGTAGCAGCGATGGCGGTGGTGATTGTGGAGGAGGGGGGGGGAGGCATTGATGATTGTTGCGTTGATGGCACTGGTGTGGACGGTGGAGCTAAACAGCCATAGAGATCAAGCACCACTCATGCATCTTGCCAGCACACAACTGTATAATTAATTAATCCTTTCCCACAGGTACACGCCTCATGGGAATATTTTTGCTATATTCATTGATCACACTTGCTATAACGAATGTCTCTTCACCCAGTGTCTTTCCTTTATCGATCTCTCATTTCGTTCGCTTTCTAAATTTCTCTCGATTCACTCAACCTTTTTGACTCCGTCTTCCTATTTCATTTTCCTGAGTCGACCTCTATATCTTTTTCTACCTCTATATCTGTGTTTTCCTCTCTCACCCTCTCTCCTTATATATATATATATATATATATATATATATATATATATATATATATATATATATATATATATATATATATATAAATATATAAATATATATATATATATAAATATATAAATATATATATATATATATATATATATATATATATATATATATATATATATATTATATATATATATATATATATATATATATATATATATATATATATATATATATATATATATATATATGTCGTACCTAGTAGCCAGAACGCACTTTTTGGCCTACTATGCAAGGCCCGATTTGCCTAATAAGCTAAGTTTTCCTGAATTAATATATTTTTTCTATTTTTGTTCTTATGAAATGATAAAGCTACCCATTTCATTATGTATGAGGTCAATTTTTTTTTACTGGAGTTAAAATTAACGTAGATATATGACCGAACCTAACCAACCCTACCTAACCCAACCTAACCTATCTTTATAGGTTAAGTTAGGTTAGGTAGCCGAAAAAGTTAGGTTAGGTTAGGTTAGGTAGGTTAGGTAGTCGAAAAACAATTAATTCATGAAAACTTGGCTTATTAGGCAAATCGGGCCTTGCATAGAAGGCTGAGAAGTGCGTTCTGGCTACTAGGTACGACATATATATATATATATATATATATATATATATATATATATATATATATATATATATATATATATATATATATATATATATATATATATCCTTGTCTCTATATCTGTGCCTCTGTCTTTTTTCTGTCTCTGTCTCGCAAATTGTCACTCGCTTTTTCTTCTATACCCTGTTTTTCCAATAAACCCAATGGCACGTCCAATTGAATATTAAACATCTTGCGATACACCAAGAAAGACACTCGAACATGAAAAGAAGTTTTGCATGATTGCGTTGCTTGTTTACTGTAGGCACTGCATCAAACAGATTGAAATTTGAGAAGAAGAGAGTTGAGAGGAAAAACATCCTTTCGTGCTTGATTTTTAACAGGGAATCATTTCGAATCATGAAATACTTCAGGGACCTTCATATCCTCTAATACATTAACACAAAGGATACGAACATGAACTTATACATGAATAACTGGCCTCTTTTGGGAAAAAGAGCAAACGAGATAGCAGTCAATGGCCCTTGAATGGTCAATAAACCGAATCGGACTCCATATGAACCAGACCCACACTTGCTTGTGTTCCTTTGCCAGCACCAACACCAGCTGCGTTTAATGGTAATTTCACCTCTTATGCTCATGCAAATCGGGTTCTCTTCGGGGGTGCTTGATTCGACCTTGTAAATAATGTGGCATCTCATTTGGGTCTTTAACGATCCTCTGCCACCGTGACCTAAGGACCACCTGGCCTAAATTATTTATATTGTGAGAGATTCATCGTGCAGAGGAAGCGAGGATTTTCGGGCCCATTGCTCCACTGTATTCAAGAGGAAAGGTATTTGGAGTGAGGGGTCGGTAGGTGATAGGTGTGTGTGTGTGTGTGTGTGTGTGTGTGTGTGTGTGTGTGTGTGTGTGTGTGTGTGTGTGTGTGTGTGTGTGTGTGGGCAAGCGAGCTTTCACGGACTATTTGTCTGCACTCATCTACAGTCTAAGTCAACAGGATGTTAAGGTAGTTATGGTGGACGAGTGAAGCAGTATGAATGTACTATGAGAAGTGGTTGAAACAATGAGTAACAGTTAAACTTTGGATGAGAGAGGGTCCACAACTGGGGTTGACAGGGGTTCCATAACGGAGGCTGGGAGAGGCGTCCACAAGTGAAGTAGCAAGAGGTACCACAACTTGGATCGAGAGATTCTACAAATAAGGTTGAGAATGAATTTTACTGGGGTTGAGAGGGGCTAAAACTGGTGTTGAGAGGGGCTACAACTATGGTTGAGAGAAGGGTTACAATTGGAGATTAAAGAGGCTACAGCCGGGGTAAAGAGAGGGCTACAACTGGTGTTGAGAGGGGGGCTGCAAGTGGAGAACCTGACGGTAACAGCATCCATGACCTAAACACAGAACTCTAGTGGCTTGTCTCCTCTCATCAAGGGGTCTCAGACAACAGAAGATGTTTGCAGCGTTTTAATAATGTCCTTCAGCCGACATTATTGCATTATATTTTATTTCTTAAATTATGATTTTTTTCCATGAAGCTACACTCTTTCTCTTCGCACTGTTCACAATTCCTCAAACGTCTATCTTGATCTCACGATATTGCAGAGCAAAAACTTACCGTAACATTTTATGCCACGACTTGCAATAAAACATAGAACAAGAGAGTGCAACAGATAAGCTATACAGCGAGATGGCATCTGGGAACAAGGGTAGAAAGCGAGTGATAGAGCAACTGTTAGCCAGAGTGCCATAATCTGAGATACAGAGCTAGAGTCAGTGTACCCAAAAATGAGTGCCTTGTTTATTGTGGAAAACCATAGAGTTGTGTATAAGTAAATGTAAGAGCGTAGTGGGCCGAAGAACAATTGTAAAGCTGAACCCCACAGAATTAGCGTCAAAGAGAGTCCCATAGAAGAAATGAAGATCAAAGAATCGTATAGCCAATGTAGAGCACAGATCTATGGAATCCCCATGCAGCATAAAGAGACAGTTCCAATGTTGAGCAGTGACATAGAGACAAATGTAGAACAGAGAAAACCAAGGAGTTGATACTGATAAAATGTGCCAAAGAGCAAACATTGAAAGAATGTCATCGAGCAAATGTCAAGAAAAAGTGCAATAGAGTCAATACTAAGAAAGAGTGCCATAGAGTCAATACTAAGAAAGAATGCCATAGACGTATGACAAGCTTAAGCTCCAATATCCACCCCCCCCCCACCCCCCTCCCCACGCACACACCTTTTTCAATGGGATTTATCTTTAACATTTGAAAGGAAATTATTTTTTGTATTCACTATTCTTTTCGAAGATCACTCCGCCGGAAGTGATTGTTCTGGAGGGCAGGATGGTGACGGTCACTCTGATTCGAGTAGGAGAAGGAGGGAGGGAGAAATGGGGTGGAAAAAGAGAGATTAAGAGATAGAGAAAGAAAAGGAGAGAGGAAGCAATGTCAGGAAAAGAAGAGAAACATGACGAACGCGATCATAAAGTTATGAAGCAGTGAAAGAGTTATATAACAGGTAGAAACAGTTGTTTCAACACCCAGGTCCACATAATATATTTTATTCCTCCTCCAAAACAATTTGAAAATACATTTACGTGAATGACGCAGAGTATGAATGACGCAGAGTATGAATGACGCAGAGTATGAATGACGCAGAGTATGAAATAAAGGAGCAATGTATACTCAATATACAATAGTTGTGCAGAGTCTGAAATACAGGAACAATGAATATCCTAAATACAGCAGTAGCGCAAGTATGAATTAAAAAAAAATCTTACATAGGTCCAGTATAGAGCCAGGGAGCCGGTCGGCCGAGCGGACAGCGCGCTGGACTTGTGATCCTGTGGTCCCGGGTTCGATCCCAGGCGCCGGCGAGAAACAATGGGCAGAGTTTCTTTCACCCTATACCCCTGTTACCAGCAGTAAAGTAGGTACCTGGGTGTTAGTCAGCTGTCACGGGCTGCTTCCTGGGGGTGGAGGCCTGGTCGAGGACCGGGCCGCGAGGACACTAAAAGCCCCGAAATCATCTCAAGATAACCTCATCTCAAGATAGAGAATTAGTATTAACTGCAATATCCCCTTACACAGGACAATCAAGGAACATAAAAATTAATCTTATAGAATATGTGTCCTGCATCACATCACACTCAAGTAACGTATTTTCCCTCATGTAAATAGGGAATCTAATAATGAGTCTTACCCATTAGGCGAAACCCAAGGAACTCTTACACCATTTATCAAGGAACAACATAAATTACTTCGATCGTGAGACAGTTGTTGCGATTTAATGCATTCCTCGGCACGCGATTTAATGCATTCCTCGATTTAATGCATATATACCCGTTTCCAGCTATTGGCCGTTACGAGGAATAGCAAGAGCAACCGATATGTTACTCGTTCGAGCCCCTCACCGCCCTGGAAACACAAACCGTAAATGTCTCTATTTTCCGCTTGTTACAACTTGTAATAAAGTTGTTACATCTTGGCTTAACGTGTTTATGACGTATTAGAACGTTGTTACAACTTGCTATACTGATTGTTACAACTGGTTAGGTGTTAAAACTTGTTTGAACGTTGTTACAACTTGCTATATTGATTGTTATAACTGGTTAGGTGTTAAAACTTGTTCGAACGTTGTACCAACGTCGTAGTTTCGGTATGTGTTTGGCGGGGGGAAGGCCTGTACTATTCGCAATCTGCTAACATATAAGTATTGGAAGGTCGTGAGATCTACATACTTCTGTCCAATACCTCGTAATACGTGGAGATCTGAACACACTTGTTTCCATCGATCATTTGAACATATTGAGATTGCTCTGTTTTTACTTAAAGGTTATAAAAAATAACTGCGTTTTACAGTAGTTGTCTAGTTGACCCTTGAAGGGTTCGAATCCTAGGCCGCCGGTACATCATTCGTAACAGTAATGTTTTGCTAAAATATATAATTTTATTAACATTTCTGTTTTGCTTACTTTATTTATACTGTATTTGTTAAAAATTAGGTTAGCAACATTATAGTGTATAATGAACACTAGATGAGGTATCCGGGGGTACCGGGTCGATCCGGTGCAGAAGTCTACCCCTCACACCCTCACCATCTTTTCGCACACAAACAACATTACTTGCCTCCCTAGATCACTGTAACAATATTCCATAGACACTGTCTTCATCACTATAAACATCTTAACACTAATCCACATTCCCCACCAGACATCTTCCCCATCTCCCACCTACACAGTTTCCCCATCTCCCACCTACACGTCCTCCAACTTCCCTCAACACACACCCTTCCCTTGTCCTCCCATAGAATCCCCCATCTCCTCTCCCTGCTCATACCCCGCCCTTCCCACAGGCTGATCCCGGAATGTAAATATGATATCTGAACATAGTTTTTGAAAATCAATATCTGATTTTTTTTATTAATACATGAGGTACATCTGCATTAGTGCAGCTACCCTAGACTATATGAAGTGGAGTACAGTGTGTCAAAAAAGCTAACTAGGTGATGCTAAAAAATCCCCATCACACAAGGTGGTTAGTCATACAGAGGCATGTGATAGGCAGTCTGCACTGGCAGACTCCGGAAGCATTTTGAGGATATCATCAACACACGATTGAATAAGGCATCAGTGGTAATAAAAGTCCCCATCTCGCAGGATGGTTAGTCATACAGGGCCATATGTTTAGTAGCCTGCACTGGCAAATTTTGGGCTTATTTAAACTAATGTTAAAGTCTATGGACTCGGTCGAGGCGGAGCATTTCAAATCATTAAACTAGGGAGAAGATTTGAACCAGACTCCTGTGACACTCCCCCATAAAATCATCATTAATCCTACAACGTTTAATGCAGCTAGGCCCGTGCATCTGGCTTCCGCATGTCTGCACGGACAGACATTCTCCTTCGAGTTTACCTAAACATGAAATTATTTATCCTTAACTATTAAAAATGCAACAAAAATAATCTGTGGGCAATATTTCTTATTTAAATACATTACTAGTGTTATTAATAATAACAGCAGCAGTTGCAGTAATTGTATATTTTTTAAAGTGGTTTTTATTACATATATGAGAATTAATGTTATTAATAACTATAAATAATATTTTTATACTTATTATTATTATTTTAGTGTTGTGATAATTCAACTATTTACATTAGGATTTTATGGAAAATTTTATCATAATTCTCGAAAATATTATTATAATTATATTTATTATTACTAATTTCTTTATGGGATAAACCGGTTATTTCGAATCTTGAGACATGAAATGTCAGATAAAGAGTTTTTCCCAAAGAAAATAATTCAGCTGGAATGCCTTTTGGCCGACAGGTGGTGAAAATTGATATGCCAGAGGGATGGGACTTTACGCTTTTTCACCCACCATCGATACCTTCATTAGGATCTATACTACAGGCCGCCGGTGCTCGGGAAACTCTGTGAGGAAGGATGTGGTGGACTTTAAAGGTGTGTGATCACACCTCCCTGCACAATTCTCTCGCTAGGAATTTCACGTTTCGAAATCTGAAGTGAGCACTTTCAACTTTTCATGGAAAGATCAAAGAAGACATTGAACGGGAAAATATTACGCCAATGGAGGGCATTATTCTGGCATCTCTGGCCTTCTATGAACGCGCACTATTTATGTTAGTCTCAAGTTTAAGCAAAGGGGCCAAGTATTTAATTCATGTGTTCTATGTAAGCAAGACTTGTGGGGAAGTTTATTAAGCAGAGAGGATGAGACACTTTTACAGTCTGTTTCTAGGGAAATTTGCGGTGAATAGCTTCCAAACGAATCCTAAATAGCCTCGATGTGTATGAATATATTAGAAGATCAGGCAGTCATACAGTGTGATAAATGTGTGAAAAACACTCATATATTGATAAGTTTGGAATCTATATATAATTATTGCATCCAGCGCTGTGCAAGTACTTACAAACAGAAAAAAAATAGGAAAGGAGAGGCTGCATGCAGAACAAGGGAACAGAGCTAACAAAGGCCAAGCAAACAAAATAAGGAAACGAAGCAAGCAAACAAAGTGGGCAAAGATAGCAGGCAAAGTGAGCAACGAGGGAAAGCAAACAAAATGAGTAAACAGTGCAAGTAAATATAGTTTGAAAACAGTACAAGCAAGCAGTTCCAGCTAGCAGAGCACGGGAGTAAAATGAACGCGCACAATAAACTAGCACATTGAACAATCCCATTAAACAATCAGAGTGCAGGAAAATGAACGTGTGAACGCGATTACTCGACTAATAAGAAGCAAACAGTCCAAATGTCATCACCTTGGTTAAACACGCCAGCAAGGTGTGTGAGAGACTGGGCCTCATAACAATGTAATCTACTAAATGTGTACAGAACAGAGAAGCTCTGTCAATAAAGTTCATTAAACAAATATATGAATTCAGGCATTCACGGGGCAAAGAAAGCCAGGCTGACAATAGCGTCGTGAGGATTATTAATCCAGCTTCCCAAAAAGTTCAGACTAAAACCTTTATCTGCTTCATATAATGGTTACTGATAATAACTACACATGCAAAAACGCTCTTGGGAGTTTAAATTGAATATTTAACTTAACAAACAACAACAACAGACGTTCTCTGAGCAAAATTTACAAGTAATCAAAGAATTAATAACAAAAATTGTTTTAAATATCATGAGAGAAATTACATATGTGACGTTGTCTTCTTTCTTACTCAGAGCAAGCAAACTCATGATATTCACTCGTAAAATACTATAGCAAAAGGGAATCTAGTATCGTGATGCCTCGGAACAAAATATTACTATTAAGCAAGGTGACTGGAAGCTATCTTTATACTTGTTTATTGAGAGGTGGTTAATGTTTAGGAATCTTTGCTTTACTCTGCTTTACTTTACTTTAAGGAAATGCTTTATTCCCATTTATATACGAGAATTTACCTGGTATCAGCCCCGTTCCATCTAGTTGTAACATCGGATTGAAAATTATGTACTAAAATGGCCGTTCATAACCTAACCTAACAGATGGACCCCACGCATAAGAAACCTCAATGTTTGTGAGCCGTTGTGATTAATAGTATATCATATTTCGTCCGTTGGGGGATTATGACGTCGAAATGTTATATTTTAGTCGAAAGGACAGGTTGTGGTATCAAGCCGTTGCTGCGTACTGTTCCTTCTTCAGAAGAGTTTCTACATCTGACACACAACTGTCTCCTAGCTAAACTGTGAGAGCAATATTGAACGCAGTGTTGTAAACATAATAGCAAAAAATTCCTCGCAAATTTCTCCAACTCTTCACCTTGCACCTAACATAAATGTTGTTCAACATTACTTAAAATAAAACCATTTTCATTCACTTAATATTATAACAGGCACCACAGCCATGCTATAATATTATACTAGGCACAAGGGCCATGCTATAATATTATAGCAGGGCCCCAGAACCATGCTTTAAGATCAGCTGAAGCAGCAAAACACTTCCCTGCCTGCAAAATGTATCATTTCGAGGTCTCGTTCTGCCCACTTTTCCTCAGAGTTATAAATACGTACAACGTTTATGTGCTCGTCTGGTCAAATTCTGGCATCCCACTGACACAGTTCCCATGAGGTAATCCGTCAGATTCTTGCAATAACAAACATCTGAAGAGGACGAAAATGGTCTCCTGTGTCCCTTAACTGATTTGTGCATCATCCAACGGAAAATGTATGCATGAGTTTCGATATTATATTACATTTTGTATATTATATATATATATATATATATATATATATATATATATATATATATATATATATATATATATATATATATATATACATACATATATATATATATATATATATATATATATATATATATATATATATATATATATATATATATATATATATATATATATACATATCCTTTAATATATCTATTAAGGAGAATATTTTAAGTGTGGAACATTTTATAGTGAAGAAGTGGCACCCGAGCAACGCGGGGTATACTTGACTTTTATCTGTATAAAAGATATACACAAATTTACACCAGCATCAGAGGGTCATTAAAGAGACTCGCATCGTCGGTTCTGTGGCCAATTACAGCTAAAAACAAAATGGGCTCCAAGGAAGGAACGCTTGGAACCAAAAAACCTTGAGAATTGACCAGCTTTTGTCGCAGGGACGTTGAGCGAGGACGAAGGATCATCACGATGGTCCTCCTTCCAACAATTTCCGGTGCTGGCAGAGCCCTGAGACACAACTATTTTCTGCCGAACATGTTGGTCCGTTCGTCCGTCTCTCTCTCTCTCTCTCTCCCACCTTCACCTACACCCTGTTTCACCTGCCTCCCTGTTGCACCTACCCCCCCACCTGCCATTCTTCCTCCATCACCCCCTGTATTCCCTGATAAATCCGTCAAAGCTTCGGCAGTTGCTCTGTGCTTGGGATTAGAGGGTTCACTCCTGCCCCCATGGGCTGCTGGATTTAAGGGGTGCAACCCCCCCCCCCCCACACACACAACCCTTCCCCTTGCCTCCATTCCCATTTCACAGGATTTATTCAGATTGAAATCGGCTAGTCAACTTGTCGATCAGTTTGAGAGTTAGTACTCAGATCTTCTTGAAGGCTCATATATGCATCAATCGTTCTAATCCTTCTAATTTATTTTTTATATATGAAATAGTGATATGAATACACTTTTTATATACAATATTACATTTATTTATTCCTGTGGAATGCAGCTCGTTATATTTCTCAAGCGTGAATAATCTGCCGTAATTGTTAATCTGTTTTTGGTTCACAAGATATAAAAGATATTCTTCGCATTTTAGATTTCAAGTTACTGAAGTTCCTCCAGCTTATTCCTCGAGATTATACAGAAGATCTGTGTATGGACGTATCGAAAGCTTTGAAGAAATCTTGGAATATGCAATATGCCATCCTCACAATACAGTCTAACAAGTTTTTCTAGTGAGCACATTATCTTCACGCTCATATATTATTGACTTACAAGGGCAAATATGACTTGAACCACTATAAGATGGGTTGTTGTGTGCATAGACCTAGGTTAGATTGTTTGGTTTCTTAGAATTTACAAACTAATAAGCATTGGTTAGGTAAAGTGGTTTGTTTGATTTTGTACTCTACTCGAGTTGAAGATTCTAACAGCTAACCAGGTCCTGTTGAGCTTTTCGTTACTGCTAAATCTGTTATCCCGTTTATATGAGGTTTCTTTCACCCCTCGCTCACTCACTCTCTCTCTCTCTCTCTCTCTTAGGTCATATATCTGCACTAAACACCTCGTGCCAGCTGTAGTTTTATTTTACCCAGAGAGAATAATTTGTTTTGGTCCGTGAGAATGTACTCACCAATTTATACTCAGCTGTATAGGTAAAGTGAGGCTTGAACTACAATACCTGAGGTACCGCCATATATTATTCTTGTTGGGGAACCCGGAGGTGCCCAGGTCATTCCGGTTCCCAGATCTCTCCAATACACGCTCGTTATTTTCCCCCTTTACACACGCCCTCTTTATCACTCTAAACACATATCGTCCATATTTTGATCCATCACACTAACAATCTTTAGTACATTCTTTCTTGATTGCTGCAAACATCTTCAAACCTACATTTCCCACAACACATACATTCCCTGTCCTTTCTGAGCACACACATACCTTCTTCAGTCTCCCTTCTCTCTGCTCACATACTCCCTCCCTCCATCACATCTCTCATTGTTCACATATACCCTTGTCCTCTTACCTTTCTCCTTGCTCATACGCGCCCTTGCTTCGTCACCTTGTTCCCATGCTCTCACACGCTCTTCCCTTCTCACCTCTTTTCCAGCACACACACACTAACCCTTCCCCTTCACCTCAGTCTCACTACTAACACACGCTCTTCCCCCATCACCTCTCCACCTCATCACATATGCCCTTCTCTCGACTATTTAATCAAAAGTTTGCTCCCAGACTGTCAATCTCCCATTTGATCGAACGTTCAGATTATTATTATTCAAGATTACTTAAAATCAAGGCAAATTCTAAGAACTAGGCGCTGTACGTTTCACATTCTCAGACTTCTTGAATGAGGGGTAATGAGACACTCTTCAGGAGGGCACTTGGTTGACCCTAACCCTTCTATGGCACTCCCGATAAAATCACCAATAATCCTGCAGAGTTCAATGAAGCTAAACACAATCGTCTGGCCTCCAACTTCAAACAAACACACACATTCTCTCTTTTATGTATGTATAATGATTTGGTGCTAGTTGGCATACAAGTGTGTGTTGGGAGAGCGAGAGACGGAGACATACATATCGACACAAACATACAGCGAGATATAAAGAGAGACAGATAGAGAGACAAACATAGAAAGAGTCAGAAAGAGAGACGGACAGAGAGAAAAAGATAGAGAAATTGAGACAGACAGAGAAAGAGGAAGAGAGAGAAAGTGCAAGAGATACAAAGTGTAAGAGAGACAAAGACCAAAAGACACGGAGAGCAAGAGAGAAAGAAAAATAATAGTCTACATATAAACTACAAATGCTTAAACTTTGTTGAAAATTTCCAAAATATGTTTGGAGAAGTCCGCGAACATACCAAAGAAATAATGTAACTCTGTCGTTTACCTCTTTATTGCGGGGGTCATATTTATGCACGATGGCCATTTTTGCTTGTGTGGTTCGCCAGAGTTCTCACATTGATGAAAAATAGCGAGAGAAAGGAAGAGAGACAGTTTATGAGAGAGTTAAGGAAGAAGAGCCCTAACCTACAGGAAGAGTAGATCGAAAGAGGAGGAGGAAAAAGGAAATAATAAGATCTGGTGTGGATGAGCGAACAGGAGAAAGAAAGGGTAAATGAAAATGCATTGCCAAAGAGAGGGGAAAAATGTGTCGGATGTAGCGATAAAGTTATCAGTTTCAGGGAAGGTTTTGACAGAAATGGAGAGGAGGAAAGACACAAAGGAGCGATGCGGAGGGTGAGAGTGGGCAGAGATGAGTAAGAGGAAGGAGCTGAAGAAACCGGGTAAGAGGCACACGAGAGATAGGGCATAGGTCATAACTAAAGAAGACATTTGTAGGTTTAAATGTATAAATTTTTGTAGAGTCTTTGGGCACATTTTATCCTAAGGTTTGTATCCACTTCGGTAAAATAGACTTTACGATTTACTGCAGTTTGGAAACAAACTCTTCTTGATTGTTTGCAGTGTCACTTCGTTATCTAGGGCCCAAGATAACGAAGGCCCAGTATAGGTTCGCCAACCTCTCAATTTAGCACACCGATTTCAGTCAATGTTTGTCCTCTTTACTATATAGAACACCGACAATGAAGTCCACGTTTCATTGACATCATTTCAATTCGCACGGGAACAATCGGTATGTTTTCACACTGTTTGTTTAGACTAACATCGACCTGACAACGAGCTGTAAGTCGCGCTGGCCTCAATATCTTGTTCCAAATAAGAGAGATTTATGGGGAGGATAAATTTCATGTAAATGTTTATTTACATTGTAAGCCGTCTTATAAGTTGAATATATTTCTCAAGTTTTGAACAAAATACATTTGAAAATTACAATAAAAATTAGTAATTATAATTTCTTTTAATCAGTGATTACATACATTTATGAGCTTTTTTAATAGCGTCATTATAATGTTATTAATTATCCTTTAGATAACTATTTAATTATGCTCTTAATAACTTAAATAACATTCTATAACGCTATTAATTTGTCCCCTACTTTATTACTTATACGTTTAACTATTATTTAACTAAATAACTTTAATAAGCTGCCTCTAAATCAATTAATTAATTAGCCTTATTAGTTCCATTTATTTGTCTCTTAACTACATTGATATTAGCTGTTAGCTTACATTAGCTGTATGTTTGAACCATTAGGTGGATTTCCAAACACGGCTTTTAAAACTTTCGTCTTCAATTCTGGAACTTGGTAACCTATATAACTCATCCACAAGCTTGCTAACTCGCATCGAACCCACTTAACTCATGCAGTTGAGTCGAACATCATGTGATTGGTATTGTGTTCTCCAGGTCGCTGTGTCAATGTTTATTAAGTTTCTTCGGTGGTAATATGTTTGGTGGAATAACAACCTAACTGAACATGAAAATTGGAACGTGACACGAATACGGCGAAGGTGATTCATCGGGTTGCATGTGGTGAACGAGAATGATGTTATTGCGATTTTTTTTTTGGGGGGGGGCACCGGGTAGACGAGACTCGTTTAGTTTCCTGAACCTTTGGGTTGATCTGGATAGCACGCAATTCCTGAGTTTTTACAACACGTGGTTCTTGTATGAGTGATATTGACACGATTTAGTGGAAATGTAGAACAAGCTAGTTTTGTCGAGGCTCATGTTTTATTCATAATTTTTAATATTATTTATGCTAAAATTTGCAATTAATATTGCTTTCACCAGTATTCGGTAATGATATTAATATTATATTAAAGTGCCCTGTTATCTTAAATCGTAAGTCCTCTTGATACTAGACATTTTTGTGACCTACATATCGATTTCTTACAGAGGAAAATAAGAAGACATATGTGTGTGTGTGTGTGTGTGTGTGTGTGTGTGTGTGTGTGTGTGTGTGTGTGTGTGTGTGTGTGTGTTATCAGCAGTAATGAATTGGTGATAAATATTGAACAATGTTTTTTCTTTTATATTTTAAGTGTGCATGATACGAGGCTAATTGTACATACAGGCTTTAAACCCTAAATCAATTTACTCGTGACATCTGACCCAAATCAGAAATTTAGTCAGATTAGGCTTTGCGAAAAAATGAGTCTCCCAAATTTGGAATTGAAGATAAATTTCAGATGAGCGCAAATCTGGTCATTTTGCTCTGTCGCAATTGTTTTCCAAATCAGTAAGCTTTGAACCGACTGAATGACGTGTCCACTAGCAACTAATTACTCTATGGAGCTCCTTGCATATCTGTATTTATTCAAGAATATCTCCTTGCATAATTGCGTATTTATGCACAGCTCTTTGCTTACTGCTGTATTTATGTTTTTACTGTTAGTGCCATTGTTATTTACAACATTGATTACATGCAATGTACACGGCTACTTGTCACAGATTATCGAGTTCTTCCAGCTCCTCAGATGGAGGGCAGGAACCATTGATGCAGTGTGTATTTCCTCTCTGGATCGCCACACTAAGGCGTTGAAAGAGGAAACTGGCGGCTCTAGGGTCTCTAATTGTTTCAATTAGCATAGAATCCAGCTCCTTCAAAAAAACTAATCTTAATTATATATATATTACGGAGACCGTCTGTCTTTTTGCCCGAAGATAAAACCTAGTCGCCATTCCTAACTTTGCAGGGGTAATGGTCTGGAAAGGCGTCCTATGTCCTTCCTGTATTCCTTCCTGGAATACGGGAAGGACATAGACTGGTTGGGAACGCTAGAATTCAAGAGAGAACAGTGTGCCACGGTCACATTGTGACCCCCACGACGATTTTAGACAATGCCTGCCAGCTACACCTAGCTACATATTTTGATTTTTTTTATAATTATTCATTGTTGGGATATTCACCACTATTCACTAATCTCGACAAATTAACATAGATGTTTCTGGTATTCATGGGTTTGCTATAGAAGCAAAAATAGACGATCATCGGACAGCTCCAAAAGATTTCACAAGACTTGCCCTTCCTTCTCAAAGCAAATGGTAACTATTATATTTTTGAAATATTTCACTTCACTATAATCCTCCCACTAGTGGACCACCCACTCTCCAATGGCTGACTAATATATTATTTTGATACAAGTGAGTGAAAACACAGAAATAAACAGAACTTAACAGAACGAGGAAGCAAAATGAAAAAGCGACAAAGACAGACATACAGAATGGTTCAGAAATAGAAAAAAATGAGAGATAGCCAAAGATAAGCCTGGTAAGACACCGATCGACTTAGGAAAAAGAGAAAGACTGGAAGATCTACAGAGACAGAATGAAAACACACAGAGACAGGCAGATGTGTGCACAGAGACAGGCAGAGGTATACACAGAGACAAGAGGAGATGAATACAGAGAAAGAGACAAAGAGAGAATGAATGAGAAGAGGAGTCATAATAGAAAAGAGGGAAGGAGAGAGACAGAGGAAGAGTATAAAAGAGAGGAGAAGAGGTGAAAGAGGGAAAAGAATGTGAAAAAGGGTGGAGAATGGCAAGACGTGTAAAATAGGGAGATGGAATGGTGAAGGGGAGAAACATGGGGAGTGTAGAAGAGGGGGGGTGAGAGAAAGAGGAGGAGAGTGGTGAGAGGGGAGAAAGTTGCAGAGGGCGATGGGGGTAGGGGAAGAAAGAGTGATAGGGAAAGAAAGGAGAGTGAGAAGGAGGAGGAGGATAGTGGAAGATAAGGGGAGTGGGGGTGGGGGGTGGAGGAAGAGAAACCAAGGCCCAACTGGTTACCCTTTAGTATATCAATTAGAAAGAATGTAGTTTTTTTTTTTTGACAGTCTGCATGAGGCTAGAGGTCAGATGCTTGGAGCTCGCCTGATCCAACTTTTCAGGGTGAATGGTCAGAGGTACGGGTTAGACATAGGCTGGTTGGGGTCAGTTAGCAAAGGATAACTAACAGAGTCACTAGATTTGTATATTGAGATATCTGCTTGTTCAGGGCTGGAGGTCTGATAGAAAAGAGGCAGGAGAAAAAGGGGAAGAGAGAAATTGGGAAACGAAAAGAAGGGAGAGAGTAGAGGACGTGAGAGGTGATTTTAGGGGAGGGTTAGAGAGAGAAAATGGAGAGATGGAAAAGAAGAGTGGGCAGAGGAGAGAGGAAGGGCGGGGAAAATAGGGAAAGAGAAGAGGGTGAGGGAACCTGGAGTAGAAAGCGGCGGGAAGGGGGGTGGTGAAGGAGAAGAGTTGTAATAGGGGAGGTGGGAGGGGAGAGACATACTATCTCTGGAACAGGTGGGTACCCCCTTCTTGTCATACTACTTTGAAGATGAAATGGAATTATCACATACATATTTAGAATAACACAGCAGTGACTAATACAATAAATATTTACCAAGAATTTATATGAGAAATGTGTTTACTCTTGAATAATATAATGTTCATGAAACAGTATCATTATAGATCACCATGAACTATAAATAAATATATCTTAAATAGTTATAATAACGTTAAACAAAGAATGTTTCATAGAATTCTTCATGTTTTAATTTTACAATTTTAATCAGATGGCAAATCATCAAATCTTCTTAAGACTCTGGCATATTTAAACAGTGATTATATTGTGATATAAAGTTCTGTTTGAGTGTGAGTTTGCACAAACGAAATTTGTCTATTGACTCATGGTAAGAGTTTGAACACTATTTGTCGGGCATTTCTGGACGATATTCTCTACTGTTTATTAAATTAGTTGAAATAGTTTGTCGCTTCAAGTATATTCAAGACTTTCGCTAAAACATTTCGATTATATGACATAATTTTGTGTAGGATTATCCCATTTCTGGAATGCCAGCTATATGCCATCAATTTGTATTAGGAACAAGATATAGCTGGAAAATTTCCTCATTTATGAAACAAATATATTCTAAGATTACTTTTTCTGATAGTAGCTTCGTTTAAAAATTTTAAATTATGGAGACTTTCTTGTCCAGCAGCTTAACTAGAATGTTTTGGCTTCCAGATTACAAAATAATGGGCAACTGTTTAAGGCAGAAAACATTATTTAGGCGAGATAGACGATCACTGAGAGAGAGAGAGAGAGAGAGAGAGAGAGAGAGAGAGAGAGAGAGAGAGAGAGAGAGACAGAGAGAGAGAGAGAGAGAGAGAGAGATAGCAGAATATTCATGATCCCGTAATCGAAAAAAAAATAGTTTTTCATATACGTTGAAGCTAGTGTGAACATCCGCAAAGGGAGAAGAGTAACCAAAAGTAGGATACGCAGATTGGGGTAACAGTCTCCATGAAGTATGCAAATACATTTCCAATTTACTCCTAATCACGGGACATTCCGCTGCAACAGAGCAAGTCACTTCCATTTGCCTTTTGGAGAATATTAACTTCTCACACTTTTGAAACTCTGAGTGAGAAGTTCAAACTGACGTTCCAGTACGACTTTTGGAAAGTCATATTCTGCTAATATGACGATTTTGCAATCCCATAGCTGTCACGAAACCACAAACCGAGGGTATACAGTGTATATGAGACGGTCCTACTGTGTTTTATAACCAATTTTGGTTCATGACGTATGCAGATGGTTGGTTTATATTTTCATGGCAGCCCAATTTACAGTCTTAATCTTGGAATTTGGGGACTCGTATGCCAAATGACTTCAGACACTGAAATAGTGTGTAGCGTAAACTCATAGCCTGGGGCCTTTATGTTGATTCTATTTATGGTTTGATATGAATTCTAGTCTGGCCGTATGATTTAAACCGGAGGAGACAAGACTATAATTTAGGATAAATGCAGAATTCGTCTATAGTTGATTTTCCAGTGATTATAGAATAGTGAACATGGTCATCTTCTTCAGGTTGTGTAAGGGTGGAAAATTGTGATAGCACAAAAGTTTTAAACTATCAGATTAAACTATCAGATTACCAAGTCCAACGACCTGAGGGTGAACAGGAAAGTATACGCAGAACTGACCAGTAGACATATTCAGTCAGGCCTCACTGAACTTCTAGCCTATTACACTGACACTCTAATTCAACTTTTAGATGAAAGGAAACTGAGAATTAGGAACGCCATTCACGACAAATACTTTTGGGTAATGATAGGTGGGCTCATAGGATTGTTTTAAATTGGATATGTTTAGATGAATACAAATTGGATAAGCTTTGATACAGAAAAGACCTGAGTAAATAGTTATTTGAAAAGAGGACTGTTGATTTATGGAACAAATTACCAGGTAACATAATAAAGTGGATCGTTGGAATGTTTAACACGAACGCTAGACTTAGGAACTGCCTCGACTGAACCAATACACCTTCGAATCTGCAGTGTTCTATTCGCAGGTTATTAGGTTATTCAGCTACAAAGGGGCTTCATAACCCACACCTAATTGTTCAAGTCAACGGAGTCCATAATGACATTAGAAAGTTGAGAGAGGAAAGTCCCAAAAATTAAGTTCAACTCCCCCACAAGCACAGCTAGGCATGAACAGCCTTCTCTCTCTCTCTTCCTCTCTCTCCCTCCCTCCTTCTCTGTCCACCAACACAGGAAAGGAAGCTGAACATCAAAAACACCACCCAAGTTACCAATGAGGCTTGAACGTCAGGCACAAGATTTACGTCGCAGCCCAAGTAACATTTTCTCCCTGCCTCTTTCAGGTCCCTTCAGGAGTTTCGTAATTGCCGACGGCACCGCGTCTTTTCTGGCAATGGAGTTTCTTTTCTCTGGACCAACACTTCCGAAGAGCTAGTAGTTGCGATAAAAAGGATACCCTATTTGAAAATTTAATTCGAAAGACAGTGATGGTGTAACGATTAATAGAGATATACAGTACAGATAATATTATATATATATATATATATATATATATATATATATATATATATATATATATATATATATATATATATATATATATAGGTGTGTTTGACTAAAATGATGCATTAAACGCGCGAGTTATAAATCACTAAGAACTCTATTGACCCGGTTAGGATTCGAACCCATGCCGCCCAGGATCACCTCCCAGACGTATTGTGACCCCTTCACCACTTACCGTAGTGTATGAGTATATGTAACACCAAACACCCAAACCAATGCTTACTAAGTCAGCAATCTCCTGGTCTTTGGATGGCAGCCCAGCGGAGACCGGGAGGCGGGGCTATTGATCCCCGGAAGTTACACAAGGTATACCATCCTAGCTTGACAAGCGATATCAGAGTGAACTTATTCACAACAGTTATTCGTAGTTATTAAAATAAAATTAATTATATGTGTCTTATATACATCTGCCGGAAGAGTGGCCGCACAAATCAACCAACGTCTTATTACATAATTTAATTAATATGGTTTTCAATAATAAATATTGTTTCTTATAATCAGATGTTCACACAATCATACAAAAAAATTGCTATAGTCTTGAAAATCAAAGTAAAGGTGAAGCAGGCTGAGTGAATGATGGGTAACGAAATAGGGAGGGATGGGAAGGATGTGTTGCCGGCAGAGAGCACCCCGCAATGCTCAGGTACATTCCCCTTCCTCAGCTCAATCTGCCGCCCTCAACAAACGCGGCTGTTCAGCGAAACTTCCTTTGGTACAAGACCTCTTCGTCAGGTCTTCTCTCGGCCTGTGGTCAGGCTCTCACACGCATTCGGTTGGTTAGAGGAGTGGCGTTCTCAGAACGGGATTTATTTATTTCACTACTGTTTACAAGTTAAGTACACAAGCCAAGAAGTATATTATTATCTTCCACACACGACACCCGACACCAAAAGTTCGAGTGGACAGAGTAGCGGTCGAGGAGGAGGAGGAGGAGGCCGTAATATTTTCAGAGAAAACACTCAACATATCCACAACGTTTCTTAAATATTTCATTGTTATTAACGTTGAAGTAAAGCCAAAAAAGTTGCGATTACTTTATGATATCGTTAAGACAGTGACGGTTGAGTTGTGATGAGGTGATGAAGAGGAGGAAGAAGTAGAGAAGTGTGGGCACTGATAATACCCTCACCTCACCTGACAATGACAGAATATTACTCTAAGAAAATCAGAGAGCATAAATCAGCAAGGACTTGGCAATGAGCGTTTGTAGAGGTCTTGTAAAGATTTAATTAGAAGTTTACAGGTGCCGGCGATAAATAGACAGGAAATTGCTAGAGCAATTAGCGAAGATTGGAAGGAAGTTGATAAGAGTCATAAAACCCGATTGAAGAGTTGGCTAGGAATTCTTGCCCTAACGTTAGCTAATAGTTGGTTTATTAATGTCTTACGAGATGTATTGAGGAGACGCTCCCAGTCAGTGATTCGGTGAACAGGTACCAAGGAGTGATCGACTTCTTGCAAAATCTCCCGGAGGAAAAGATTAAAAGATTTTGGCTTTCAGGAAGGACAAGTCCACAAGATAAATGCGAACGGGTGAGAAAAATCCGAAAGTTGGGGATGGGGGGAGAAAAGTTTCCGTATTGCACTTCTTTTTGTTCCGATCCCGACCAGGAAACAGCCGATGAGAGAGAGAGAGAGAGAGAGAGAGAGAGAAAGAGAGAGAGAGAGAGAGAGAGAGAGAGAGAGAGAGAGAGAGAGAGAGAGAGAGAGAGAGAGAGAGAGAGAGAGAGAGAGAGAGAGAGAGCTACGGACCGCCATCACCTCGTGCTGGAGAAGTAAATTTTTTATCTCGTATGGTACACCTGTGATCTGAGAGCTTCCTTCGTGTTGTTTTTGTTGTTATAGATTCAGCTACTGGAAACAAAACGTTCCAAGTAGTACGGGCTATGGTGAGCCCGTAGTAGACTTACCTGGAACAGGAGCGGGGTAGCTTCCTTTATGATGATGATGTTTTAGATTTAGCTACTCAGAACGAAGTGTCCATGTAGCACGGGCTATGGTGAGCCCGTAATCCTTTATGATTATTGTGCTATTTTTAGCTTCTCGTGTGTCCTTTCCCCAGCAACTCACCTCATCTCTCTCTCTCTCCACCAACCCACCTCAACTCTCTCTCTCTCCACCAACCCCTCCCCCTCACCTCTCTTTCTCTACCAACCCCCTCACCTCTCTCTCTCTCCACCAACCTCCCTCTCCTCTTTCCCCAACCCATCTCCCAAGATCTTAAACTACATCAAGTTTAATTTTTTATCTTCCCACACACTTCTCACAAAGTTTCGTCAGTTTGTGTTTCTGATTTTGTCTCTGTACGACAAACACCATTTCATATCTCTGATAATTACAACTGAATAAGTTTATGGCTGAAAAGTAATGATACACTGAAATATTCGGAAAGTCAAACTTTCTACATTTCCTTGTACCTTTGTAAGCTAATGCTTTTTATGCATAATGTTATCCGTCTTATCTCGCCCGAGTGGACATCTTGAGTATTAGCATTTAATTTTGCCTCTAAATGGGAAATTAACTCTCGCTATTTTCTACCTCATCTTTCTTCTCCATTCCTTTACATCATCACACATTTTTTCCCATCTCCCATTCTCACTGTAGGCCTATATGTCTTTCCCTCCCCTTTCCTTTCCTACATTCTTTCAGTACTCCCTACTGTGCCCTCATCAGCTTCCTCTCCCCATACACCCATCAGAGGTCCATAGTAAGACCATGGAGGCATAAGAGCCAGGACGCACCTCTTAACTTTAGACCAAATTGAAGTTCGATCTTGTGTTTCCTTGCCACTAGTGGGGTCTGGGCGCCGCCCTAACACTACCGCCCTCTAACTCTATTCAAGAAGCCCATCCCAAGTTTGCAACGTCAACTTAGTGTCTCGCTTTGGGAGTTTGTAGGAAGAAGACAAGAGGAAGGAGGATGGAAAGCGAGACTGAAGGCAGGCAGAGTGAAACTGAGTGCATGTGAGAGTAAAGAGTAAGGAGGAAAATTATCTGACATAAGGTATATATATATATATATATATATATATATATATATATATATATATATATATATATATATTATTAAATATGACCGAAAAAGTAAGATTAATAATTCTAACACGAATTTTCTCAATCTTTCGTACATTACGCTTCACTGTTGGAGGTAAATCAAAAATCACTTCTCCAAAATTCATTTTTATTTCTAGTCTGACGCGACACGGGCGCGTTTCGTAAAACTTATTACATTTTCAAAGACTTCACAAATACACAACTGATTAGAACTTACGTCTCTCTGATATTATATCTACATTTGAGTGAGGTGGGAAGGGTGATGTGGCATTAACACAAGACAGAACAGGAGGGGATATTAATAGGGTATTAAAAGTATCAACACAAGACAGAACAGAAACAATGGGTATTGAATAGAAGTGTTTGTAGAAAGCCTATTGGTCCATATTTCTTGATGCTTCTATATTGGAGCGGAGTCTTGAGGTGGGTAGAATATAGTTGTGCAATAATTGGCTGTTGATTGCTGGTGTTGACTTCTTGATGTGTAGTGCCTCGCAAACGTCAAGCCGCCTGCTATCGCTGTATCTATCGATGATTTCTGTGTTGTTTACTAGGAGAAATCCTAGTAAACAACACAGAAATCATCGATAGATACAGCGATAGAGGCGGCTTGACGTTTGCGAGGCACTACACATCAAGAAGTCAACACCAGCAATCAACAGCCAATTATTGCACAACTATATTCTACCCACCTCAAGACTCCGCTCCAATATAGAAGCATCAAGAAATATGGACCAATAGGCTTTCTACAAACACTTCTATTCAATACCCATTGTTTCTGTTCTGTCTTGTGTTGATACTTTTAATACCCTATTAATATCCCCTCCTGTTCTGTCTTGTGTTAATGCCACATCACCCTTCCCACCTCACTCAAATATAGATATAATATCAGAGAGACGTAAGTTCTAATCAGTTGTGTATTTGTGAAGTCTTTGAAAATGTAATAAGTTTTACGAAACGCGCCCGTGTCGCGTCAGACTAGAAATAAAAATGAATTTTGGAGAAGTGATTTTTGATTTACCTCCAACAGTGAAGCGTAATGTACGAAAGATTGAGAAAATTCGTGTTAGAATTATTAATCTTACTTTTTCGGTCATATTTAATAATATATGTCTACAGGAAAGACTGCTACCAAAATATACTAATATATATATATATATATATATATATATATATATATATATATATATATATATATATGCAATTGACGATCACAAAACACTGATCATTTTATGCGGAAAATCCACAGAGAAATATGAAATGAGGTGAACGTTTCGGCTTGTTAAAGCCTTTGTCAACACAAGACTGACTCAAAGTCAGTCTGGTGTTGACAAAGGCTTTAACAAGCCGAAACGTTCACCTCATTTCATATTTCTCTGTAGATTTTCCGCATATATATATATATATATATATATATATATATATATATATATATATAGCGTATATAGCGTATCACAGAAATCATCGATAGATACAGCGATAGCAGGCGGCTTGACGTTTGCGAGGCACCAGTGGTGGTACCCCCCTATATATATATATATATATATATATATATATATATATATATATATATATATATATATATATATATATATATAAATATATATATATATATATATATATATATATATATATATATATATATATATATATATATATATATACATTTATATTTATATACTTTTACTGTTAGATGAGAACATAATTATATTAATTAATCCTGAAACTAATGCAAGAACTTTACTGTCAGACAAGACACTCTCGTCTCGACGATTGTGCAGCCTCTCACCGTGATAATGGAGGATACTTGGACCATTATCCAACATTATTGAGGTCATTATCGGGCTGGTGGCAAGCATCTCTGGCGCGTTATCCAGCCAGGATCTAAGGTTAACACTCTTGCATTTCTCTCAAGACTGGGTTGCAATTAAATATCATCAGAAATATTTAACTTTCCCTAAATGTTGCTTAGATAGTTCGACTTTTCTTGACACGCATATGAATGTCTAAGCCTGCAAATTTTGCAAGATGAAAATCCTTGTGAATATATTGTACTAACTCCTTTATTAAAACAACGGAGCAAAAAAGAATAAAATAATAATTTGATGTTACCTTGGCCAATGTAGATAATCGAGTCATTCTGTTTTTCATTTGAAATTTTACTGAGGGATCAATGCTTCCGTATCCTCTTAAAGAACAACAATTTCTAATATAACAATGTCTTTAAAAAAAAATCTTATACAATTTTGGACAAATTTCCATACTCGTCCTTCAACAATGACGTGAGAATGAAAAGACCTGGAAGGGTCCGTTGGTGGATTCTGGAAACTGGAACGAAACTGGCTTCATTCCAGTTTCCTTGGTGGGGTTCTTTTAGTCATTAAAGTGTTGATGATCTTATTCTCTTACTGCTCGAGATGCTCTTTCGAGCTGGTATAAATCTCCATGTAAAACAAACTGTGTTTTCTAAACAATACGCGGACAATGGAAGGTCTGATATTTCGCTAACCTGCTTAGGAAAGTTATCTAACGCAGGCGACCAGCGCACTCTTACGCACTAACGCACTCTAAGTACTGAGTAACTCACTCTAACCAGCCTGAGTCGAGAAACATCACAAATCCTTAAGAGGAATAAAACAAGACTCCGACTGTATCGTTCTGCATAACATCAATCCTAAATATTTGTGGGTTACTACGCTATAACAGTTTTATGTACCGTCACTATCTTTCCTTGCCTTTGAATAAAGTTACTTTGAGCAGTGTGCTCTGTCGTTTATTACCTGCACTAGGCGCGTCAACGACTTGCACTGCGACAAAAATATTTCAAGTGGGATAATTGCGTTTGTCACAAGGAACGATTTCCATGTTGAAATGAATTGTGTACGACATCTAGTCTGCTCTGTTAACGTTCCATCTTGGCGTCTTATAGTGTGGATTATGGCTTTTTAACATATCTTTAGGTTAGGTTAGACCTGTCGGGTTTGAGAAAATGATTGTTGAAGTGGTCGCAGCAATTCATTTTTTTCACTTATTCAAACTCAATTGTTATTGTTCCTGAACAGTTTAAGAGGTCTAGAGACATGCACATTTTAAAGCAATTATCCTAGTGGGATTGGTTATCGGCATTCAATACAGCTATACGATACTCTACTGGGAATGTTTGGGTTTTAATCATCCCAAGGTGGAGTCTTCATTTATCGTCTCCCAGTATTAGGAATGGGTCTGGAACCTAACATAATTAATCAGTACGTTGTGTTAATTAATCGTAAGTCTTTCCTTTGAATAGTATAATTTTATAAACTAATAAAGCTGTGGATGCTGTTTTGGACTAATATATTTTTCACTGATTCGTTTTTACTAATCCTCTTATTTCTAGTAGTGTCCTGTGTAACTAGCAAATATAAACACGGTGGATTTAACTGGAATCATGAAAGGTGTGAGTTTAAACTGTGATACAGGAGTCGAAATTATGGAAACGGTTATCAGTCAACTATTAGTAAACAAATTAAGGTGTAAGTGAACGTAACCTTCATTATCGTATAGTTGGCGAAAAATTAATACATCATTGACAGGTCAGCACCTTTTCTTCATATATGTAAGGCACTTCGTGAAAATAACGTTCTATTGATGGTTATCCTAAGAAATTTATAGCTCTTTCTCGTTCTTATACGGGCAGAGTTTTCGTGAGCTGGTCTTTCTTGCTAATTTCATGGGTAACATTATCTAGAAGACGACAATCCTAAAGCTCTTACATTAAAAAATAAGTTAAAAATTTATATATATCGTGATTAGTTGTTCTTCGATTCATTCGCTTTAAGCAGTTGAATATATGACAAACCTATTTTCACAATCGGAACTCGAAATTATTCACTTGTAATCAACGTCTTTGGCTAACTGGCACAGAGAGATACGTAACAACGTCACATTTAACGTCGCTTTCTTATTCCTCATTTACCAAAGAAATTTTCCATGTAAGTTTAATAAACTTCAAAGGAGAGATAGTAAAAACGGGAGACGTGACCACTGAATCAAGGAGCTCTTTCCTCTGTAACATTCATACATGGTTTGCCAAATTTAATCGTGTTTATGCCGAGAAACAACAAGCCCGAAGATAGGAATTTCATGCTAAGACAGAATCACGAAGAAAAACTAAATTACACACACTTTTTGAACATAGATACATCAGTAATAAATATATTAATAAATAATAATTCATTATTTCTGGGACTTGACACCAGAGTGTATGCATACACATTTGGCTTTTATCGAGGTGACATGAGACCACGTGACTGATTCTTGTCTCATCCTGCACATAACGACTCCATGTCTCACGACACCAAGAGTCCAGCTGGCTCCCCACAACTTCTGATACCATAACAGCTAAGCTGTGAAATATTTAAGCAATAACCATAACTGTTAGTAGATACAATAATATGATTTCCCAATAATTAATGTAATTACTAACAATTCCCGGATTACCTTTCTTGTAGATGAAATATAACCCCCCCCCCCAGGTTGTGTGAAGTGGAAGTTCATCAGTGAAAATAAATATCAAAATCAAACAGTACGCTTAACAAAATAATTCAAGAAAAATTAAGAAATTTTCAGTCGCCAAAAATACAAAACAATGAATTCTCTGGTAGATTTTCCCACAATAGTTTCGAAGGCTCATTCATGTCCACGTCAGAGGGTGCTGAAGGTTCATTCTTGTCCCCTGGCGAGATGACAACATTCCCCGCGTTCCAGATACTGCCCACACTCTTCCAACACTCTGCCACCTCCTTAATTATTTCTCAGCGCACGCCACACATTCACCAGAACTCGCACTGGCGTCGCCTCTACCATATTATTTTTTTTTTAGGAGTCGACACCTAACCCTGTCTTCTCTCCTAACATTTTTACAACACCCTGGTTATATTTAGCGGTACAATAGGTAATGGAAAGGAGGTTATACCTTGCATTGCGGATACTTAGACGCTTATGACACCATCAACATTCAGTTGAGAGATGAACAATGAAAGGGAACTCATGCTGGAATAAGGTAGTGTGCAAAACAGATGAATTAACAAAGTTGAGAGATGTGCCACGAATTATTCGTTTTAGCTTTGACAACTATTATGCAATCCATGACGTTTATATTCAATATCTCAAGCTCTATAGGTAATTGAGGAATTTTTTGTTGCATACAGTTATCTTTCATATCATTTCAGTGCACATTTAGCAAATAGTTCATACGCATTATGCTCCTAACGAATCTATTGTCTCCGTATACGCAAACGAATACTCAAAACTTAAATAAATGAAAATATAGAGAAATCAACCCGTCCTCTTAAAAATAATGTCACTTTTGGCTCGTATGCGCGCTATGCCCAAATTTGGACGTAATTTGAAATGAAATCGACTCACAAAAATGACGTACTGTCCAGTTTTCTGTTTGAGTCGTCCGGCTTACTCGGTAAGGTTAGAAGAGGAAACTTTCAATTAACGTTTTTCAAACCATTTTGAAACTTTATGAGAATTTCCTGCCCATCTAACCCATCAGAAGACCCTTAACTTACTGTTGTTGAAAAAAAATTCCCAAATTTATTTTCATTTTTTTTCATTATAAGAGAAATGGCTGTGTGGCCCAATTGACCTATAGTGCTCATGGTCTGAACACTCTCGGGCTAACTCGTATTTCTTGGCGAGAATAGGAGTACCACAAATGAAATAAACTGCCAACTGGATGACCGGTGTTCTAGGTACGAGCCACAGCGGATAACTCATACAGGTGCTATCATTCACCCCTGGAGAAACTGGTGATGTGCTGGTGCTGCAATGAGGACTTGTCGGTACTGCGTGGTGGGATGAGAGGTGGCGCTAGTGCTACACAGAACGGATTTGAGCTGCAAAGGGGTTTGTTGTAAATTGTGAGCTATTCAAGAGTGTTGGTCTATGCAGCACTGGAGAAGTGAATCTGTATCTGGAAGGGATCAAGTGCTGCACAGGGGAGCTAATGACTCTCAAGATATTGGAGCTACCTGTAATTTTTACCATTATCTCAACTGAAGATGGAAGCTGAACATCAAGAAATCACAAACATTATGGGTAAATCTTTCAGTGTTTTGGAGAATGTGGAGCGGTAGAGAGTGAGAGAGAAGGGAGATAATTTATATCCTACCAACACCCCGTAGGTAGGATATAGATTATCTCCGCCAGGTGATTGAATTAGACGAACTTGGTCAAGGCGAACACGCACCTGTCAACACAAGTGTACTAGACACGAGCTTTGTTCACTCTTAACACCTAAAGCGTTTAGTTAGCAAGCGCTAGAATGAATAAAACATATTTTAACCCGAGCTGTAAGCAAGATCATGTTACAGGAGAAGGGAATTGCAGAGGAAAAGTAAAACAAAAAAGGTTGAGAAAAGACAGTGAGAAAAAAGGAAGGGAATATGAGAAAGGTAACGATATTAGGTGAACAAAGACGTGGCCAAACTGTTACAATCTCTCTTCTGAAACAGAGCCTTGGGAAACAAAACTGTATTATGCCTCCAAGCCACACATTCCGAATACGAAAAGATGATGAGACTGCAACCCCGCTCTCTCTCTCTCATATATATATATATATATATATATATATATATATATATATATATATATATATATATATATATATATAAACCTAGAAGGGGTACCACCTCTGGTGCAAGTGTAGGGACCCATGTGGGGACTATATATATATATATCACAAACACACTGGTATCGTGTAAAAAAAAATCTTGTGGTTGAATACCATCTCAGGGTTTTCTCTGTGCCAACGAAGACCTTAAGACTGGTGAAAGGTGTCTTTGCGTCTGTGTGCGTCACAAAACTCTTCAGTTACACTGTGATAATATTGTGGTTTCCTCCTCTCGGTGTTCACATCACAGCTCGCTGATGTGATGCAGGTCTCCTTGCTCGTAGTGAGAGAGGAATAAAGAATCGTGGTTTGATGTCTTTGCTCTGACTTCTCCTGCTTCAATATTGGGGAAAGTGAAAAAGGAAGAACTGCAACAGAGAGGAAAGAGAAAGAGATACACGAAGAGACACAGAAAGAGAGAGACATTGAGATACCAGAATATGAAATGCCAAAGGTTCAGAGTAAGTAAATGTTTGGGGTCATTACGTATACAATCTAGAAGGCGATCTAACTATCAGTCTATCTTCAGAGGCACAAATTGACACCATAACATTAGTGGCGTCATGATGAGGATTCAAACCTACACACTGGATATTCTCTAGTACACTCTTTGGACCATTTAACCACGATATAAAAGGTTCGAGCATTCGTCATGGCTCCTACTAATTTTCTCACTGATAAACCACGTTAATACGTTTTCTTTCTGCATAATCGACGCATTCAAAGTTTAAAAACCTATGTGTTGCCTTTAGGCACGCGTAAGAGACATATATATATATATATATATATATATATATATATATATATATATATATATATATATATATATATATATATATATATATATATATATATATATATATATATTCATAACGTTGGGCACCAGGTACCATCTGAAATATTAAACTTATAAGAGAAAGTCCATTGGATTGCTTCGAGACTGGTTCCGTAACTGACAGGACTAACCAACGAGAAAATCCTGAGGGAGCCAAACATCACTACCATGAAACGATTGAAAGGTGGAATAATCAAGACCAAAATGATTCCTTGAAGCATTTAAAAAATCGACAAAGCCAAAATATCCAACATTAAAGCTATGAAGTAGAGCAAAAATGGAAACTAGAAATTTGGATTAGTCACAGGGATGAATGACTGGTCCCCTCACTGTAGAGGTTGTGAGCAAGTAGAATGAGTTGGAAGAATAGTTGAGGTCAAATGAATGTATTATATCAACAATAGACAGTTTATTTAATATATTATTTCAAACAGCACGAGGGCCAGGAACCATTACTAAAGGCAATTGACGACCAAAAGGCGGGACCCAGGAGATAAAGCTCGTTATGCAAACAATTTTTTACAATATATATACAATCTACACCTTCACCCACAAACAACAAGGCAAAAAAAATATTCTCTCCGCCCGCTGTGTAAAGGGAAGAAGGAAAAACGAAAAAATCAGACTCCGACAATAAATTTTCGTTAGCAGACTAGAGAAACAGCTCAGTGAGATGGAGGCTGATACATAGTCATTGGAAGCGAGTAGGATATCTTAAATCTCCTCTTTGTGTAACACTTTATTCCAAGCAATAAACGCTTAAAAATTGCTGTGGGGCGAGTTGTATCTTGCTTTTACTTCTTGTGCGTGTTTTTAGTGGTCATATAGTGTTAATATTCTTGAGTTTGAGAGAGAATGAGAGAAGAGAAACAGAAACAGAGAGAAACATGTAGATAGACCGTCTGGACAAGCCAAACGTCGGAATATCAGACGCTGACATCATAGCGTGAAAGAAAATTTAATTCAAGGTTAATAAATTTAATGTTTTAAAATTTTTTCCCAATTTCACGAAAGAAGATCAGTCTTCAGCACCAATATCTTTCTCAGCAAAGTAACATTAGAGCTCCTCTCGAACGCTCCCAATAAAGTCATTGACAAGACCTCTCCTTAATTCATTTTTGGGCAAAAGATTTTTCACTTCTGAATTCCTTCAGCATTACAAATGTAATTCGCGTAGTTACAGTGTTCACACACACACACCCTTCTCGCTATATATAAATGGGTGAGAGGGTATAATAAGGGGCAAATTAATGAAATGCTAAATATAAACACGAAACATTGCAAAGAAATGGGATTAGTTTACATTTAGAAAATACTTGGAGAGGTATTAGGGGTATTAATTTTTGGAATGGTTTACCGGATAAGATAATAACCCTGGAACTGCTAAATATTTTCAAGTAAGATATTTATTTGAGTTTGCGCGAGAATAAATAGAAGCTATCTCTCATGGGTCGGTAGACCTTATGCAGTTTCATATATTCTTAAGTTCATAAGTTCTTGGCCACCTTGACCTTTTCAGACGCTTTTAGTATCAGTAATTTAGAACTTCATTTTTATCTGTCTAATAGTATTTTACACTGCATAAAGTGGAATCACTCTGCTTAATAAGTCGTAATTTTAACGGATGTGATGCTTGTTACCCAACATTATCTTTGCAGTGATTAATCAAAATAGGAAAGAGAATTGAAGCAACCGAATGGCGTTCTGATAATTTTGAGTTTACATGTAACACCCATCTGTTCAACGCGACGCGTGCTTGAAGGAATTGAGCAAAATTAGTTAGATATTGTGAAGCTTGCCAAAATCCTTGGTGGATTTCCAAGTTAAATTTTAAGAAATCGATGGCTCAGTGTGACAACCTGAAGATGCTTGGTATGAAATTCTAATTCAAATAATATTCTTTGACATTAATTATTATATACATATACATATTATATAAAGAAGGAGGAACCTTACCACAACTGGTTGTCCAGCAGAGAGGGAACCTCGTTACCTAATACCCTGCAACTCTGACGAGTCTGTCGGTGTCCCAGATGGGATCACAGTGAACCCCTGGAAGAATGGCAGTCAGTTGGTGTGGGACTACACGTGCGTTTTAAATTTAGCCAACACCTATGTTGACTTCAGTATTGCACATCCAGGCGGCGCTGCCATTTACCGGGAAGCAGCCAAGTCACGTAAATACAGAGATCTAGATCATCACTACAATTTTGACCCCATTGCCCCAAAGACACTTGGTGCCTGGGGTAAAAGTGTTGCTAGTTTTTTTTAAAGGAGCTGGGTTTTAAGCTAATTGAAATAACTAGAGACCTTAGGGCCGCCAGTTTCCTCTTTAAGCGCCTTAGTGTGGCGATACAGAGAGGAAATGCACACTGCATCCATGGTTCCTACCCGCCATCTTTAGAGCTGGAAAACTCTACAACCTGTGACAAATAGCCTTATACCTAGCACGTAACCAACGTTGTAACCTTTTTTGTGTAATGAAGTTTTAAATAAAATAAAATGACAAAATACGCAATATATATATAGGGGTGGTAGAAGAAGAAATTATGTAAGTGTATGCAGCTGCCTCACAAGGCTTCCCCGGATGCTACATATCGTCTTCTTCGAGGTCGTTGTAAATAATTTTACCCATTTATCTAAAAAAAATTACTTTCATTATAATTCTTACTCTTATTATTGATAAAAAATTATTATACCAAAAACAGTATAAATAATGACGAGTTTGGCTTCAGAAAGCAAAGACAAGTTGATCTACTATATACAATAGAAATGTTTTGAGGCGTGCTTGAATATTGACATCAGCCACGAAGGATGACAGACGGGCTATCACTAATCCATTTCACTGAATTTCTCTCCGCAATCCAGTCCAAAAATTGGCGTCAGAACAGTTGAGGTTTATTACCACACACACACACTAAAGGCTCATGGAATATACACTCCTCACAATATTGAAACACCGGCGAGAATTTAGAGCTAGAAAATTTAGCTTGACATGCTAGTTAGAGTTATACAACTAGATGACAAATATATACTAGATTTTTTTCATTAGCAGACTGCTCATTCCACATTTGTCAAAAATCAATCGTTGCAACTCTAAGTGACTCCTATTACAGTAAAAGATACTGGCTTTTGTGGCTGGAGGACAGCATAGCTGAGCTTACCTTTCAAGGAGAATAGAAAATTTATTACAGTGAGAGGAGAAATATTGATGTGGATTTTAGTAACGCGTGAATTGCCACAACGGTCGACTCTTGGCTCTATCCTGTGTCTGTTATATGCCAACGACCTCACAGGAAATTTCTTACTTCAAATGAGAGCTTGTTGATGATGCAAAACAAATTTGAAGGGGGACTTGCCTCTCTCCTGAAAGGGAATTGAACAATAGCTGCTGGACTCTTAAGCCAGCTAAAATCTAAATTATGAGGATGAGAACAGAAGCGAAAATTCTCGTACAACTGTAGATAAAGGGGAGACAGATTCGCGAATCATAAACAATTTTAAATGTAAATTCAGAAAGAAAAATTAGAAACTAGAACCATATCACTAAACCATAAAATTATTGAAAGTCAGGACTAGTAGCTGACGCTGGACCTTGCAAGCACATAAATGAGCACATCTGAATGAACATATATAAAACCCCACACAAACTTTTGCGTGAAAACGTAGGGTGATTGGGAGGGTTATATAGAAGAGAAACATATTAGCAGTTCATGCATAAACACTGACTAGCCATTTATCCTCCCATCCGCCTCTCCTCTGTCGGAAGTGAGTAACCATTAGTGGGCATATATATTAACTGTAATGGGCAAACTTGGTGCATTATCAAGTTGGGCATTTTGTGTCCCATTCCCCCAAAATTATAGAGGAGGAAGAAGAGGAGGAGGGAGGTGGCATTATTTCCCTTCGTTTGAGAATGGGGAGAGGCAGCTTAAATACCCGAAAATTGCCAAACTCAGTCAGTTCTTCGACCCAGAGTGCCATTCCCGTTCCTCGTAATTTTTCAGCAGAGGAAATTTGCGAAGGAGCGTAGATTTTTTCTCGAGAGAGAGGTGGTGTCTCGTTCTTGTTCTTAATATATTAAATGGAAAGCAAATCTTCTTCCTATACAATCCATGTATCCGGATGTCAACATTGTTTGTCCCCAGAAAGTTCAAATAATTGTTTGAAAAATATACCGTATTATTTTGTCCTTGTTATTATTTACATATAATTTAATCATTTATTTCCATATTTAAACAATATAATTCTGAAGACGATAAATGTTGGGTCATGTACTAGTTTCTTATTCTTTTTTATTATTTTTTACAAAAACGTGGGCCAGCATATATACATTTTCTTCTGTCCTCCACGACAGGGTTAGAGATCTGTTAAACATATTCAGTGATTTATTGAACAATCAACCACAGGTGATTGTAGTGCTTTTAAAATGCTAAGCTAACCTACAAACATAAATACATAGATTTACGTCTGTCCTACATAAACAGTGTTCGAAGTGTCTTTTTGCATAGTGTCATTAATGTGCATGTACTGTATGTGTAACTTTGATATTCAACTCAGCTGTTCATATACCTAAGTGATTGATAAAAAAAACAGTTGCTGTTAAGATAACCAAATCACACATCAGAACAGGAAGAAACGACGACGTTTCGGTCCGTCCTGGACCATTATTAAGTCTTCACTCACAACAAGATATTGGTCCAGGACGGACCGAAATGTAGTCGTTTCCCCCATTATCTGATGTGTGGTTTGATCATCATATCTTCAGCCACAATATTGTGAATCATCGTCTGGACTTGCTGCTAATGCGCCAAACATTTACAAGTGTTTATTGTTATTTTGTCAGTGGATCTAAAATAACTCGGGAATGTAAATATGAACGATAAAGATTAAGTGAAGACTGTAGTAACCTCAAAACATTGAAATCGAATACCAACTGTAAAACTGCTACGGTAAATACAAATTTACAGACATCAGGAAACTGAAAATGTCTGCCATGCTAAGTATACGCAATTCCCTTTGATGAAGTGGCTGATCCTCCCTTGCATTGCCTCATTTTCCGAATAAGCGAATCACTCAAGCATCGAACACGGACACGTAGAGTGTACGGATAAGGGTCAACAGGATTACGCTTCAGCAGAAGCAATCAGAATCAAAGAACTGAGTGCTGAAAGGATACCATTTACTCTGATTAATAATGACTCAAAAAGTGCACATCTAAATGCTGCGTTTCAGCTTCTGCTCGAAACGTTATGCGTGCTAGTGGCTTTACAAGAATGTAAAATCATCAATTTTATATATATATATATATATATATATATATATATAGAGAGAGAGAGAGAGAGAGAGAGAGAGAGAGAGAGAGAGAGAGAGAGAGAGAGAGAGAGAGAGAGAGAGAGAGAGAGAGAGAGATTCGACAGCAACGAGCAAAAACCTATTAAAACTAATGTTCGGTGGCCTATCGCGTAAAGAAGACTCCACAGAAGGAAAGATACAAATACACAGACATAGACTGCGGCACAGTGCTCTTCCCGACATCTGTGTAAACCAGACTGGGATAGAGGAGTATTTTTAGGGAGGTTTACATTTCCGATATTTAATGGACCATAGAGCTTTTAACGCATCTTCAGTAACTGGTATGTTAACTACCCCTCACATCAGCCAATAGAGAAAAGACCGTCTCAGGTCTTCGAACCCCAACCCGAATTTTCCACCACAAAGCAACAGTATAAATGATGAATATCGTCGATCTAAATAACTTAGATTATGACATTTAGGGCTGGGGCTTTTCTCGAGATTCAGTGTTGCTTCGAGACCCGTCTGAGATAAGTTCATCAATCATGATGGATCGTACGAGAGTACATGTATCTTAAGTCACTCCAAGAAGAGTACTTGCATGAGTCAATGTGTAAAGTCTACTTTTTGGAAGTAGAAAAAGTCTTTCCGCTGATGTTGCTTCTGCTGCTTCTCCAGCTGTGATGCTTCAGTTGCTTCCTTTGCTGATGATGTTTATTCTCCTGCTGATGTTGGTTCATCTTCTGCTTCTATTGATCTTGCTTCTTTTTGCTGTATCTCTGCTGCTGATGCTGCACTTCCTGCTACTGATGCTGTTGCTACGACCACTGCCACTGTTCCTTCCTCTGCTTTTGCTGCGTCTATTGCTGCTTCATCTATTGATGCTTTTGCCGATGCGACTACAACTTCTGCATCTGCTGTTAAAGCTGTTATTACTGCTGCTGCTGATGCTGCTGCCCCTACTAGTGCTGCATGTACTGCTGCCATCGAATCTCTTACAGCCTGAAGTGTTGGTGACGTGGAGGTCCCCGAGACGGACGCCGGAAAGTTTACCGTTAACTTTATACCCACGAGTTGCCTGACGTGCAGCAGACACCAGTGGAACATAAACCTCCGCTCCTCTACATTATGCATGGCGGAAATCGTGAAAGTTTATCAGACTTGGACAAGTTGTGGATGTTGGCCTATGTTTTGCCGAGAGTCTCGGAATGACGGAGATGATATCAACATCTCTTCCACACACTCACATGCATACGTACGTACATATCTATAAGAAGAGGTTACTAATTTTGTTTTGTTTCTATGTGTGATAGCTAATTTGATTAAAATATTTGATTAAAAAGTTGTTTGGTGAAAAGAAATTTGATTAGCAATTATCTTGCACTCGTGGTGCTCAAGGAAATTTTGCATAATATTGTGTCCTCTCAAACGTGTTTTCCTACAGCCTGTTTCTACAAGCCCAATTTCTCTAGCTTGGATCGCCAAGAAAATTTTCCCATACCGGTTTCTTTAAACCTGATTAAAGCCTGTTTTTCCAGGGTTGTTTACCCCAAGCCCGATTCCCGAAGAATGTTCATCCAGGCTTTCATCCGCCAGTATGTCCGCTAGTTTCACCTAGCTTGAGGCTCACAAGTCTCAACTCTGATTTTATTTATTATTGATATTCTGGACTTTTGGAGAGTTTCTGTCCGACGCTGCAAACAAACTGGAAGTAGGCATCCGTGCGTGAGTGTGTGTGTGTGTGTGTGTACTCACCTAATTGTACTCACCTAATTGTGCTTGTGGGGGTTGAGCTTTGGCTCTTTGGTCCCGCCTCTCAACTGTCAATCAACTGGTGTACAGATTCCTGAGATTACTGGGCTCTATCATATCCAGATTTAAAACTGTGTATGGAGTCAGCCTCCACCACATCACTGCCTAATGCATTCCACCTGTTAGCTACTCTGACACTGAAAAAGTTCTTTCTAACGTCCCTGTGGCTCATTTGGGTACTCAGTTTCCACCTGTGTCCCCTTGTTCGCGTACCGCCAGTGTTGAATAGTTTATCCTTGTCTACCCTGTGAATTCCCCTGAGGATATTGTAGGTTGTGATCATGTCTCCCCTTAATCTTCTGTCTTCCAGTGTCGTAAGGGGCATTTCCCGCAACGTTTCCTCGTAATTCATGACTCTTAGTTCTGGGACCAGTCTAGTGGCATACCTGTGAACTTTTTCCAGCTTCGTCTTGTGCTTGACAAGGTACGGGCTCCATGCTGGGGCCGCATACTCCAGGATTGGTCGAACGTATGTGGTGTACAAGATTCTAAACGATTCCTTACACAGGTTCTTGAAGGCTGTTCTGATGTTAGCCAGCCTCGCATATGCCGCAGACGTAATTCTTTTTATGTGGGCTTCAGGAGACAGGTTTGGTGTGATATCAATTCCTAGATCTTTCTGTGTGTGTGTGTGTGTGTGTGTGTGTGTGTGTGTGTATGTGTGTGTGTGTGTGTGTGTGTGTGTGTGTGTGTGTGTGTGTGTGTGTGTGTGTGTGTGTGTGTGTGTGTGTGTGTGTGTTTGTGTGTGTGTGTTTGTGTTTAAGTGTGCGAGTGCGCGCGTGTGAGAACAAAGTTTGAAGTCCATTTCATAGAAAAAATAGATCTCAAGTCAGTGCATTAGACAACAAGCAGCTAAAATGGCGGAGTCCAAGAGCTAACAGCTCGATCTTGCAGGCACAAATAGTGTAGACAAGTAGTACCTAAATGCCAACAACCGAGCAGACAAGCAAACTATCAACACAACGGTTCTTTTCAGAACTAACAAGGTGAAAAGAAAAGCACTGCTATCAAACCTTCACTCGAAGTGTCAATCACGCTACAACAGAAGCGTGAGACCGAGGCTTTATGAAGACGCTGTCAAGGAGGAGCAACCGATATAATGACCAAACTGGTCTCTAGCCAGTCTATGAGCTCCTGTTCCCTTTCCTTAATTAGTGTATTTAAACACACTAATAATTCCTGACAGCATTTAAAAGTATTAATACATTTTATTCACCTTGTGCACTAGTTGCACAATTAATTAAGAACTGCAAGAAACGCGAAAACAAAATCAAATTTTATGAAAAATGTTTATTAAGAATGTTGCATTAAAACTCTCAAGAATTTAAAAAGTAGTATTTCTTCTTGCAAATTGTTTGTTTATTGAGAAAAAACTCAACACTTACGAAGTGAAATTTTCTCACCTAATGAATGAACTTCCTGTTTGTCTGAAGTTCTTTTCCTACACAACAGTTGTGTTCTTTCTCCCAACAAAAACAAACCTTATCATTGTCTGTCTCTATCCTATCTTGTCTGTCTTGTAACTGTTTATCTTACAGCTATGTTCTTACAGATTTCTGAAGTACATCTGTTTATTGAACGACAATCTGAAAACAGTCTATTTAACTGCTAACAATTCAAAAACTGTCTTAAATGGCGTCTATAGTCATCAACTGGTTTTTAATCACCTTATTTTAATTATATTTTTAATAATGAAAAAGGTAACTATCCAATAAATGATGACCAAACAACAATGCCTGACCAGAAGATGAACTCACGTAAATATATTCCCAAGAGATTATTTTGCAGTTGCTTCTCCGTGGTCAGATATAACAAGTTTTAGGGGAGATAAGTGGTGAAATGTTTACCAGAAAATCTGTATATTGTAGGAGCAATATCACTTCGTATTAGTTGTGAAAACAACGATACCGACACGCATTAGCTATAAATGCGACGATACAGACACTTTGTATGGTCGCTTTCACAACTAATGACACTTATAACCCGAGAAAGCGACGATACAGAAACTTATTAGCTGTGGAAGCGACGAAACACACACATATTAGCTGTGGTAATAACGAAACAAGCATGAAGCTGTAGCTGTAGTAAAGATGATACCAACCCAGTGGCAGCTGAACCTAACTAAAAAAGCATCAAGTGATTCATTACTCTATGTTTTTGTCGTTTACTCAGCAATGTCTCTTTTTCTCTTAAGTATTAATTTAGCTCACATACTATTATTATCTGTCGAGGTCCAATTGGGTCCAGTTCAACATGAATAAACAATATTTCGTTATATATCTAGCTTTTTTCCCCTGGGAAAAGAATGTTTACTTTAAATCATTACTGTGATTGCTAGCGAATTTATACCATTGACATAGACATTTATACAGACAGGGAGTCATACAGAGATGCTTCTGCACAGAGACAGGATTTAATGCACAGAGATAAAGTTGCACACAGACAGGAAGTAATACACAATCATACACAGATAGGGAATTCAGATTCATTCGCAGACTTTCATACGCACAGTCAGTTACATGCAGCCATACACAGTCACAATCATCCACAGTCACATGCACAAAGTCACGCACACGCTCATAAACAACAACACAAACGATTATAAAAAACCGTTTGCGTGCGGTCTTTTATAACCTTTATAACAAAAAGAGAGAAAAAGAATTACAAACATATATATAAAAAACATTACTTTTACCCACCCTCCTCCAAGTGAAGGATTCATTAATAAACAAAAAGCAGAGAGAAGTTGGCAGTCATGATATCAAATTCCCAATTGGTTCTGATGCCACAAGCAATCTTCTCCGGTATTATATAAGCCTGGCAGTATCTGGGATGATTCGTGGCTCGTCCGGGCAAGAATGATAATAGATTTTTGGGTAATTTCACTGAATAGTGCACTAGATTTATCAATCGAATAGAGGGCAAGCGAGAAGGATTTTTAAATGAGGTTTGGAGAAGCACTCATGTGTAATGTCTCTCGACAATATATATTATAAAAATGGGAAAAAGCAATGTTTTATTTTTTCTGTCCCTCCTTGCTTTAACTAAGACTCGGGATCTTTAGAAATTAAGATGTTCCTAGTTGAACTGAAAGTAGATTGGTTAACGTGTATCAGCTCATCTGAAGCCTGAATCTAGACACGGATCCATCTAATGAGTTTATTATTGATTTGTTTTCAGAAGGAATATTCTTTAATGTTAAGTTGTTAAGTTGCATCATGTTAGTTACTAGAGGAAGCTGGGACCAACTGTGTGCCAGAGGTTTGAAATAGTCATGTAACGTGATTACACTCGTATTTATATGCTGTGAGAACTTGTTCCAACAATGAGGGAGCTTATGAGTGAATGATCCCTGATGGAATGATGTGTTTGAGAATGGCACATACAAAAATAAAGTTGGTGTAAGTAGCTGAGCGCCTTGTGTTGTGGTTGTCAACTTCTGGTTGTCCACGACGTTGAGCTAGATGGGATACATCGAGAACATTTGAGTTGTGAATAACAGAAAAGCTGCCAATTAGAGGCACTGATGTACTCGTCAGACCAACTAGAACGGGACAACATTTGAGATGAACATCCTCTCCTGATTCCGTACCTCGTCCAAAATTAGGATAAATGATCGTAGCCGGATATCCTGGAGAGCAGTAAATATTCAAGATGGAAGTGCCCTTGTACAGCAATTTGTTTTGCAGCCTCTGCTGTCGAAAAGGCACAAGATGCACCTTATGAATGTAAGGTCTCCTGGCGGCCTTGACTGCTAACCTCATTACTGGGCTCATCGTGGAAACTGAGGAATTCAAACCTCATCTATTAGATGTCAGCTTCATCACTACGTATAACATCATTTCCACTCATCAGTCTGCCAGTCCCAGGTGCACTATCATGCAGTCTACTAATAATCATCTCATGCATTTTCTCTGCCGCTAATGTATACTGCCCTCGTCTTACCCCTGGAAGAAATTGCTGCAAGAGAGTTAAATACATTTTTATTGTCAGCATATTCTTTCCTGTATTTGAAAAACTTAGAGTGATCAGAATACGCTGCAGCTTCAGGAATGAGTAGTAGAATATTTAGGTTGATACTCGACAATAACTGGCTCAACAAGCTGTCTGTAATTCACTGGCGCCAACTGACTTTAAAATTTCGCTACTTTAATGACTATTAGTAGAGTCCGTTCTTGAAGATAGTCTATTATTAACTGTATAATGAAGCCGCCTTAGATACCAAGTGCGTGAAATTAAGCTGTTAATTTCAAGGAACCATAATTGGTCTAAAACGCCTACACTATGCAAGTGAACATCATAGCAAATCTGGAATTCATCATGTAACTTATACGATGTCATCATCTCTCTCTCTGTCTCTCTCTTTCTCACCTGCTACCTCTCTCTCTCCTGCTTCCTCTCTCTCTCCTGCTCCCTCTCTCTCCTGCTCCCTCTCTCTCTCCTGCTACCTCTCTCTCCCGCACCCTCCCCCACGCTTCATGTTGTACTTCAAATAACTTTCTCTGAAACTTGGTGCAAAAATTTTAATGAAATTTTCATCTCACGGAACCATTTGCACGCACTCAGGCTTACGAGCACATGCACGCTCGGACACAGGTGCGTGCAAGCTCGCACACGATCGCACTCATTCTCATGCACTAAAAGAATGGATATTCATACGAAATTTAGCCGTATCGTAATTATTCAAATTATAATAAATACAAATAAAACATGAATTACAGCAATTTTCGTAATGTTTATTAAAGTTGCCATTCTTGGGTCATATAAATAGGGTTCACTCTCACAGCTGGGCTGAGATGTATCTGACCCCATACATATTATTTATCAGCTGCAAGTCGGCAAAAAAAAGAGTAAATCTTTTTAATACGTTCTGATTCAGAGGACAAAAGAAATCAAGCTGATGAAAAGCTTGAGTTTGAGGCAAGAGGTCTGAATGCTGAATCAGTGAAGGAATCTGTCCTCTCTGGCTGTGCTTTTGAAGCGGCTGACGTACCCGAAAACGCATTTATAAATTTTAACGTTATGAGAATTAAAATAGGTTTGTTCGTATTCATTATTATTATAATATATTAAAGATATATCTACAGTTAGGCATAGGTTAGGTTAGGTGTTTACGTTCAGTTAATTATTTTTATTTGATGTACGTTGGTGAAGCATTTACGTGGTAAAACATTCTCCGTGGCGCAGTGGTAAAGCACTCGCCCGGCGCTTCGCAAGCGCTTTGGCCTGGGATCGAATCATGGCTGGGAAGGATTGACTGGGCGCCAATCCTTAACTGTAGCTTATATTCACCCATCCGTGAATAGGTACTAGTTTCTTAAACGATCTGGCGTGTCGTATTCCGAGTAAAATTAGGATTAAGGACCTGCCCGAAACGCTTTGCATGCTAATGTCTTTACAAGAATGCAAGAACTATTGTATATAGAAATGAAAATAAATACAGATTCACAATCATAAGCGAAGCACTGTTCGAGAAATGATTCAAAGTCATTGGTTGTAAGTCGTGTGTAAAACGCTTTTCATTCATGAATAGGGGGGGTTTCGCGGCTGAATTAACGAGCATTTGGCCTTTGTTGACGAGGACGTGCTAAGAATATTGAACACTACAGAAGGCCAAGTAGATACTTTAAATCTGTGGCCACTGCTTCATCTTCAGGGCTTTAAAATAATGCTCTGAAAACTGCTTAAAGCTGACTTTGTCATGAAATCTTCGGGTAGGCTCTGTGAAGATACTTTGTGTATGATCTTCGATTCATTCTGGCACAGTGAAGGTCAATCTAACGTAGTGAAGAGGTTCAATCTGTCTCGGTGAAGAGCGGGTTCAGTCTGACTGATTGAGGCTGACTCAGTGAAGATTTATCCAGGGTCCATAAGACTATTTTGACGATCGTTAGGCTTTGTAAGTCGCCACGTTCCTAAACTAGGAAAACAAAACTGGTTCTTTGCACTGATCAATTGCTTGCAAGACAATAGTCGGTTCCTTAACCCCATTCACATATATTGATAACTTTATGATAAGGCTTTTGAATCGTGTTCGTTATATGACATTTGTTCTAGTTTATTATTTCTCTCCTAGCTCATTATAATCCTATATGCATGGAAAAGTACGTGGTCATTTGCATTTAAAGCCCCCCAAAAAATAACCTTTAACAAAAACAATCAAATTTAAATTAAATCCAGAAAACACCACAAACTAATTCTCCACCTTCCTCGAGGAAAAAAACGGTATTTCATCGGATTATCTTCGAATTTATGAGCTCTGATCTCTAATACTTTATTATTATTGCTCTGTGTGATTATTTGCAATCTTCTCATATATCCTGCCCCTCTTTTTTTATATTAAAGTTGAAATAAGTCACCGCATTACACAACTGGAATAGATTTGGTCTCGGGAGCGTTAGCTGATATCAACATGATTTAACTCAACAATCTGAGATTATAGTACAAGAAAAGGTTTTCGATATAGTCACCTGATAACATGTTATAATGACTTTATATAATCAAGAAGGTCTGGGCATATTTTGGATTAGGCATCACATCTATTTGAATGACCTTACCAGGTGATATAATGTAAAAAAATATTTTGCTTCGAATATGTCTTCAGCCTCGAACATGGTTTCACTCCGCAGGTTCGAATCCTCGTCATGGTCCTTGTGGATTTGTTCATGGCTTCACTGCTCAGATAATCGTTGTCAGGTTGAATGGATCACGTAACCTGTATAATATGAGCCCTATACTATGAGAAATATTAGATAGGTTTCCTTTATGGGCTATTCATGCCGTGCCACCTCTTTGGGTGGCTTAAACCTTCGTTAATCATAGGCTTCTTTGGTTTAGAGACTTACAGTGACCGGTAACCGGTAATTGAGAGCTGTTTTGTTATGGTTCAATAAACAATTTGATCGTGAGCGTTGCACAGAACGCAAGTTTTAACACGGAACAAATTTTTTGCCTGCCTCGTAGACGTTTCATAACGGAAAAATCCCGGAAAATCTTTACTGCTGGTAATTTCCTTCTTGTTCTAAAACACATATATGTGACCCCCAACACACTACATATGTCTTGTTATAAATTAGGATATGAATACACACCTTTAAATTAACATTTAAAGATAACCATATTAATCCACTGACAGATGGAACCTTGACAGAAACAATGACGTCGTTACCCGAATTGCTATCTAGAACCGGGAGATCTTACGGCCAGGTCATCAGAGCGACGCGAACATCATTGACTATTACTTATTGGATAAGTTTATATTTAGGAAACACCTGGGTAAATACTGGTTTGGAAACAAGCTTGTTGGTTTACGTAACAAATTACCTGATATTACACGTGCTTACTCTATATTTTCTACCTGCTAAGTTCCTGGTGCACATCTGGTAATATTTGCAGCTTTGGCAAGTTGCTGGTTCGCTATTATTTTCCTTGTCTGCTATTCCTTCTGCAATCACTTCGAGGATCACAGGTAATGGAAGCTTAGTGAGGAGAGACATACTTTTATTAACTATATCACAGAGCGGCATCATTCACCACCGTAATAATCAGGAACAGTAATTAACGCCAGTAGTAACTGTTGCTCCAGTCACCTGCTAACTTTAGATAATGACGTAGTTTACTTAACAGGCGTAATGAACGGTTGATTACACACCCTCTTAACGGTGTTGGCTACCTCATCTTGTACCGCCTCATAACGGTGCTCACTATCTCATCGTGTACCGCCTCACAACGGTGCTCACTACCTCATTGTGTACCGCCTCACAACGGTGCTCACTACCTCATCGTGTACCGCCTCACAACGGTGCTCACTACCTCATCGCGTACCGCCTCACAACGGTGCTCACTACCTCATCGCGTACCGCCTCACAACGGTGCTCAGTGCCTCATCGCGTATCGCCTCACAACGGTGCTCACTACCTCATCGCGTACCGCCTCACAACGGTGCTCACTACCTCATCGCGTACCGCCTCACAACGGTGCTCAGTGCCTCATCGCGTACCGCCTCACAACGGTGCTCACTACCTCATTGCGGACCGCCTTTCAACAAAATAAACTGGTTAACAATTCTGAATCACCGCGTGTGGTCGGAGGCTTTGGATCACCCTCGAGTTCATCAGACACTGAGCGGGTGTTACTCCTCTGGATCGCACACTGACGCGCTGAAACTAAGAGCAATGGCAGCCCTTGTGCCATAGCTGTCACGGTGAGCCTTAAACCGAACTTTAATAAAGTTTGTAGAGCTCATACCCGAGGGGGCAAAGGATCTCCGATAAAATGGGGTTAAAGGTATATGGTGGTATATTTTCCTGTCCTTCTGAACTCTGAACAAATCCACAAGGGCCGTGACGAGGATTCGAACCTGCGTCCGAGAGCAACCTGCGTCTTCTGAACTCTGCTCTTTTGCTATGGAAGGCGACGATCTTCTGCCTGACGATCACTAGAGAAGATAAGGTGTGAGCACGGGGTAGATACACGTGAAAAACTTACCAGCTGCTTTCCATTTTTTCCGAGAAAACATTACATTCTCACATTGGCGATAAGGGAAATTACAAGGATTTTCAAACTAAAGAATTCATGATTCGTTCTCCTCGGGTCATAGGACATAGAGCTCATACAGCTCCTTTCTAGGTAACGTAATTAACTTCACTGCCTCCTTAATATTGGCTCGCTTTCACCCTTTACAAATACGATTTTATTTAGAATGTTTTGGGACTGAAAGGCGAAGCGACCCTGTAAAAGAAAAGAGTACAATCATTTACATTCAGCACATACATATATATATATATATATATATATGAATATGTATATATATTGTCACGGTAAAATCTCTAGGAAGAGATTCGGCCTACTCCATTATCGCTTACTCTACTCATTCACGTCTATGTAATCAAGAACTACAGCCAAGAAAAACAACAACAACTACTGCCAGACGTCTAGACAGTCTACCTGTCCCCCTCCAGCACCATGGCCCGTCACCCCACCTCGCACCTGGGTCGCTGGGAGGCCACGCCCTCCGTAACAAGCAGTTTAACAGCCGGTTCATAGTTAAAGAAGTCACCAGAGCCCTCTGCTCGGCCGATATTCTGTATAAATAGGACTACCAAGCTCTCTCAAGATTCAGATTACTCCTGAGTGCTCCTGCTGAGTAGACCTGTTGACACACCCCGGTGTGGTAACAGAGCTATTTAGTTTGACTCACAGTACTCCGCACCATATTTTATTTTGCACCTTTGCACCTTAACGTAACGTAAATTTGATTATTCATCTTGTTTGTTTTGCACATTTTGTATTAAAGCCAAGCGTGGATATTTTTTGTAATTTGTTTAAATTCATATTTTTATCAAAGTAAAGTATTTTTAAATGTTTTTTCCCTCTGCTTTATCCTACAGTTTATCACACTGTGAATACACCTTTTGCAGTTTAACTTTTTTTTCTTTATTTTTTTAAATATTTTGTGACTGGCATTACAGACTGCTTGACCACCAACGTTTACCGTCACAACATATATAATTTATTTATTTATTTATTTACGAGTGGTAATTACAGTAGAAGATTCCCGCCAGTTACCATTCAATTTATCCTATCATGGAAGACATGTGAACCAAATTTCCTCACACACACACAGCAAGAAAATCGTATTACAATGGAAAAATATAATAATATTTTTATTTTGAGGATGTTGCACATACAACTAGTCAGGCTGGGGACCCGTCAGGCTGTTACTGTCAGCTGTGTCGTTCACAGTTTCCGACGTGATTGCTCAAAGCAGTACTTCTATAGAGTTTACAAGTCTCTATTGCGAAATGTGAAGAGAAATTGACAGATGTAAACTTCAGTTAATGTTTTTTTTTTTTAATATTTCATTTATTGGTTTTAGTTCGAGTCACTGTGACTCTTCACATTTGTTACGGTAAAACATTGTGAATATTGTATATGCATGATGTTATACATTCCATCCGGCTGTAGTATAGGATACACCTGCAATTAATCGGGTTTACAAATAGATTAAGCTACTATAGGCCGGATTTAACTTCCGTGTTTGTTGTCAAAATTATTGATATTGCACATTTACTTTCCAAAATCCCAGGAATGTTTAATTTTGTAATATTATAGCTTAATATTACATAATGTTACAATTATTTTAATTAAAATGTTGGAATTATGTACAATGAGTTAATCAATGAAGTGAGTAATTATACCCAAAATGTTTGGGAATTATTATTATTCATAGTTACATAGAGCAATTATCTTGATAATGCTCAGCCAATTTGTGAGACTGATGTTAATTACAAAAATACTGGATGTTCCATTAACTTTGTTGCGATAATGTTTACTCGTACTTGAACATTTGTTTGTACAAATACTTAGTTTTGTTCGTGGGATTCACTCTCACAAATTCACTTGCACTCGCCTAAAGGTGCTGTAAGGTGAGAGTGTTATAATGTTTTTTTTACGTAGATGTGCATGGACTCTCTTGGTTTTTTATGTTGCCTCTTATATATTGCGCTATTTGGATACATTAGTCATTATATGTATTTACTATTTATGTTTGCAGAATCAAGCTATTAGCTCTTGGATTCCGCCTTGTCCAATATTATATCTACTAAATATATTTATCTCTAACACACACACACACATCCCCAGATGCAGCCAATAGCAGGAAACTCTCGTGTTTTTTTCTCCTAGCAATTTATTGCTAGGAGAACAGTGGAATCAGGTGATAGAAACTGCCTATTTTTTTCTGCCTCGGCCGGGAATCGGACCTGGGGTCTTAGGACTACGAACACCCCCCACCCCCTCCTCCATGCAGGTCGGCTTTCATTCCCCAACCATACAAGTGGTTGGGCACCATTTCTTTCCGCCATCCTGTCCCAAACCCATATCCTGACCCCTTTCCCAGTGTTATGTAGTCGTAATGGCTCGGCACTTTCTCCTTATAGTTCCCTCCCCCCCCCCCCCACACACACACTTACACGAGCGCTCTGTCTGCTCGGCCACGAGGCCATTTGACGTCCTGTGTCTGTGTCTGCGTCTGTCAACGTTTGTCTGTCTGCGTTTTTCTGCCTGCGTTTGTCCATGTGTTCTCACTCACGCTCCTGTGCATTTGTCGCACGTACACATGTACAGCGAACAGAAGGTCTTTAGAAAAAAAAATTTTGTCCTCATAATTATTTAAACTAATCCGAAAAAAATACATAATTCGAACAAATTAAAATGTATCAGAGCTCAGCTGTAAATCTCAAATTATCATTTGTACCTAAAACCCAGTCATTATTTTGAAGCATTAACGTCCAAAGTTGAAACCTCTGTCTATATGGGGCAGAAACAAATATAGAAAAGCTTATTTGAAGACCCATTAATATAATTTTTTGTTATAAAATGGGAACCGGTACAAGTTGTGCCACAAGTACTCAAGTAAGGAAAACAAGAGTTCATTTGTCAGCAAATATTAGCCCTAAATGAGAATGTCCTGTCTGAGGCTCTCTCCGACTTTAGGTTTAAAATGAAAACTCTTTTGGAGGGGAGTTGATGAAGATGTGTCGTGATATGTCATACAGGAGATGAGCATACAGCCTGAAGGAGCATGTCACATAGGACAGGAGCATACAGCCTGAAGCAGAATATGTCACATAGCACAAGAGCATTCAACCTGAAGGAGCATAGGTCACCTAGGAGAGAACCATACAGCCTGAAGAAGAATATGTCATATAGGGAGCATGTGTCACATAGGACAGGAGCATACAGCCTAGAGGCGAGACCAGGACGTGAGGACATGGTAATTTGCTACCAACGGAGAGGCTTTTTTTATAATTTGCAACGCTATTTTTTCGGTTTATACGTGTGTGTCGTGTTTCTAGCAACGTCTCGTTATCTGTTTCACTTTATTTCCCTTCCTATCTGCCTCTTTCTGATATGAATTTTGTTTGTTTCGTCCATTCCTCTTTTTTAAATAAAAAAAAACATGTTTTTCTCCCTCCAATGGCCTCTTTACTCTCTAGCATTACAGTCAATGGGTCAACAACCAGACTGTGGCAGCCGGTGGCAACTGCCCGGCCGCACCTAATCACGTCAATTAAACAAGTATGTGTTGGGCGGTGTTGCTGATTGCCGCTGGGATAGTTGGATTAACTGGGAGACGTGGGGTCATTTATCTGATAAAGTATGCAAAGGCAAACTAGGTTTTACGAGTTTGTGATACGTGTAATTACGAATTGAGAGAACGGATGTGTGATAGTGTTTTTACCCCTCGCTACAGTGCTGGCACGGAAATTGGATAACACTTTCATGATGATGACTTTTGTTATGTATTATTTTTTAATCCTAGTGTGTTCGTGTGTTCATGACAACGAGGATGTGTTCAAGGAAGTGTTTATGACAACGAGAATATCAGTTGGATGGCTACTGTGTGAGTATATTCCCCTTCGTTACTAGTCACGTGTAAAACTGGTTATGAAACAAACTAAATAGTGAATGAAACACTGGATCTTGCACTAAATCATACCTTTGATTTGATGACAAGACCACACACTAGAATGTGAAGGGAAGACGACGTTTCGGTCCGTCCTGGACCATTCTCAAGTCGATTAACCTTTGATTTGTTAAAATATTCCAAATCATACATGTAATACAATAAATGCAAATAGAGGAAAGTGACAAAAATATATATACCAAGATCAGAACTGCAAACACGAATGATAATATGAATAATAATAATTGTTTGCATTTTGTTAAGACCGCAAATAACGGAAATGAAATATTAACATAACATCTTCCTCCCGCTATTGATTTCCACTCTCGTTCCCCGCTGCGTTGACAAGCTGCCCATTAAAGCCACCATCTGTCTCCACCGTTTGCAGCAATTACCTGTTAAAGACTTACCATTTATCTTCGTCACCTCACTTATGATGTTATTGGCCAGCTTGGCAAGGGTATAATATGTCAAAAGCTGTCAATTAGCCTTTCTGAGAATTTTTTTAAATGGAAAACGTGCTTAAAGACCAAGCGCAGAATCGATCAGTCAGCTGTTAAATCACCTTCAGTCAATAGATTCTATGTTTTGCTTTCCCTGAACCTAGATGCACTTTTTGGGTCAGTAGGCACCCACTAAGTGGTCAGTACACGAGCAGTGAGTCTTAAAGCGGCATCCATTCACCCAGTTCTCACGATGTGTCAAACGTGAAATTTTAACCTGTCTTGTATAAAGAGAAGCGTACGAGTTACTGAAGCCGTTGCTCGTTAATCTGAGAGGTAGCATCAATATGGAGCAGCGGATGATAAACGCGAAAATTACGATATATTGAAAGTAAGGACTGACTGAGTAGAGATTGCGAGCTATTATCTATGATTTTCTGGTTCTGCATGTTCCCAGTCGTGAATCTATTGCAACGTATTTTACATTGAATGTCAAGAAGTTGTGGATTTTATCCGCCTCCACCACCGTTTCACCCATTCACTTCCAGGTGTTCATTCCTCACACACTGGAAAAGCATTCCCATATATTTATGTGGCTCATTTGTATTTTAACCTATTAACTATCGTTCTATTTTTTCCTTACCTCCAAAATCCTTCATTACTTCCTTTCTAGTTTGTGTGTCTTTTTGAGTGGTACGCATGCGTGGGGTGAGGATGAGGTTGTGTGAGTTAGTGCGGGGATGGGGATAAAGTTGGGCTAATTTTCATTACATTGTTAAATATATAACTGACTCGTTTAACGAATAAGGGTCCAACACTGACCGGAACATCATCGCTTTCAATCCACATGCGTGGACTAAGTTATTTGTTTCAGTCACGTTAATTTCACTTAATCTCTGTATATAACGAAAACAAATAAAAAATCTTCACTTGGTTACCTCATGGGACATAAATCACCTTTGGAGTGAAAGAGAATGTTGCCAGCGACCTGAATCATCTCAGCAGTGAGAGAGAATACTGTCGGCGACCTGCCTGCTCAAGTGTGGCGAAGGGCAAGCTTTCTCTTGCCTCCTGACGCAGCCTCGTCGTCGTCTACGAGAGCCAAAGGTGTGGGTCAGGCTTTGTGGTGGAAAAGGAGGTCATCCAAGTGAAAGGAATCCCCCGTGTGTTCCGTGGGCGGCTGGTTTCATTACCCGAAGGGGTCTGCCCATCAGGGTCGATGGTGGTGATGGCCGCCTGGAACGACTGCCTGGAGGATGAGTCTAGGGCATTGGGTGTCACGGCCTGGGCTTCCTGAAGGAGGTGGCTGATCAATCCACTTGCTCTTCTAGTATTCCTCACTTCAAGTACCTCCGAATATGGCACTCAGGGATAATATCAGTGTTCTGAATATCCCTAATAATTATTTATTATTTCTTCACTTCTAAATGTACAATTGCATAATTGTACATTTCACATTAGATAAATGTTAGCTGCCTTACTGCTTTATATTTTGGCTACGTTTTTTAAGATTCCCAAACCGGACGAATTTCGTGAACAACAAGAAATTGGCAGCAACAACACAAGGTGCATATATATATATATATATATATATATATATATATATATATATATATATATATATATATATATATATATATATATATATATATATATATATATGTATGACAGTGTCAGACCACGGAGGAAAATTTAAACAGGAAATTTCTTAAGGAAACTTAAGGAAGTACTTAAGGAAATTCCTGTTTCAATTTTCCTCCGTGGTCTGACACTCACAGTTTTAATCACGTGTTTATTTTCGTGATATACACACACACACATTATATATATATGAGTTAGTGAATGATGGACAAAGCTTTAGGGGAATTATGCATACTTCTACTTCACATTCTTAACTCTCGATGTAAAATTTCCATTTGCATTTTCTTAATTAATTAGCAACAGCCGCTGGCGACTTAACGCGCCATAAGATGAATTCCACTTAATTATTGCTTAAAATTTGCATTTTGAGAGAGGACGGGGTGAGTGAACCTTTCGAGCTAAATTTTCAGAGGAAAAATATAAAACGACTTCCCAGTGCGGTGTCCGCAAAGTCTCTTGGCGTAAAGTTTACCCAGAATGTGCTCTGCTCTATTGATGCTACTGATGCTGTTGTTAATAACGCAATGGGTGTATTGTGATTGATTGATAAAGATTAAGCCACCCAAAAGGTGGTACGGGCATGAATAGCCCGTAAGTGGTGGCCTTTTGGAGCCATTATCTGTATCATTAGCTGACACTGGAGATCTGTGGAGGGGGGGGGGTGTATTGTAGAGGAGAGGAAGTTATATGTCTCCGGTCTTCTATCTCAACATTTTTTCACGATATTATTCTATTAGATCTTAAATATAATTTTGTCTCACTCTCTGTGTAAATGCAATATGTTGCATTTGAATGCGATAATGAGTGAGATTACACTTTGATCATGAGGCATAGTTATCATTACAAACTGGAAAAACTATTGAATTATCCTGAAAGTATGAAGATCAGGGTTACCTACTAATCATGAGCATAAGGATGAGAAACGACAATGAAAACTAAACTTTCATCCTTCCGATGAATTTAAATAGTTTTAAAACTTAAATAAATCACATACGCATCATTTTTAAGCATATCAACTCAATATTTATCTCTGAAACAATGGATTAAAGTTAGAAATATTTAGAGAGTAAATAAACAGCCATATGCTGGTGGGGATATAATATGAGAGGTGCATGACAATCAACAGGAAGCTTTTATAGTCGAAATTTATTTTGCTCATACTTCAAAAATTGCTGCTCTTATAGCAACTCTTTGATCCAACGTACAAAAATTGGCTGTAGGATCAATTTTTGTAAATGAATCATCCCAAAAGATAGATTAAAATCTTGAAGAAGTAACTAAAGAACGTAACCTAACATAGCTAAGCACAATCAGGCCTAAAATACGCTGTCTTAAGGCAAAATTCTTTACATAAATATGCTTTACTAGACCTTGAAATATATATATATTTTTTTTTGGCTTATTTTGACGTACCCTCTACATAATTATTAGTACAAAACGCAATCAGTGTTGACTGTAAAATTTCATTTTTTGTACGTTTGATCAAATAGTTGTTTTTAAGTACAATCATTTTAGGAGTTACGGAGGTTTGAAATCTAGATCCGGATCTCACCACTTAACACCCTCTTCACTGCCTCACCACTCATTCTACACCCTCTTTTCCCTTCACTCTACACCCTGTCCTCCCCTCCATGAGCCAAGGGCCCCGTCAGCTGCTCACGACACAGCCTTCAGATACTGAATGAAAAATGGTTTGTATTATCTTTCATTCAACAGTTTACCGTGGGGGAGATATTGGTTCACATTATTACTCACTCACGACCTTACAAAACACACACACACACACGCATGTGCGCTCACTCATGAGTGTGCTAACACCTGCACACACTGCAGCACGCACAAATCACACACAGACACACACACACACACACACACACACACACACACACACACACACACACACACACACACACACACACACACACACTCACACATCCCATCCGCATTACCATACATCGGTGGGACATGTGTGAATGTGACGTTAGAACCCGTGTAAGACATGTTCGCCTGCAACACATGTTCAAAACACCACCACATATGTCAAATAATCTATTCCAGTTCGTCCAGTTCATTTTATTTCTTCTCTGTGTGTATCCCTTATTCTAACCGCACCCATCTATCCACGATCCATCCCACTGGGTCTCATCAGTTTCATACTATTCGTTCTTCATCCACTCTACCCCATCCTTCCTCCATGCTCCCCACTCTCGTCTCCTCATCTCTTTTTCGACCCCCTCTCCCCCACTCAAAAAAAAGGAATCTTCCACACCTGTTCTTTTATAAGTCTTTGTAACCAATCGACCATTAGTTGAACACTCGGCGAGTTGGAACGATCTCGGTACGTCGTCGCGCACGTTGTTGTTCCCGACACAAGGTTTACGCTGGCCTGACCAACATACTGGAGTTCTATGGTAAAGTAACACGAATAAGGCAAGACAGATTATGAGTAGATTGCGTACCTGTGGAATGCCCAAAAAGAGTCTTTGAGACAGTACTTCACATGAAATTACTCTACAAGCTTGAGTGGTGGACGGGAGGAAGCAGGGGAAAAACCCTAACATGAGTAGGGAATTATCTAGCAGGCAGGAGCCAGAGACATGAGTAGAGAATTACCTGTAAGTGTCGAGAAGTCGGACTGGCGAACAGTAACAAGCGGAGTACTTAAAGGATCAGTACTGGGACTAATACTTTTCTCATATACGTAAATGACTGTTCTACAGGAGGGAAGGGGAGGGAATTATCAGGGAAAAGAGTCAAGCTAATTCGACTATATTGCACTGGGAAGGGGTCAGGATCAGAATCTGGGATGGGACGGGGGATAGGAATGGTGTCCAACCCCGTGGACGTTACCCAAATTAGTCACAGAAACATTACAAAGAATTTTCAGTGTCAGAGTAGTTAACAAAGGCATGCACACGAAGTGATGTGGTAGAGTCAGATTCCTTACACAATTTAATATGTAAATATGACAGAGCCCAATGGTCTCAGAAACCTGTATACCAGTTAACTGACAGTTGAGAGGCGGGACCAAAGAACTAAGAGCCCCCGCAAGCACAATTTGGTGAGTACACACACGCACGTTAATGCTTTTTCCTAATTAGCTATAAATTGCAAATTCAGAGTTTTATCTATCGATTATAGTATTTTACCGGTGGATATCATTTGGTGATTTTAAGTGGTTTGAGAATCACATAATGCGTCATTAAATTTGAAATTCATACTACTGCCTGGGAATTAACATCTAAATTACATAATATTAAATAAGTTAGTACCTTGATATTGGACTTGCCTGTAAGCATCAACAGTAAGTAGAAAGTATATCACCTCCCATTGGAGCCGGTCGGTCGAGCGGACAGCGCGCTGGGCTTGTGATCCTGTGGTCCTGGGTTCGATCCCAGGCGCCGGCGAGAAACAATGGGTAGAGTTTCTTTCACCCTATGCCCCTGTTACCTAGCACTAAAATAGGTACCTGGGTGTTAGCTGTCACGGGCTGCTTCCTGGGGGTGGAGGCCTGGTCGAGGACCGGGCCGCGGGGACACTAAAAAAAAAAAGCCCCGAAATCATCTCAAGATAACCTCCCAGACTTGGTTCAAGTGAGATATGATATGCCTAGGTATACTCCCAAAATATATATCTACGTGAGTATACACTGACGTGTGTATACACTGTAATGTATATATACTGGCGTGTATATCTCGGCAAGCCAAGAGTCAATACCCTCCTAATAGGCTGTGTACTTACTAAACACAGACAAGGTGCTTTTTCTGAGCTTGATAACCAGTCCGAGGTGTATGCAATGTGTGCGTGAGTGAGACTGCACGCACACACGCGCGCACTCAATTAAAACAAGATCAACTCGGTATAGGAGAAGAGGAGAACAGCCTAAAGAACTGACCCAGAGAACAGTCTAAAGTACTGACCCAGAGAACAGTCTAAAGAACTGACCCAGAGAACAGTCTAAAGTACTGACCCAGAGAACAGTCTAAAGAACTGACCCAGAGAACAGTCTAAAGTACTGACCCAGAGAACAGTCTAAAGAACTGACCCAGAGAACAGTCTAAAGTACTGACCCAGAGAACAGTCTAAAGTACTGACCCAGAGAACAGCCTAACGTACTGACCCAGAGAACAGTCCATTAGTACTGACCCAGAGAACAGCCTAACGTACTGACCCAAAGAACAGCCTAACGTACTGACCCAGAGAACAGCCTAACGTACTGACCCAGAGAACAGTCCATTAGTACTGACCCAGAGAACAGCCTAAAGAACTGACCCATAGAACAGCCGCGGAGAACAGCTCCAGGGAACAACACCGGGTTAACGTCCTTCATAGGGAACAGGGACATGGGAGGCAATTACCGTGCTCAAGTGCTTTACACCTGTCCTAGAACTCCTCCAAGCGGTCATTAGCTGAAGGGTCGTTTAGTTGCCCTCCTTCAGTTCGCTTGTGCTAACTCGTCAGCAGCGACCCGCCTTCCTGCCTCCGTGGCCAGGGCGAGACCGAGAGGGAAATAAGTGTACGGGAAGAAAATGAGGAAGATAAGCACGAAGTCCTTCATATTGACATTAGGAAACTAATCCTAAAGCCCCCAGAGAACTTGAGCAACAAACTCGTTATTTTACTCTCTCTTTTGTGAGTGTTTAAATCCCCAACACCTTGTTTATGCTACAAATATCCAGATTTTGTCCTAAATGTATAAGTATCTGGGAAATCTTGATTTAACACATCCTGTTATGGCAGTTTCTGAGAGGAGGTAGGGGGTGAGATGGAATCTCATGGAGTCTTCTCGTAGATTATGCCACTCGTTAGCTGTGACACCCTCTACTTCTGCTATCCATTACTGGGTAGCAGAAGTAAAGCTCCATTACTGCAGCTGGAGGGGCTCCATTACTGGAGCCCCTCCCCCATTACTTGAGGTACCCATTACTTGTGCACTTCTGGTGGTAAACTCTTAACTCTATTTGAGCGTTTGGGTAGGGGAGGATGATCCTTATTAAGGTAATTGTCTTGGGTATGCTGTGTATTTTGTTTTGGATATAAATGTTGTTTTGTTTTGCATTTAAATGCTGCTTATTTTTATTTGTAATTAAACTCTGGATCATTACCATACACATTCTGCCGTTGGTGTCTACTCTCTTATTAATAGTTTGATGTCTGGTTTTAAACCTATTAACCGCAAGTATATTTATCTTAAACGTAGTCAATAACGAATGAATTATTAGTTTAAATTCACCAAGAAACAGATACACCTCCTACTGTACATATGGTCGACCAGACTGGCCAGTATACACGTCTGCTTCGTTCCTCCTTCAACACGGATCGCTGGACGCTGATGGTCGTGCGTCTAGATACAAATGAACGCGATCTGTCTTTCGAGCACATCTGTGTTAATTATCCCGTATGTTCGAGGATAGATACAACAGCGGCAGCGCTCACTGTGAATTAAGGAGCCAATCACCACTGCGACTTGTGTACCGTCCAGTCTATGCGACGGGGGACAATTTTCAAAATAACTTAAAAATGCTTTTAAATGAGACTCGATGATCTGTCTGTAATTAAAGTTAACAAAGACTTTGACTAGGAAATGTAGTAGAGGTAAGAGGAGTGAAGAAGGCAACCGGTGAAGTGAGAGGAATTTGGGGGTTTCGGAGAAATATAGACAAGTGTTGAGGAATGTCAAGTATGAAGGATTATAGACAGATGCGAAGAAATGTGAATTTCTTCGCATCTGATATAAAAATAATAGATATAAAATGAGTGTAAGGATGTTGAGGAATGTGGAGCTTAGGCGAAAGCACAAAAAGTAGATGAGAAGACCATTTAAATCTACTACTTAATAATTATTGTTAAATATTATGTTTCAAGTTTCTATCCCACTAAAGGTACATTTGATATGATCTATAAGTCTTACTAAACTCACTAAACGCTACAAATAACTTTCACTCAGCCCACAATGTTCTCAGATTGTGGATGTGGTCGTGGGGAAACAGCATTAAGCAGCCGCCTACAAGATAATGCAGAATCCTCCTCTTTGTTAACTCACTTTAGGGCATTACCGTCAGGAGAGGAACGAGAGAGCTCCCTTGAAGCTCCCCTTCTCCGTGACGCACTGAAACTCAGTGTTTTGGACTCTAAGGCATCGAGTCTCGCCGAGACAAATCATAACAAATTAGGGAGTATTAAGCCGAATCAAGAAGCATTGAAATTGGGTACTGATGACACTACAAAAGTCACCGAACATAGGTGTTGACGCGTCGAGATATTTCAACTTTAGATTTAGATGTGCCGATGTGTTTCAAAGCATTAAATCGAATAAACCCAGAACAAGATACAATGCGATCAACTAAGACGCACCGGGACGAGTTAAGAGATGATACACAATCATTATATATCAGTAACACTGATCAAGACATATTTCTGCGCTACTCCATCCTTCATCGTCACTACGACTACCCAACATCCACAGACCATACCGACCACCACAGGTCTGTCACGATGCAACCTGGCCCCTCACACTAGGCTGGTTAAAGCAGCGGCCGTCCTCCGCAGATGCATTCATCAATTGTAACATACTGTGTATTAAAAATTGGCTTGTCATATATAAATGAATATTATACATACAAGTTCTATGTATAGTTAGGCGCAGGTTAGGGTTAAGTGTTTACATTCTGTTTGCAATTATTCGTATTTGAAGTAGGTGGGTGAAGCATTTATAGAATTGTGGTTCAAACAAAGGACGTGAACGAAGCACTTGTTCCGGAAGTGTTCGAACGTCATCAGTTGTGAGTCGTGTGATAACTGTTTTTCGTTCATGTTATGGACCCGAGCCCAGCGTCCGAGCACAGAGAAGTGACGACCGCGCCATCTGTGGGTCAGCTCCCGAAACCCCCTCCAAATGGACGACGCCATCTAGTGAGGACGAGATATATTGGCCACAAGGGCCTGTTTCCCGTCCTGATCAGCTCATAACACAGCCGCTGCTGACCTCTAGTGAGGTGACGCTTAGACAGCAACGCCATCTATGGAGTGGATAGGTGGGCGTTTGTGTCTAAGCCTGTAAGTGAGGTGCCCTAGAGTGTCCCTATTACTGATGACGTGTCTGATTACAGAATCGACCTGGGACTGCTGAATCGGACAGTGGATCAGTCTACCCAAGGCAGCCATGGAGTCTCCAAGTATTAGCTGCAGAAGTTGTGAGTCACCCCCCGGATGAACACTGTTGTGTTAGCCTGCCTGTGACGTGGCAGTTGAGGATTTGTCGTACCCGGGGCTGACTGGAGGAGAAGACTAACCACTGGGGTGTTGAGGTGAGGAGAGTGATCTGTGAAGTCACACGAGGCTCCTGCCTAGGGCTCGCAACCCTAGTATCGGTCGTGGAGTGGCCTAACCTGCGGAACTGATTGGAACCTGCCAGCTACAGGCTGGATTTGTGGTTGAAGGCCTCCACGACGGTGCTCCCAGTGGAACTGTGATTTGGCTGGCCTGTGGCCAGGGTAGACTCGAGAGAATCGAAGGATTCATCGTGAGGCCACAAGAGGACCAAGAGCTAAGCATCGTTGAGCACCGTGGAACACTCCGCATCTTCAGAGGAAGACCAGATTGTATATAATAGTGTTTATACCTCCCCCGTGTGATAATTTATATATTATTTATGGTGACGGTGATAATTATATATTTAAGTTTTTGCCTTTGTCTCCCTTCCCCTTTAATTTACTTGCGTTACGGAGCACACCCCTTGAAAGCCACTACTAGCTTGGGGCCGGATACCCAAACTCTACTACCATCAGAGAAAGAACCCAGTTGCGACTCAAGAGGGCCGTAACATAATAGTCGATGCTCTACCTATAGCTGGAATTGACGTGATACTAGCCAACGACTTGGTGACAGATTGGAGCAACAATCTTCCCAAGGTCGCGGACGAGTCAGCCGGAACAGCAAGGTCTGAGGTAATAGCAGGCAGTGGTAATGTCCAGGTACAGTCAGACCCGGAATCAGGTAACATGTTTAATTTGTCCTCTACCCGACAGATCAAGAGCATCCTAGCAGAGTCCTGTTTAGTAAACAGGGGGGTTTGGCGGCTGGATTAACGAGCTTGGATCTTTGTATGCGAGGACGGGCTGTACCCTGTAAACACCCACGAATCTTAACGGCTCAAATTCACCAAAACTTCTACTAATTACTCAAGTATTCATAATATACATAAGTGTCTTCCATAATTTAATATGTATACTTCGTGCAAATACACAGATTATCTATTCCTTGTATCTGGTTTAGAAATCCTCTCGACTCCTCAAAAAGTCGAGTCAAATGAGAGAAATGTATCTATCTGGGGCCCATAAGAACATCAGAACTCATCCCTAGAGTATGGAACACTTAAAGTGCCCTGTACACTCATAAATGGGCTTCCAAAGTCATATCCAACTGGCTAATAGGTAATCGGGCTACACAAGACTCACCACCTCATAGTTGGAAATTTTTCTACGAGAAATTACAATCCGAACAAGTCAAGTCCTTATCGTCATAATTAAAGAACACTAATACCAAAATCTTGAGTGCAATTACAAAATGCTAAAGAATCTGTGTGCAACAGATGTCCAAAATGACACGTGTACACAAAATGACATCAAGAATGAAGGGTTTTCTCCTAGAAGTATAGTTAATGAACTAGATATAAGTGAAAGGTACAATGAGTGTGAGTGTGCTTACCTGTGTGTGGCTGTCGGACGAGAAGACCATCACTTGGATCAATCAGCCAGGCCATTATTGTCTGGTGTAAACAACAACGAAGTTCACTATAGTCTATAGCAAAACATTTTCCTAGTTCACTATTGTCTGGCACCACAATATAATAGTTCACTATAGTCTAGCACCACAATATAATAGTTCACTATAGTCTAGCACCACAATATAATAGTTCACTATAGTCTAGCACCACAATATAATAGTTCACTATAGTCTAGCACCACAATATAATAGTTCACTATAGTCTAGCACCACAATATAATAGTTCACTATAGTCTAGCACCACAATATAATAGTTCACTATAGTCTAGCACCACAATTTAATAGTTCACTATAGTCTGGCACTAAAAGAGTAGTAGTTCACTAAAGTCTAGCACCAAGAGTTATAATTCACTATAAAATATTGAAAACCATTTTCTATCTCAATATTGTCTGGCACAATTTCCTAGTTCACTGTAAACTAGTACAAATAATTTTCTAGCACTAAAATATTCTAATATTTTCTAGCTGAAACTATTTTCCAAATCATTCCATTGCACAAACAATTCTCTAGTTCACTATATTCAGGCACAAACAATTTTCTAGTTCACTTTATCTAGCGCAAACAATTTTCTACTTCACTATAGTTAACACAAAAATTTTCTAGTTCTATTCCTTTCCTCCGTCCCATCCCAAATCCTTATCTTGACCCCTTCCAAGTGTTATATATTCAAGCCAAGTTTTGGCTTGTTGCTTTTCCCCTGATAATTTCCTCCCCTCCCTCCCTATAATCTATCGCAAATCCATTCTTTAGTTAACGATAGTTATGAACAAATAATTTTGTACATTACTAATGAAGCACAAACCATTTTCTTTTTCACTATTATTAAACACAAGCAATTTTCTTCTTAATTTTTATCTAGCACAAATTATTTTCTAGTTAACTATTATCTAGCATAAACTATTTTCTAGTTCATTCTTATCTAGCACAAACTATTCTAGTTCACTATTATCAAGCACAATAAACTTTTCTAGTTCGCTATAATCAAGGACGAAAAATTTTCTGGTTCATTATGATCTAACAAATTTATTGTTCACTATAATCTATCACACACATTTCTCGTTCACTATAATCTATCATAATTCCTTTTATAGTTCAATATATTTTATCAAACAATTTTCTGGTTGTCCGCCGCAAACCTTTCACATCACTCGAGCACTCAAATGCTTATCATATATTGCGTGTGTGATATAAATCCGATCAACACGCATTTTGGTTGTAGTACAGTATATCCACTCGTCCTTCCGGTGGATGAATAATAGTTCCACCCGTTCTTTTGTTTAGTAGTTTAGATCCACCCAGCGAATGGATGGCAGTCCATAGCATATACACCCGTCCGCTGGCAGGTGTTGTGAGGAGTGGAATTGGCCTCCGCTCGTCTCTTGTTCCCTCCACATCCCCCCTACCCCCCGTCTCCCACCTGTGTGTGTGCTCCCAACTTGAAACTGCTCAAGTGGTAGTTTAATAGCCACCGAGAGCGCCGGCCTTCTGTTGACAACGGATCACCAACAAAATGTTTATTTCTTATTTACGCTGTCTTCTTTGATTTAAGTTTTAGTATTATATCAACACCTCCTGTTTGTGTGTACTAGAGGGTAACGAAGGCGTTGTATTTTATTCCTACCATACGGACGTTAGTCTCAATATATGGCAGGTGGTAGATGGATATGTAGTGCAGTTATTAGGCTTCTACTCGTGCCCGAGCCTTGATGTTATAAGTAAAAGACCAGAGTCCCGAAAGGGGTGGTATTGGAGCCTTAAATGATTATGCAAGATTGGTATTAGTTCCGTTTATGAGAGCCTTGTTGAGTAAAGAGGTGTCAGAAATATACTTATCCCTTATAAGTATTTTATTATTGTATTGTGGTAAGATTATTATTATTTGCAGTTTGGGTTATGTACCGTTTTGATAATCTTAGTTAAGCTGATGGACTGAAGAACACCTTTAAGTTTTTATTTTTTTTTTTTTTTTTTTTTTAGTCAGTAAAGGCTAACCGGTAATGGATAGCTTTAATCATTATTGGTAGTCGAGCCTACAATGTTAATATTATACTTAGTGAATTCCATTTGTTTCTCTCTACCTCCCGTGTTCTAGTCACTGAATATTTCTTTAACACCAGACATCGTTTAAGAAAGATTTTTTAGCATATAACCGTTTTATCCACGAGGTATATCTATTGTAACAATGTACAGCAGATCACTTCTCTCCTTAGTTGGAGCATGATTGAGGTAAGAATAAGCTTTCAGCATGTTACAAGCTGACGAGCAGCATTTTCTATCGCCACTATATTACCGGGTTCACTGCTATTCCTTGATAACAATTAACCCGTAAATTTGAATTTCACCTAATTCCACTATGTTTCGTAAGGAAAGCGTTCATTCAGTTAAAAGTTTCGATAACAAATTAAGAGTTTGAGTCACTTAGTTTTGTTCTATAGTTTTTTAGCGTGTTCGTAATAAAGCTGACAAGAGGTAGAAGTAATGTTTAGTTGGTATTAAACTTATTCAATATCATTAAATATGTTCAAACACTGTCTGGTCCAGACCATCCGACGGGCCAGACACGGGGAGACACGGGGCATAGTCGCGCCTGTCTGGCGTGCTACAAACGAGCGAACCGGCTTGTTTGGGCGCTACCTGCAGCCCGCCCCACCCACCTGTGGCTCGTTCCGTGTAGATGTGGCGGAGTACGTCCCATTATGGCCTCCAACACTTCCATTATGGGGGAAGGAGTCTGTTGGTCTGAAATATAAAATGGTTATAACGACCAAGACATTTTCTGCTCGACGATCTTTAATGAGTTACGGATCAAGTTAAAGGACTTGGTTGACTCTTCAATGTTTTATGTCAATAAGGTGATGGTTAAATTTGTAGTGTGTCTTAATTTGTGAAAATGTACAGTATGATGATGACCTTGACAGCATGACTAATGGGTAAGGTTCGACGCAAGTGATTAATTTGAGCAAGACGTTTTAATTTGTTTAATGATAGAAGCACAAGACATGTACAATTAAAATAAATTAAGCGAAACATTCAATCCTTACATATAGATGACTCTACGGCAAACTCTGAGGAGCAAGAAGCGCAAACAACACACATGTACGCAAACAATACACTACAGGTACTAGACACGCCAGTGCCCGCAAAATAATAAAGGACATTAAATGTATTACAAAAGTATAAAAACAAGTAAAACCTGAAGAAACAATTCAATGCAAGAACAAACCATAATACATTAACATGAAACTCAACACAAAGTACTTATGATACAGTATACGTAATTACAATACTCACGGCTGAGCTTCAAACAAAAGAAAAAAAAAACTATGCAACACATTTGTATTTTTAATAATATATAAATTTAATCTCTACCATTTTAGGACATAGATTACAATAGAACGGGAACATTTAACCTAAATACAACAAGCAGCACTAACACTGACAGACAAAATCAGTGACATTGTTTTACACGGAGACAATACCTGGGGAGACAAAATTAAATGGAATTTTAAACAATGTACACGATAAAGGGAACAGACCCATCACACAGTACAGGAGCATTACCCAGTTTGAGGACATTAGTTCTATCTTGTATTCACTTAAGGAAAATGGAAATGAAAACCAAAATGCCCCAAACTAGAATACAGAGCACACTAAACACATAACCCAAAGTACCCATGTTAACTGGACACTTACGGTACACCTCTCATTACCAATCCACACTCTGAAAGTTGGTCTCAAATTCTTCCTCTGCGTTACCTTGAACGTCCCAGCCTCGACTCCATAAGTCTCTCTCTCCACCGACCCGAAGCCTCCTCACCCACAGGAGACCCGCCACTCTGTGGAGGAACGCTGTCACGCTCGTCACTCTCACCTACCACAGGATGGGACGGGTGGTCCTTACCAGTCGTGTCTCTGAAAATGATCACCCAGTTAGCCAGTTTAACAGTACACCCGGCGGCCAAAGGGCCAGGACACCCACAGTTATAACCTGTCCTGGGCTGCTGCGTTTAGAAGAAACGCACTCTTATACTCCACAAGTATAGCAAAATAAGGAATATATCCTGTTTAATGACCATCTTGACGGTTCAGTTGCCATTCAGAGGAGCCTGCACTCTGCCAAAGGATTGCTTGTTCAGACGAATACCTTCCACTGTACCAGATCGATCCAGAACACGAGGGATAAGGGAATTCGGCGGCATTTCAAATGGTGCATTCTTCACTGCTTCGAACGAAAAGTCTGACTCATGTCAAGCATACCCACAGCGTCACAGCCATCTTGTAGCTGCGCCACCCTCGCAACGCACAATAAACTCCCGGATGGTCGTAATAGCTGCAAACTTCATCACCGCAAAGTGTTTTCGAAGCACTTTAAAACCGACTAGATCTTCCCTGTTAACTCTTAACTCTCAAAAATCGAAATCAAAATAAAAATACACAAGGTTCCAAAATCCACCTTGCAAGAGAACCTCATACCAGGTGAGGCCGACCGTCTCGTCTGGGGCGAGGACGACCCATACTGGCCGCGTAGCACTACACCGCCGGGGGTCGGGGGTCGGGGGAGGAGGCGGAGCAGCAGTTCACCAATCGTAAACATCAGGCCAACACTTAAGACGATTTCGTGTGTTTCTGTGAGGGATACGCCTTTTTAAATGTTGAATTTCTTAGAAACTTAATCAGATAATTGATCGAAATGTTTGACGAACAGAGACGATTGATTAATAGTCTGTGAAAAAAAATTATCGTGTGATTGACTTTACATTACATCCAGCGGTCGACCCCACAGACGCATTCATAAATTTTAATATGCTGTTCATTCAAAACGGAAATTTTCTCAGGTATAAATTAATATTATAATATATTAGCATATTGTGCATATATAGGCATAGGTTAGGTTAGGTTAGGTGTTTAGGTTCTGTTGGCGATTATTTGTAGTACGTGTGTGAAGCATTTGTAGCGTTGTGATTCGAATAAAATTCGTCAGTGAAACACTTGTTCCGGATATGTTCGAACGTCAGCAGTTGTGAGTCGTGTGTAAACCGCTTTTCATTCATAAACAGGGGGTTTGGCGGGTGCATGGAATCACATTTGGATCTTTGTTTGGAGGACGGGCTGGCTTGCTTGGCGAGGGTGTCTTGCATGTTTTGTTGGGTCTTTATTTTCATGGGTTTGCAAATTGGTTTGTGTTGAGTGTATGGTTTTGTATTACACTGCAGTTGTGTTTGAATCATGAATTCTTTTAAAGACTCGTTTGTAATTATTTTATGCGTTTTGCTACTCATTCTCAAGTTCCGTGTAACGTACTTGATTTCTATTCATGTTTACTCAAGTTATTTTAATGTTGTTTGTTTTGTGTGTGAGTTCCTGTTTTAATTATATGATCTGTGTATCTGGAGTTGTTTGGTGTTCCTTATTATATTTGTAAATATTGTACTTTTAAAAATAAAGAGGAAAAAACTTACTAAGCGTCTGACCAAGATATACCTGGCACATAGTTACTCTGAACCATGAGGTACACTCAGCTTACCAAGGCATATATAATCCTATGTATACAATTCCTAAAAAGCATAATCTAGACACAATATAATAATGCGGTCCTAAGTCTCAATAATTATATGTATGTCACACGTGTTATATGTCTTTCCAAGTAATTCCGACGCCCCGGAACGACTAAGCAAAGTAACAACACTACATCGCTGTAGTTACCACCTGTCGCTTGAAGACTAACGTCCTTATGGCAGGAATACAATACAAAGTCTTCACACCACTTTATCCTGTGCACATAAAAGGAGTGAAGATATAATGCTAAACTAAATCAAACAAGACAACGTAAATAATTATATTTTTGTTGACTAAAGACCTCTGCCAACTAGATCGATCTGGCTGTTTCGGTGCCTTAACCTGCCGCTTAACGAGGCGGAAACACTGGGAGCTGACCGACAGTCTGGTGGGGGAAGTCAGGGGAGGGTTGGGTGGGGGTGTCAAGGGTTGGGGGGGGGGTGTCGACGGGGTGTCGAGGGGGTGTCGGGGGTTAGGGGGGTGTCGAGGGTGGGGGTCTCGTGGGGTGGGGGGTGTCGAGGGGCGGGGGGGGGGGGTGAAAGTGGAGAGGTGCTCGGCTCCAATCATGAATTAGCCACTAGTGAACGGGTGAATCAGCTGTGCGTAATCAAAAGTACAGGTAGATCTACCGTACATAAACCGACCTAGCATTTAGGAAACGGATATAATAAAGTAGTAGAGAGATTTGAGTTGTTTGTACCACACAATAGAGAGCTGCAAAGTTGTTTACATCAGAAAACAGTGTACTAGAAGGATGTTTGTGTTAGAAAACTGTGAACTAGAATGGTGTTGCGTCAAACATTTGTTTGCGTTAAATAATATTGAAGTAGAAAATGGTGCACTCGAAGGCTCTTTGCACCAGACAAACGTGAAATGTAAAGTTGTTTGTCCTAAAAAACAGTGAAATATAGGAATGTTTACATCAGACAGCAATGAAGTAAAAGGTTGTTTGCTCCAAACAAAAGTGAAATATAGGGTTTACACCAAACAAAAGTGAAATATAGGGTTTACACCAAACAAATTTGAAATATGATATTGTTTGTACCAGACATCAGTGATATATAAAATTGTTTGTACCAGGCAACAATGAAATATAAAATTGTTTGTATCAGGCAACAGTAAAATATAAAATTGTTTGCACCAGACAGCAGATAAATATAAAATTGTTTGCACCAGACAGCAGTGAAATAAAATATTATTTCCGCTAGACAATTGTGAAGTAAAAGGTTGTTTACTCCAGACAACAGACTAGAAGGTTGTTTGCGCTAGATGAGCTAAAAAAGTATTTACTTTTGACAATTAGTAAATTGGAAAATAGTTTCTGCTAGACAATAGTGAAGAACACCAGTGAACTAGAATGTTGTTTGCGCCAAACAAGTGAACTAAACGGCTGTGTGCATCAGACAAGTCAACTTGAAGGTAAACCCAAGAAGTGAACTTCGCATCCTACAGCCACAAGCAGGTAAGCACGCGCACAAATATGTAAACTTTAACATAAGTAAACTCTAACTAGGAATACACAAACTTAATTAATGCTGTATGTAACAAGTTCCCGTTTAGAAATTCTCAGTACTGTGTCTAGGATACTTTTTTCTATACATGTGAGTACAGGAACTTAATGGAACTTCAAACTCTAAGTTATTAAGTTGAGAGATTACCCTTCCCGTAGCTCTTGGTAGCCTTACCAACAAGTTTCCCTAGAACACGACCCGAAAATCGGTTAACTACCATGTACCCAATTACTGCAGGGGGAACAGATGTGAATGCTTAAGGATTGACGACCAGACAACCCTCCCTGGCTAGAACTCAAACCAAAAACCTTGGTTTGAGTCCTTGAATTGAAAATTGAAAACCTTGAATTGGAAATTGGATTTTGATTGGAAACCTCAATCCACAACGGCCGTGATGAGGGGTTCGAACCTACGCACAGATGTTCTCAGCTGCGCCTTAGTTAACAGTGTCACAACTTGGTTTAAAAAAATTGCATCCTGGAGTGTTACTGCCCTCACTAGGATTCCGAAGCTTCTCCGAAGCCACAATCGGGGTTTCACATCCTTATCACGGCTCTTGTGGATTTGTTCATTTGATATATCACACTATTGTGATTTCTGTGTGTAGTGAAAAACCTGGCTGATTTGATGGGAGATTTGTCCAGATATACCAAGGATCGTCTACCAGACTAGGCAATTCCAGCCTTTTGATGACTTTAAAATTTATTTATTTGCAGTATTATAAAAAAAATTACATAACCATATGGAGAAATAGTAAAGTGAATTAAAACTTCGTCTAAAAAAACACTGGCACTGCTGACGATAGACAGCTAAAAATGTCTACTTTCACAGTTTTCCATTTGAACGATTTTTGTTAAAGTTAACATTATTGGCACCTGTATTAAAGTTCATGCTTCTGAGATATTTCAGTAAAATAATTTTCTAAGAGAATCGAGTGTGAAAGGTCGTTAACGAGAAAAATTTAGTTATAAATACTTCTTTGTGAATAAGAAAATGAATAAAATAAAAAATGAATACGGGAAAAGTGTACAAAGACCACAAGCAAAATTTATTTTCTTAACATTACGTGAACTCACGACAGCGAGTAATCACACTAACGTGACCGCATCAGTGAGAAAATCCGTAGGAACCGTGGTGAGGGTTCGAACCTATGTGGTGGGTGTTCCCGAGCACAAGCTGTAGCCGACTAGACCACGACATGGTAAATGACGTGGTCTGGACGACTAGTGCCTAGGAATATCCACCGCATAGGTTCGAATCCTAATCACGGCTCCTATGGATTTTTTTCATTAAGGGAAATCGTAAATACTTCAGACGATAAATCTATCAAAGAAAGCACAGAAAATGTGTATTAGAAAATTTGTCCCCCCGGGTGGACCAAACTGCCCTGGGGTGGACATAACTGTTCCGAGGTGGACAAAACTGACAGCAGAAGGAGAAAATTGTCCCTAAGCGGACAGTTATCATTATCTAAATTATGTTAGAGAGCTCTTTCATTGTCCCTATAGGACTAGGGTGGAGGGGGGAAGGGGGTATTGGGTAGGGTGCTGGTTGTGAATGTGGCCTGTGGGTCTTGTGAATGTGAGCTGTGGGTCTTGTGAATGTGAGCTGTGGGTCTTGTGAATGTGGGCTGTGGGTCTTGTGAATGTGGGCTGTGAGTCTTGTGAATGTGGGCTGTGGGTCTTGTGAATGTGGGCTGTGAGTCTTGTGAATGTGGGCTGTGGGTCTTGTGAATGTGGGCTGTGGGTCTTGTGAATGTGGGCTGTGAGTCTTGTGAATGTGGGCTGTGGGTCTTGTGAATGTGTGCTGTGGGTCTTGTGAAACGGTGGTAGATCATTGTGTATATGTGTGGTAAGAGTTTTAAAAATATGAAGTATATCTTATAAATATTAACAGTATGTTTTGTGAACGTTGATTAGTAGATTTTGTCGATGTTTATAGCGAGATATAACTGTGGTTGGCGCTGTGGTGAGTGGGCGTTGGCTTGTCTTATTAACGATGAAAAATGTATTGTAGTTCGAAGATTTTTGTAATCAGTTATATTAGGTTAAGATTAATAATCAGTGCGCCTTTAATTACTGCAATGCTTCTTGGTTGATAATATATCTTGATCAGGTGTTTTTTCATGTTTTAATATGTCTTTATGCATCGAAATCTGTTTTTAATATATGTAAAAATCCCAACATTCATGTTGATGCTTCTGGATTACCATCAGCGCCCCATGATCAATCTGAATACATCGTGATCCGGTTTTATAGTCTTTAATTCGTCTTGATTCATCCCAGCGAGGCTTGATGCTTTTAAATCCACAAGAATGTGTTTCGATCCGACTTGGTTCATTTCAGTGATTCCTGGAGCGTCAGGGAGACGGGGAGCCTCGGACCAGCTCTCTTGATCCTCTCCTGAAGGTAATGTCCTAAACTGAGTTAGAAAACAGGCGGATTCACCATTATCTTGCAGGCGGCTGCGTAATACGGTTTCCCCACGAGTACGTCATCCTAGAGTCTGAGCACATTGTCGGCTGAGAGGAAGATATTTTTAGATTTTAGGGAGTTTAGTAATGAATATTGTGAGTCATTGTCATATAAATCCCTAAAGTGGATTATAGTGCTATTTGTTTGCACTCTCGACGATGAGGGTGAGCAGAGAGTAGGCACAGTCTGGGAGGAAATAAGAACTACATTATATTAAAAAAATTTATATAGTCGTATATATATAATTATTTTCTAGTTTACTTCGTCTTTTCCCTCTATATCACATTCCTTCACACCCTTCAACTGTCATCTCCACATATTTCAGTTTTCTTCTCAATATATATATAAACTATCATTACTATTCCACAATTCCTCATATTCCACACTTGTACATATTCCTCCAAAATCCCAACTCCTCTCGTTTCCCACTAACCGTTCTCTTTCCCCATTCTATTATACCTCATTAATTCCCGTTAACTTTAATGACGCATCATCAAGTCTCATTTAAAGTCAGTGTTAAGAGACTCTGACAATGGCCCCCAAGGCACCAAAGACGGTATGCTGACTGCCTACTTTATTCGCATCGAGCCCTGGCGTTGCTGCTTTATTTGGTGTCAAACGTATGCGATAATCAACTTAGGAAGCGCAGTCATCTCCCGTCACGCAGGGTGCAGTCGCACCTCCACAGATCTCCTGTATCATCTATTGATACTGGTAATGGCTCAAAAAGGGCCACCACTTACGGGCTATTCATGCTCGTGTCACCTTTTGGGTGGCTTAATCTTCATCAATCACCATCTAGGAAGCGCAGGATCGCCTGACAGGTAGATCGTGCTTATTTGTTTCAAGACGTACAACTGTCACCGGCCACAATCGACCCGTTAACACCAGTAAGGGATGAACGAAGGGATGAATTAAACTAGTCCCACCATCAAGGGTCAACCATATACGTAACGTGTATTTACACTGAGGATTTGATTTAGTATTGAACTATGTTTTGGGAAATTTACTTGACGGTTGATCAGTGAACTATATTTCAGTGATACTAATACACCATTTGAGGGTCAAAAACCAAAACCCGAAGACAAAACCAATCCAAAATGAAGAGGGTCGACGCACCAGTGGCCGAGTGTGTAAGGGAAAGTTTGTCTATGGGATTATGTTTTCAGTTCATTAAGTATTTAAAGGTGTATGACAACAATTGGCGCAACAACACACCACTGGCTCTATATATGGCTGAATTTTAGTAGAATATTTATTGTGATATATACAGAAAACACGGTTAATAACGTGAATATAAACACTTGAGATAATTAAAGACACAATAAAATAAGATTTGCCCTTAAATACAGGCAAAGGTTTACATAAAAGAGGCAGTAAGACAAAGTGTGATAATTATGGTAGTCAGCGAAGCTCGATGAGTAATTTACAATTAAAATTTATGATTAATAAATTGGTAAAATAGTTGTATCATCTTAACGATATCATTGGAGCTGAACAGATGGCTGCTATTCCCTGGATACCACTGCAATTGCTTTATTTTCCTTAATCCTTTTACCTCATTGATTAAAGTACTCATAAATGTGCACATTAAACGTTAGGGATTAAGCTCACAATTTCGGCTTGGCCTCTCATAACGTGAAGAATCGAATCGGATGGGACTTGGCTCTTCCACCCAACAACTTCAAAGACCTTTCGTCAAGAGAATCTCCAGATGAAAACTCCTTGTCTTTGTCGGCCACCAGACAAGTCTCAATAGGGAGTGTAACAATAGAATAATTTACACACACGATAATTTGCAACGAAACCCAACAAGGTGGTTATTAACACTGTAATTACCCCATGGTTAACATGTAAGTATACTACAGGGAAAACCCTGGGGTTAGGGCCTTGACCACCATCCATGGGGATAAGGGTCTGGGGCTTCTAATGCATGGATCTTGGGATCAAAATCAATTAGAAATAAAGAGTATTTTGGAATCATCAGTCTAGTTACAGTAATATTAAAGTAGGAAGTATTAATGTTACATTAGAAAACAGTCCGCTATCCATATCGGCTATCAGGGGGATGGCGGCTTCCAACAACGATCTGATAGACGTACTAAAGCACAGCCAGTCCTATACATTATCCGATCCATAGTGAATGGAAGAGTAGGTTTTGGATGTCCATATTTTCTCGCGTATCTCCATTATTATTCCTGTCATATAGCGCCATCTTTTGTGAGTAACAGAGCCATGTTATTGCCAAATATACCATTCCTGTCCCAGTATTACTCTCACATTTCCTTTCCTTCCCCTCCCCCCCGTCCCATCCCTAATCCTTATCCTGACCCCTTCCTAGTGCTATATAGTCGTAACGGCTTGGCGCTTTCCCCTGATAGTTCCCTTCCCTTCTCGCTTTTCCTACTCCTTTTGTCTTTGCTATGCAATAGTTTTTATTCTATTCTCTTTTTGGATCATTTACATATGTGAGAATCATTAACAAGGATGTATTTTTTTTCCGTGGCTTCATTTCGATTTTTTCAAGCAAGAAATCCAACTTATATTATTATTATTATTATTATTATTATTATTATTATTATTATTATTATTATCATCGTTTTACTGCCAATTATTTTCACATGTAACAAGATGGATCTCAAGCAATTAGGAACCATTTCACGGTTCTCATATAAAGCGTGGAACTCTTTATAGTTATTTAATGGGATAAATAAGAACCATTAATGGATAAAATTCAAAAGAAGAACAACACCTCTTACAAATAATGACACGAGTAAAGGAAAAAAGGAATAAAGAATACAACAAAGAGTGCAAAATCCCGCGATCTCATACACATAGATATAAACGCAAACACTAGAGCCAGTTCCTCAGAGCACGGCACATGTGAACTCCACTGTCATAAACACTACCAAAATGACCCCCACTACCTGACCCCTCTCGCCCAGACGCTTCAGAAGGGCCGGCAAGAGTACCCCCAAAGCCCTTCACGTGAACTGATTCACCCGTTCGCCAGACGTTCGCAGCGATAGAGGAAAATAAACATGCGTACTACGCTGTCATTCCCGCAGATAAATTCCCACCGTTGAAATGGATGATATTGGCAGTTGTGTAGGGCGGAGAGCGATAAAACCAACGGGAATGGAGTAATAAAGGTTGTGTTGAGCACCGACGAGCTGCAAGGTGACACGACTACCACACACGCTCTTCCCCTGAGCTGCCAGAAGGGAGTAGAGGGGGAAAATAGGAAGACGGAACAGGAAGAGTGACTGGCAAAGTAAGGCGGAGAAATAGATTTATTGAGTGATAAATAATTTTGCTGCTGTATGGTAACGAGGTGATTATAGCAACGCATAAATAAATAGTCGTTTTGGCTGTGAATAAGTTGATAATCTGTTCTGCAATCAGTAACATGATTAGTCAAGCCTGAGTTGATTGCATATCCTTGAGGATGGAACTCTTCGTCTGTCTCCTATAATTTCGCCAAAATAGGGGTGTTGAGGGGTGGGGTGGGGGGGAGGGTTACAGGTCACCCGTAATTCATTCCCTCCCCCCCCCCCCCCCATCACCCTCGGATAGTCTGCCATCACGGAATAGCGATGTACCAAGAAAGGGGAAGAAGTGAAGTGATAAAAGCGATGAGCGAAGTGTTGAGGGAAGAGAAAATAAAAAAAAAGCAGGGAGAACGAAATGAAACGTTCATTTCAGTGTTTGGAATTAGTTACGAAGTCAAAAATGGTCTGAGAAGATAAGACAAATATTCTGATTGACTGAATATGAGAAAACTGATTGTATTTTTTATACTAAAAGTATTCAAAGATTAATGACTATATAAATTATAAATAACTAGAAATATAAGAAGACAGAAGAATACGACACAACGTTAAACGTATCAGAAAACAGGTGAATGTTTGCAACTGCCTAATGGCACATTACACACGAGCACAACAGGTGTGTTTTGCCCCGGCTTCGTCAGATAAACACGCGCGAGTAACATGTTTCAGGTCGCTTCCCCTGTTTACGAGAGTCAAGTTATGGCCAACATTTGTCATGGGAAAACGAGCGAGATACGGCAAGCCGTCGCAGCTCGTAGCTATTCGAGGTATGAACGAGGGAGCGTCAGAGTTCCGAGCCGGGAGAGAGAACCAGAACCACAGTTCCAAACCAGGACACAATATCGAGTCAGGATGGATAAAGCGCCTTAATTCCGAACCAGAAAACGCACAAAAGTTAAAGCAGCACATCCTGTCTCCTTATATTATTAACGTCTTTATTGACAAAATTAATTACAATTTTGCCTAATTTGAGGATTTTGATAGTCTTATTAAAGTGAGGATAATGCTGGTATTCACTGTCACGCAGGACAGAGGGTCATACATAAAACAATAGGTCTAAACTGTAGGCTGAAGCACATATATATCATAGTTACAATCAATGTTTTAATGTATGGATATGTGAAAACCACTTTCTACTGTGCACTGCCACACAAGGGCAGGGATGGGTTCATAAGTGATGCAGCTTAGAACCTGTCTCCTTACACTATGCTCTGAGCTCATTCCATAGCTACGAGCCACTTTTAGTCTCAGATGAAGAATAATTTGTCTTCACTGGGACCCACGGGGATGCATCAGACGCTCATAGCGTAATCGGGCGTTCATGCGAGAGAAATGGCCGAAGTTACTGTTACCACAGGCACCACCACATCATGAGGTGTGTCAGGGAACTGACGCCACTGATAGCCCTGCTTCATGGACTGTGATCTATGAATTACCCGCCATAAACTGATGTCATAAACTCTGCGTTGAGCCGGTCGTGGTGGTTGTGTGTGTCCCTCACTTGGGTTTCTGCTGGTGGGTACAGTCTCTCCCTAACTCAGGTTCCTTCTAAGGGGTAGTTGTCGCTGCTACCCAGGGGTTCCTGCGTGTGGTTGTGGGCGCTGTCTCTCACAGGCTCCCTCCCTATTCTCCCTGGTGGAGAATAGGCTGGAAATCTGATTTTGGTCCCTCTCCTCCAGTTCCTCAGTAGGTGTCGAGCCAGAAGGAGCAATGCTCTGCAAACTGAAAGGATTGTTGGCTTTGTCCCAGAAATTCATTCATACAACTAGTTAACATGATCGCCAAACACAGGAGCCTCTGAGAGTGAAGAAGCTCTTCATTGGTGCTGAATGAACCCCACCTCCCCAACCAATAACAGAGGCTGGAGCCTAACACTGGAGATATTCATACATCCAGGAACATAAATTCAAATGGGTAACTATCGTAAGTAATTATCACAATAAGTCACCAAGCCGGGAAAACTGTGAAGTAGTAACTACCATAAGGTTTCGTGGCAACTAGGCAACCAATACAGAAGTTGTCATTCTAATTACCTACTTGACCCTAGTAAAGATTAACCAGCTGATTGATTCAGCGACGTTACACTGGACCTCACCCATCATACCCCAGAAAAAAATGTACTATCTATATGAGAATGAGGTTGATGTTGGAAGCCACACACTTGAAATTGAAATTGAATATTGCAGGATGAATAGTCTTGCAGTACTGGACGGATGTAGGGTGGTCAGGGTCGGTCAGCAAGCATAAGAAATATTGCCGGAACAACCGTGGACATCTTCAAGAGGAAACTAGATTTATTCCTCCAAGGAGTGCCGGACCAACCGGGCTGTGGTGGGTATGTGGGCCTGCGGGCCGCTCCAAGCAACAGCATGGTGGACCAAACTCTCACAAGTCAAGCCTGGCCTCGGGCCGGGCTTGGGGAGTAGAAGAACTCCCAGAACCCCATCAACCAGGTATCAACCAGGTATCAACCAGGTGCTATTGGTCAGGAAGGGGGCCGGGTCCTATACTAACACTTCCCCACCCCACGGTATGGGTGGAAGGTGGCTGGCCGAGTCACTAGATTTCTTCATTTGGAAAGGATGAACGTGAATTCGGTATTACTTATCTGAGACAGTGAGATAAATAGTAAGGAGAGGGGCGATAGAGGGAAGGAGAGGGGCAGAGGTGTGGGAGAGGTGTGAGAGGAGGAACGGGATATTGTGGGAGAGGGGGTGGAGTAAGGTGGAGATGGAGGGAGACGGAAAGAGATAAGGAGAAGAGTGAGAGGTTAAAGGATGATGGGAGAGGAGTGATCTGTGGAGAGAAAGTTGCAAAAGGTGCGGGGGGGGGGGAGAGATGGCAAGAGAGGGGAAGATAGGGAAACAGAGATGAGAAAAGGAGACTGTGAGATATGGAGGAGAGGGGGTAGATAAGCGGGGAAGAGAGAGAGAGAGAGAGAGAGAGAGAGAGAGAGAGAGAGAGAGAGAGAGAGAGAGAGAGAGAGAGAGAGAGAGAGAGAGAGAGAGAGACCCGACCACAGTCGGATGCTCATGCCATTGTATCCGGGTAAAGTCAGTTTCCTGATTAAAGGGAAAGGCGGAATACATCACAATACAAATACAGCCGCAGTTAACTGATTCATGATGCTCCCATCAAACGAGCAGAAGATGAATGAAATAAACTAATGTCTACACTAAACATCCTTTAGGGCCACCAGAGTAACTCAAGGCACTCAATTTATTTTAATATAAAAATTCTTTAAAATAATGGTATCGTCTTACTCAAAGATTATCAGCACCCGGTGAACTAAAATACTAAACTCATTTTAACACAAAACAGGACAAAACGCCAAATGATTTGTTATAGCCAAAAATCAAAACTTTTATCCGCAACATAAGCAAAAATTTATTCACGCAATAGAGTCGAAAAAAATGGAAAAAACGCGAAAATTTATGTCAGTTTACTACTTGGGAGAAAAATTGCTCAGTCTATCAGACTGTTCGATATTCACATTAATAGCAAGCCACAAAGTTTTAGCCAGATCTAAAGGCACACACGGGCGCGAGGAAGAAATACTGGCCTAACAAACGGTTCTGAATAATCCTGAAACAGCAATTACGGAGGCGAGATTGGAATACCAAGTGTGCATGGCCTCGTACTCTCATCCTGTTTTCATTTTTATGTGAACAATCTTCTGTTCCCCTCGCTTCCCCTCTCTTGCCCTCTGCATAATCTCTCCCTCCCCCTCACTTGCATAAGTGCCACCGGGGGACGATATTCGCCTTCGTCTCATGTCGTTTTGCTGAAAAAAATGACGAGCTTAGCGCCACTACTTCCATCCCTTTCTCCCTTACACACATCTGCAGCCTTCCGTATTTGGCTCCTTTTGCCGTTCTTGTAACGCCTTCAAGAATAACTGAATGTAACGTAAAATTCTCGCCTCCCTCTCTCCATTCCTGAATTTATAGTGTAAAAGTTGTTTAGAACAAAATCCGATATTTTTTAACTTTTCACTCTGAATAACATTTTATATTTCATATATTTAACTTCCATTTTTTAAATTATATTACACAATAGGATTTATTGCAATAGGTTGACAAAGCGCCACACACAATTGATTACCTGACAAATAATTTTGTAGGCACTAATAATTAGGTCACCAGTTCCGTTTAATCACTATATTCATCTAAACTTTGAATTAATCTACATATTTTTACTTTCCATCAGAATAGTCAAAGGGAAAGGATATGACTTAATAAGAATACAAGACTCCTCACTAGATAATATTGCAATGTCTTTATTTAGTCTAAAACAGGCTCTATTTTAGTATAAAACAGGCGTAAAAGATGACGTTCGGAACATCATCTTTTACGTTTGGATTCTGCGGGCTCACCATGGCCCGTGCTACTTGGAACTTTGTTCCAGGTAGCAAATCTTTAACAACAACAAACAACGTTTGGATTCCTTATCTGTTTCCGTCGGCAGTCTACTTGACGTTGCATCCATATTCTTACTCGAGTTTACTTCTCTTGTTGCCCGTTTATGTTCATGTAACAGGCTTTGTGACAGCCACTCCCAAGAGACTTAACAACACGACATGAAAGGTTAACGTGTAACATCACAGTTTGCGTTCTCATTTACGATACGAAAAGGTAAATGGAATATATAAGTAACTGAGAAATATTTACGTACGATGTTATGGATAATTGTTTTTTTGTGCCTTTAATGCTATCAATAGTAGTTTTATAACTACAGAACTGTTCTCTACGTTGTTCTCCTGCATCACCTCAGTGTGACCTTCTGTACCTTCCTCAGTGATATAATAATTTGTAATTACAGCGTGAGGAGGCAAGTTACAGCACCGCTCCTGTGCCAGGTAAGTTCACTACGGGCTCACCATAGCCCGTGCTACTTGGAACTTTTTGTTCCTAGTAGCTGAATCTTAAACAACAACAACAAGAAGCGTGAGGAGGCATATCCATGAATATTTTCCTCCCGTTCTCGTTAGATTCAGCAATTGACTTTATAGTTCTTCAAATAATTGAGATGCTTTATATTTGATTTCTTATCACTGGTGGGCACGGAAAGGCAGGAGTGAGGGTAGGGAATGTGGGTAAGTTGGGCAGGTAGTAGGTAGAAGGAGGGAGTGAGGAGGCAGCAAGGGAAGGAGAGGACTTTCCTATCAGTACTTACCTATCAGTGTCTAAGGGGGATTGAGGTCTAGCTTATGGCCTGTCTAATAGCCTTGTACCTGCTGCGTTTCAATTTAACTATTCTGACGTTCAAGTTCTTTGTCGAATCTGACCTTTAAGTTGTAGGTGGAGATGGCTTCCACAACGTCTTTTTTTAGAGCATTCCACGTGTTAAACAAATCCACAAGGGCCGTGACGAGGATTCGAACCTGCGTCCGGGAGCATCCCAGACACTGCCTTAATCGACTGAGCTACGACAGGGTTAAAAGGGTTGAAACCAAAGTTCTACTGAACCTACTGCCCTTGTGGATTTGTTCATTTGATGCATCACGTTAGTGTGATCTCTGTGTGTGATTCCACGTGTTGTTAACTACTCGTGCAGAGTACGAGTACTTCCTTACGTTCTTTCGGCTCATTTGCGTTTCCAGCTTCCACCTGGGTCTTCTGGCCCTACTTGCTCTCACTTTGAAGAGGCTATCCTTGCCCACCTTATCTATTCCCCTCAGTATCATGTATGTTGTGATCATATCCCCCTCTGCACTAGGGTTGTAAGATTTAGTTCGATTAGTCTATCTTTGTAGCTCAACCCTCATAGTGATGCGGAGGGGTTGCCACTGATGAGAGCAAGAGGGTGAGGGGAGGAATGAGAGCAAGGGAGGAAGCAGCGAGGAGTATGGTGTACGCTAACTGGTATGACTGACTCGGTAAAGAAGTTGCTTCAAAAGTACATATTAACTTGTTGCAGTTATCCGGCGCTTGTTAACAGGACCTTTGGAGACAGTTCCTCGGCATGTTAACTTTGTCTGCCACTCCTAACTTCTTTCTCCTCGTGCTCAAAGATATCACATTTTCTTACTTTCTCCTCATGTCTTTACCAGAGACACGTCTCACCACAAACGACGTCTCCCCACTCGTCTCATTAAAGAGGACAACCACCCTCGTCTCACAAAGGATACAGTTGAGTGATGGAACATTTCTAGTTTTATTGCTCACTAAGATGCGATTACGATCGCCAAGGTACTGTTATATCCTGGTCATTTGTATCCTCAATCGGGACAGTTCACTCTGTTTAGGGGAGGGAAGAGACAGATGGGTAGGGATGGAGAGAGAGAGAGAGAGAGAGAGAGAGAGAGAGAGAGAGAGAGAGAGAGAGAGAGAGAGAGAGAGAGAGAGAGAGAGAGAGATGCAAGAGGTTGGGAAGAAAGATGGGTAGTGTTGGGAAAGAACTGATAGATGGGCGCTGTGAAAAGTAAAGAGAGAATAAAGGTTGAAAGAAAGGGACAGTACAGGTGGTTGAAGGAAGTAAAAAAGAGACAGATGAGTTGGGTATAAGAGGAGAGAGAATGAAAAATTGAGGATGATATAGCAGGAAGTGTCAAATGCATTGGGGACGAAGAGACATAAATAAAGAAACGGAGAGAACTTTATTGAGAGTTAGAGATAGAGAAAACATACGTTTGAGAGCCACAAAGTGAGGGGGAACAATTGTAATTTAATTCTGCCATAATGATACATTTTCAGAAAGGTGCTTTAGTTATTGGTTTGGGATGAGAATGAGTGAAAGGTAAAACAGAGAGTGAAAATGGCATCCCTCATCCTCAGACAGTGAGGAGAAAGAAAGAGAGAGAGAGAGAGAGAGAGAGAGAGAGAGAGAGAGAGAGAGAGAGAGAGAGAGAGAGAGAGAGGGAGAGAGAGAGGGAGAGAGAGAGAGAGAGAGAGAGGGAGAGAGAGAGGGAGAGGGAGAGAGAGAGAGAGGGAGAGAGGGAGAGAGAGAGGGAGAGAGAGAGAGAGAGAGAGAGAGAGAGAGAGAGAGAGAGAGAGAGAGAGAGAGAGAGAGAGAGAGAGAGAGAGAGTAAAACGTTGCGAGTAAATCAAGGAATGTTACTTGAAATAGTAGTTTCTAAGAAGAGGTAGCGAGGTTGGAACCAGATGTAGGATTCATCAAGCATCTTCGCATACACTTACGAAACTTGTACATTTCCCAACATGAAAAGCAGCAATGTTTACATTTATTGAACGGTTTTCTAGCTTTGAAACTTCACCATTCAAGGTAATTATTGATATATAATAATAATATGGCCTCGCTTCTCTAAGGGTCAGCATTCTATCCTCGATGGTTCTAGTAGTTAGATATCGTTCCTTTAGCCCTGTTATCATATCCCTTACATGTGCTTAATGGTTATACCGGTGTTGCATTTTCTCCTCAGAATTACCATTATTACCTCAAGATCTGACGAGCACAAAGTAATTTGCGCACATCATAGTGATATGAAGTGATTTGCAAATATCACTGATCTGCAAAGTAATATAAAGTGGTTCTCCTAACTAGAAGCGTTCGAGCCCTGGCAAACGCTTTTATCCTATAGAGATTTTAGTTCATCCTGTGGGTAATTTTAGTTTCACTTAAACCTCGGAACTTTGTTGACTGGTCGATAACGTTAAAAATTTATTTGCATTAAGTGTGAAGACAGGTTCACCTCACCAGAAATTTTAGCCAAATTTTCCCAGTTTGCTAACTGTAGGTAGTAACTAAGAGTGATTGTAACCTATCCACCGCTGCCCACTGGATGGGGGGCGGTGTGCAGGACAAACATATCAATTGTGACACTAGCTCTCCACATATGTCAGTTGCTTAATTTAGAAACAGTACTTGTGGTCGATCTCGAACCCATTGTTGATGTGACGACTTATACTGAATTTTTGTAACTAGTTCATCAAGATTGTAACTTGCTTAGCTAAATGAATTGTGGGGTTCAGTCCCTGAGCCCATTATGTGCCTCTGTAACCCTTTCCACTACCGCCCACAAGATGGGTATGGGGTCCATAATAAGTGAACTAAACTAACCTCACACGGCTGAAAAAGTCCCAGACCTTATTTTGAATTCTCGTTATCTCAAACCCTGTTATCCAAGCACTAGGAGAGCGGGAATGCTCCTCTCGTGTCTCTTTCATATTCGACATATATGAACCAACCCTGATATTTTCTTTCTCTCTTAGCCACACAAAACTACCGTCTCCAAGAGCCAAACACTCGGATATATGAAGCTCAAGCTTTCCATCCTGCTCACATCCACTAAATTTACCACGGAATTTTGTGGAAACTTGAAGCCACTCGGTCTGCTCAGCACTCAACCGTGGTCCGGATGCGACAGTCATTTTGGTCCTGGTCCAGCAAGAACGTGCCCAGCGTGGCTACCACACCGCCAAGCTTACGGGTGGGACACAGGTGGGGGGGGGGGATATCTCAGGACTTGTAGTACACAGAAAGTACGAAGGGAGAATAGAGAAGATTCGCGGTGGAATCGTTGATTTCACTCTTTCTGTCACATTCAGTAATATATGTCCACAGGAAAGTCTGCTACCAAAATATACAGATGTACGTCTCTCTCTCTCTCTCTCTCTCTCTCTCTCTCTCTCTCTCTCTCTCTCTCTCTCTCTCTCTCTCTCTCTCTCTCTCTCTCTCTCTCTCTCTCTCTGTACGTCTGTCTCTCACCATCTGTCACACTTTCTCGGTTTTTTGACTCCCTGTATCTCTGTGTCTGTGTCTCATTGTCTTATATCTCAGCTCTACTGTACTGTAGATAGGTATTTACCAATATAGATTCACACATGTAGTCTCACCATCCCCCTAACCCCCCTCCTGTCTTCTCTCCAACCTCTAACAGTCGCATATATATATATATATATATATATATATATATATATATATATATATATATATATATATATATATATATATATATATATATATATATAATCTAATGTGGTTCAGGGTCCCTTACACAATGAATAAACTTTATAACACTATGAATACCCTCTAGTTTGTTCAGAGGCACGATTGCAGGGCAAAAATTGCTGCTTGTATGGACAAATTACAGTACCTAAGCCAATTTGTCGATCGCTGATGGAAGCTGGTGGAAAATAGGTAATGTCAGGGAAGAGTTCAGTAATTGGTTATATTTAGGTGATATATCGTATTCCGACGTTAGTTAATTAAAGAGAGGCGGTCATCACTGTTTATTGCATTATTGGGTGGTCATTTTCTACCCCCACCCCCCATGCAAGAGCCTTCGATCACTACAAAAGGGTCTTGCACAAGTCCCTTCTTTTCTTTTTTCCCCTTTTTTCTTACTTTTTGCTTCACTCTTTTAATATGAATAATACTTACCTACTGTCTCAAATCATAATTTTGCCTGAAAGCTATTTTTCTTGGTATTGTGAGAGAACTCTGGTTTTTATTGTTCATACTTAAGTGGAATTTGTGTATTCAACGTGTCTGTGAAGGGAGTATTTTTAGAGTGTTCTGTATGTGGGGTTTGTGGTGAGTGTGCTCTAAATGTGTTTGTGAAGAGTGTGTGTGTGTGTTCTGTGTGTGTGTGTGTTTTTGTAGTGTGACCTGTGTGACCTGTGTGTGCTTGTTTGTAGAGTGTGTGACCTGTGTGTGTTTGTGAACTGTATGTTTTGTTCGTGTATTTGGGGAGTGTGTGTGTGTGTGTGTGTGGAGTGTATGGTCTCTACATGTGTTTGTAAAGCATGTTTTTTACATGTGTTGTTTAAAGTTACAGTGACGCTCAATAGGGCAAATTTGAGTCTGAGTTTATTTTTGTGTTCTAACCGAAATAAACTTGTATGGCTGATGATCAGTTCATGAACCTTGTGATTTATGTTAAACGCTCACGTAATGAAATAGCTCCCAACTTTCCTGTGTAAATCATACCTGCTTTTAAAACTCTGGGTGGACAATGCGATGTTCCGGTTCTCTCCACACAACTTTGGCTGACGTCCAGCGATTAACTCAACTGGTTTACGGACCAATGGAATCTGACTGTCCAGTTAAAACAAACTATTGAGATTATAACCAAACCACACCTGTTTTAAAATTCTAATTTAAGTTAGCATCATCTACCTTACCAAGTTGATTCCACTGATTCACCAATTCCTAACCAAATTAGAACTCTGGTACATATTTAAGCACCATCTGTTTTTTTGTTGTTGACCAGACCACACTCTAGAAGGTGAAGGGACGACGACGTTTCGGTCCGTCCTGGACCATTCTCAAGTCGATTGTGAGAATGGTCCAGGACGGACCGAAACGTCGTCGTCCCTTCACCTTCTAGTGTGTGGTCTGGTCAACATACTTTAGCCACGTTATTGTGACTCATCGCCTGCATCTGTTTCTTATCATCCATCCACTCGTCAATTCATGTAGGAATCATTGGTGCCGTGATTATGTCTCCTCTGTCCCTTTCTTCTCTTTGTGAGACCACGACCGGAAAATTATTACTCGTATTTAAACTCTCACAGTTTCGTGCCCAGTCATGTGGCGAATCCCTGTGTTTTTTTCCATACTGGTATTATAGATGAAATGCCCAAACTAGGATATATACTGTAGATTATATTCCACACCTTATTGTGGAATAAGGTGTGGAATACTTATAATCAAGGCTGGGATACAGCCTAGATTATATTATAATCTAGGCTGTATCCCAGAACTTGGGTACGAGGGCCCTGTCTCTGTTGTGACTGCCACTCGTACGATTCTCTCTCCTACTTCAATACTCTTCAAATTATCTTTAAGTGATTACATTGCTTGTGTTGTACTGCGTTCTAAGTCATTTGACAGCTGAGGAGGATGAGGTTAGCTAATTCTTTTCTTTCGAATCTATCTATATTTATCTTTTTTTTCAATCTCTCCCTAAAAAAACTAGGAATATGATATATTAAGAACTGTTCTCTCATTGGCTTTGTCTTTATTCCCCCCCCCCCTCTCTCTCTCTCTCTCTCTCTCTCTCTCTCTCTCTCTCTCTCTCTCTCTCTCTCTCTCTCTCTCTCTCTCTCTCTCTCTCTCTCTCTCTCACTCTCTGTCTGTCTCTCTCTCTCTCTCTCTCTCTCTCTCTCTCTCTCTCTCTCTCTCTCTCTCTATCTCTCTCTCTCTCTCTCTCTCTCTCTCTCTCTCTCTCTCTTTCTCTCTCTCTCTCTCTCTCTCTCTCTCTCTCTCTCTCTCTCTCTCTCTCTCTCTTTCTCTCTCTCTCTCTCTCTCTCTCTCTCTCTCTCTCTCTCTCTCTCTCTCTTTCTCTTTCTCTCTCTCTCTCTTTCTCTTTCTCTTTCTCTCTCTCTCTCTCTCTCTCTCTCTCTCTCTCTCTCTCTCTCTCTCTCTCTCTCTCTCTCTCTCTCTCTCTCATATTGGCACCCCAAAATTAAAACGTCAGGCACAAACAATACCAGACAGCACATTTCAGGTCACATGGTCCCACAGAAGAGATCCCTCGCCGGCCGCCCCTCGCTACCTAACTCTCACTTGACTGAGCACCCTTCTTACTGATTTTGTCTTCTCCAACTTATCGACCTGTCTCCTCTCCCGTCCGAAGGCATTTTTACATGATTCTTGCCCAGAGTTTGAACTTTTTATTTTACCTATTTCATCATTTTTGGCCGGACTTAATAGCACATCATTCTTATTCAAATTTAGGACTTTTTTAACCAGTATATAATTTTGTACTAGAACTAAGACATTATTCTTGCTCCTTCCGAGGGCTTTTTATCTGTCCTCTTTCCGATTAATTTCCCAGCTACGGATTCTCTCATTATTCTTTCCTCGTCTTGCTTCATATGGGGATTTTATATCTAGGCTCCTCCCTCTTTCTCTCATGTCTCCTTCACAAGGGTAAGAAAATCTCAGCATCATCTTAAACCCTCTCACTTACGGTGTGTTTCTATTGCATCTAATAATAATATTATCAGTCCTCTCTATTCGTTACTAATATTTTGAATTAGAGCTAGATTATATTTTGCGGAAAATATTTCAGTAATATTATGGTGCGTCTCTGTTTTTGTAAATTATTTAGCGGAAATGCCCGCTGTATATTTACATTTCCGGAGTATATTTGACCTTTATTTAACTAAATTATTTGTTTTTTTAGATCTAGTCACGTGAATGTCAATCATTTTGGTAATATCTGCTTAGATAGATCTTCGTGTAGGGCTTTAACTACGAAACGCTATTTTCATAAAGCTTGCTAGGCTTATATAATAAATGATTAAAATCCACATTTTGTTTTCATAAATCCCGTAATACTAGTGTTTTAATTTAATATTGTTTTCGTGTGTTACTATATATTTATGTATTTAGTAAAATATAAGTATGCAGATCTAGATTATATATGTATCTACGTCATGTGTGTATTTGGCTGTTTTCATCGAAACATATATGCATTTGCAAGCGACTAACATTAATTCTATTAAAAAATGTTAGCTCGAAGATCCGTCACCACTCTCATCCCTAACACACTAACACCAAAGTTTCATATTAATGAAACTTTGGTGTTGCAGTTAGGGATTTTAATATAATATTTTAATATCTTCCCTAAATATATTTTCTTCTTGACACAATACGAGAGAGACGTTAAAGAACTATGTGTGGCACCGCATTGACAACTAAGTTGGTTGAGGGGGGGGGGGGGGGAAGAGTGTCAAGTTTAACATCTACACGGACGTGGAGTGACGGACGTGACATCGCCTTGACACCACCTTAACACCAACATGATAACAGTGACAATATGTAACTCCTCCTCAAACCAACCCAAATGCGAATGCTAGGACACATTTCCTTTTTACGTCAGCCCGAACCAGAGTGCCTAGTATGCTGCCTTAACAACACTAACCCAAGTGGGAGTACGAGACGTGACACACTTGACGGCAGTCCGGAGACCCTGAGCTATGTTTCTGACACTAATGATACAAGCAGAACATCGCGGACAACTAAGTTTAAACATTAAACTCTGGAGGACTGAAGGAACTGCATGACGGGGAAGGGTAAAGCTTGCTTGAAGTAAACCTTCATTTTGAATACTAGAACACAAAGTATTATAACGCAGGTATTCATACATTTAATTCTGCTTGAATAATTTAATATAATTAAATTATGGGTTATTGGACCTCGTGGATTTTAATAATAGGAAAATTGCCAAAGCTTCTCATGTATAGTTTTTACTTTTCAACTTAAACTGATTGTTATATTTAGTTTGGTAAGTATGTAAGTATATACATTGCAACAGATATTAAATTTCTGAACTCCATGTTACAAAGCAGCATATATTGCAATACACAATAATAATAATAATAATAATAATAATAATAATAATAATAATAACAATAATAATAATAATAATATTTCCTTATTTGCATAATGTTCTGATCCAGAACATCATTCACTAAGCAGAGAATAAGTCACAATAACGTGGCTGGCGCAAATAATCCAAACCTAACGTATGTTATGATGTGTAAGTGAATTCATTTCATATGCCGGTTGGGCTATTTTTTAAACACTAAATATTCGTGGAATATATTTAAGTATAGCAAATATTAAGATTTCATATCAGATGGCAAATGTATATTTTCAATACACAACAATACTATTTCCTTATAACTCGTATTGAAAATTAATATTCTAATTTCACACACTAGCTATTCATCATGAGAGTAAAACAAAAACTATTAAATTTCACTTTTATATTTCATGAGAGATAGGAAGCGCATTAAAGGTACATGAACACGTTGTGTTGCATACTCGTGTAAAACAACTGTGTTGACCTCTAATCAAACGCAGAAAGAATGTCATTAAATATATGATGCCTTTTATTTCAAAGCCAATTTTCCCCTACCAAGCTTTCCCTGCAATTTTGCAACTTTGACATAGCGTGAATCTTATCGTTCATAACTATGTTCCTCTTTACCAGAATCTACAATTAAGTAATACTTAAAAGTACTGAACTATATCCATCGCATGGAATTTTCACATATTTATAAAATATGACGAGACTTCTGTACGTATTTTTGTACCAGTGTTTTCAGCAACATTTGTTTTACAATACACATGAAAAGTAGCTTCTCTGCCAAATGGTAATGATGAAAAGCCATAGCCTGGCAGTATAGGCAGCGGACGACTTGACCTCACAGTAAACTTTACGACCTGCCTCCAGAATCCAACAGGCAAACACAACAAGGGGTCGTACTTAATGAGCTGCTCGCGGGGAAAATGCCCTTCGCATAAACTTAAAAGTCAAGTTCCTCTTTCCTGGCTGTTGCTTCGCGCCGTAATGATGAAACTGTACTTTTATTTTTTCCATGTTAATCGGTTATTTTTTTCCATTATTTGTATATCTCTTCTTTTATTTTTTACTTCGTTGCTTATTATCAGAGTTTGTATATTTTTTCCATTTATTTCTGGCCTATATTTGCGTTCTAAATCGATTTTTATTTATATGCTTTGTGTCTATATTTTGTGTCCGAGTAGCAATTTCTCTATTTCCTTATTTTTTATTCTTCTTCATTCATATCATTTTATCAAAATTTCATGTAAACTGGTTTGCTTTATAATTTTCAGTCTTTCGCTTTCAATCATTAAATTCTCTTAACTGTGCATACTTATAGCTTTGTAATACTCTAATAATACTCTAATACTCTAATACTCTTTGTAATACTAATAATAATATGATAGTTAATAGTACAGTTATATAAGACGAAACTATTTAGGACAGAAGAACCCCCTGTACAAGTGTAAATCCCTGGGGTTTCCTCTAATGGTGTTAAGTGACTTCTAAACAAGAGAGGATCCTGCAGGATCATGGCTAAGTGTCAAGCGCTGACCCCACTCTTGTCTGGTCTATCATTGTCTCTTTGTCTCACTCTCTACTTCATCTGACAGCTTTCCTCTTCTTTCCCTCATCTCTCCGTCCTATTCTCCTGTCTATCATTCCTCTTAACGTTTTCCTTTGAAAACAATAACACTGTATCAGATACTTTTCCAATCAGCTATTCCAAGAAAATAAAACAATAGACGAAAAGTCTAAGAAAATAAAGTTTAGACAAAGACCAGATCTATTTAGAGTAAAAGTTTATGTCGATACTTCGATTTAAGAAGTGGAGCTATCAGTGTCTTCTTCAGTTCTTTAGTAGGAGAGAAAACCTATTTTCCTGTTTATTGGTAATTCTCATTTCATTCTTAAGCTCATCTTTTCAGCCATATTGTATTGTCAACTTCCATCATTCCTTCATGTTTGTGTGAGAGACAGAGTATGAGTGTTTAGAGTGTGTGCGTGTGTGTGGAAGTGAATGTGTGTGTGTGTTTAAGTGCATGTAAATACATGTATGTATGAGTGTGTGTCTGGAAGTGCAAGCGTTGGTGTGTGTATGTACGTATGTTTGTGTTTGTTCGTTACTGGCCAAACTCCGGACTCCCTAATCTCAAGGGGAAAGAGTTTTCTGATTATCTGGCTAAATCCGTTTGAAGCTGAGACCAAACCTTGGAGCAAGTTTTGTGTTCATCTTCCCTCGATCAGATATCTCCATCACGTTTATCTAGACTACCTCGCTTCTTCTCCACTTTTCTCTCGTTGCAATTTGGCTATAATCCATTTTTTATTTTAAAATTCTTTTCCCAAATCCCTCAACGATTTGGCTCTGGTTTTCATTTTATTTCTCTCTCTCTCTTCCTTTAAATTCTTGCATTTCCTTCTGTCATGGACATTCTTTACGCATCATTATATGTTGGGTTAATTTTGATTTTTTCGTTTTTTCGTTAGTTATTAAAGGCGTTAATAAAATATTCAGCTGTTAAGTCTGATGATTTAATTCGTGTTTGCTATACAAAAAAAAGGCATGTTAAAGGTGTTAATTTCTATTTTATATATTAGTCGTAATAAAATCACTTAAGTATATATGTAAGCTGACTTGTGTTGAATTAAGATAATATAGTATAAATGTAAAGACAAAAACAACATAGCGTGACAAAATTCTTATCTTAAAACTCACGACAAAATTGCTGAATTGGCCAACATAACTGCACCATTAAACGAGACTTAACTATATATAATTACCTTGAGCATATAATTACAGATGTTATGTCTGGATCCATTACATTTGTCTTGGTAAATGTTATAGCAGTTGTTGAGCAGATGCAGCACGTGTAACTGTCCAGTTATCTCATGTAAGAAATAATTGTTTAATTAGAACATTCTAAACTTAATCTTAACATTGCAGACTCATCTTCAGTTTGATATGTGTTAATTATTTATTTAGAAAATGTTTAAAAAGTTGGATTTCATTGTGCCAATTGACTGTGTATTTTAATTGTTGCTCGAATATGTCTGTGTATGGCAGCAAGCTATTACTGTGTATTCACCTAGTTGTATTCACTTAGTTGTGCTCGCGGGGGTTGAGCTCTGCTCATTCGGCCCGCCTCTCAACTGTCAATCAACTATTACTTACTACTACTATTTGTTTTGTGTGTGTGTGTGTGTGTGTGTGTGTGTGTGTGTGTGTGTGTGTGTGTGTGTGTGTGTGTGTGTGTGTGTATGTTTCTATGCGCGTGTGAAGCATATATTAGCCATGATAGCTTAGTGTAGCATGACCTGCCAACGAATACCTATGCAATATGTGTAAATAGTATATATGAAACGAGTGAACAAATTCTCCCTCGCCAACACACTGCCAGTATCGTAAGAGAAAGCCATCCCCCGATAATTCACTAAATGATTACCATCGAATCTATACACGCGAAATGATTCACACTCTTTCTATAATCGAAGTATTTGTATACAATTATTCTACCCACATATATAGATACAAATAAAAGGTCAATGGAATTAATTCCCATAACCCATGTCTAACTATACACAAACCCAGGAATGGGATCTACATCAGGGAAGGGGTGTGGGGAAAGGGGTGGAAGGAGGCGTAGGCGTGATGGTGACACATGGTACCATAATTCTTTGCCTGGACGACACAATGGTTGCCATATTTCCTCATATATCCTGGTCGAGATGAGTGACCGGGCGTCACACTGGCCTGAGCCTCAATCACTGCTACTTGGGGAAAACTGTTATTACAGGAGAGCTATGAGGTATACATCATGGTCTTATTGGTAGGTCAAGATACATGAAATGTGATATGAAAGATATTGTGTGTGTGTGTGTGTGTGTGTGTGTGTGTGTGTGTGTGTGTGTGTGTGTGTGTGTGTGTGTGTGTGTTGGGATGTTATGTTTCCATCAATCATCCCTAATTACTCTAAATAGCAGCTTCCCATTTGATTCAATAACTTTTGAAGTTTTAATATTTAAATTTAATCGAATAAACCATTGAATAATCAAACTTGATAATTATAGTAAGGCTAACGGTTGCTGAAGACACTCAGTAATTATGCCCATGGGTCTAGTACTACAGTAGTCTATGCTCTAGACTAACAATCGAGAAATGTTAGTTCTGTTCTTGGCAGGACAGAAATAGTTGAACACCTTTCACTTAACCTGATGCTTCTGTCTATTTAGTTAAAGCGGAACCCGCGAGTTTGGCCTCTATTGTGGGCTGTATTCTGGGGAAAGTCGGTAGTTGCCTTAGGGAAGACCCTTAAAATCTTAGTTACAGATTTCCTTTTCCCCAAAACGAGAATAACTTTCCTGTATTGCTTCTTCAAACGCGGTTTCTTTTGCTGCTAGGAAATTAAATTCTCGTACCTAAAATAAACGAATTTGTTCCTACTCTGAAAAATCTATCTTCCACTCATTATGCAAAAAAAAAGTCCATTGACATCTGTCTAGATGTGAGTAAAATGACTTGTTTTCGTCCATGGGGCAGTTGCATTGAGAATACACAGAGATAATTAGTTCTATTGCAATTTTTTTTAGCAGTCTTACCAATGCATATTTTTTTATAATTTATTAAATATTCATTTTATCAGGAAGTCATTCTTGTCGTATTTTTGTATGCGATCCAGTTTTATTATCTGATACAAGAACAGTGTTTATCAAAATTCTCTTTTTTAAATAAAAAAAAGAATGAGTGTTTTTACATCTCAGTGTTAATAAACTATTATATATTTTCATTAGAGATGCTTGAAGTAAATGTAAAAAAGATACTGTAAAACGTTGGTTAAAAAAAGATGCCGAATAAAAACTCGTGAATATTACCCAGTAAATTAGCTAATGAAGACTTCGTCAGAAGCATCAAATCTCATTAGACTTTTCTCATCTTTTGTTAAATTGGGATTATCGGAAGGTAAAATCACAGATCTAAAGCATTCTGTGAGAAAATGGACAGAGACTCTTTGCGTACGAACGGTGGAAAATATGCACGTAGGATTCTGCAATATTCTTGCAAGTTAGTAAAGTCCAAAACTCAACAATGATTCCGTCAAAAATCAATACTTGCAGATGGCAGGAGAAACTTTAGCGCCCAATCTTTTGTCTGCATTTCACTTTGGTAGAAGAAATCTTCAGAAACAGATGGATCCTTGGGAGCTATGTACTCTGGTGAAGGTTCTGTGTATGAGTTTGTGGGAATTCTATTTACCAAATGAAAGCTGTCAGTAAATATGTTGATGAGGTTTAAAAGTAAAAAAGATTATCCTCGGCGAGCTCCTTCATTTATGTTAAAGGGGTTGGAAAATAAAAAAAGTTTGGCCAAACTTTGCCAAGTCCATCTTGAAATATCAAGTCCAACAGCAAGCGATTTACCAAAGTTGTCGAGAGCAAAGATGAGGCTCTGAGTGAAAGGGAAGCGAGAGTTATTAGTATGACACAGACCATACTTATAATGTCCTGTTGTGTGAGGGAGAACGTCCTTGTGTGACACAGTGTGACAAAGAACATTCTTATATATAATAATGTCAAGCATAACGAAAAAAAATCATGTTGACAGTCGTTTACACAACTTTTAAGACAAGTGCGCTTAACGTCGATGACAAGAAAACAGAAATAATCTTTGAACATGTTGAAGTAATATTTACTGTATGTTAACTGTAACTGAAATCATGAACTTTAAATAAAAATTCCTTGAATGATTCTTTCAGATCCGGTCAACAGCCACCATTGTGACCAGAGCCTCAGTCCTGACCTTGTCGCTAACGTATGTTCTGAGAAAAGTAACAAAGGAGTCGCAGATATTGATTTCAGATATGCATTACGGGGAGATAACAGCAGTTATGAGAGATTAAGCGACTGCTCTATAACAGCTATTTGTTTCATTTATTAGCCTTAATAACTTTCACTGATATATTTAGTCGGAACAGAGACAGCCTCGCTTCTTGTAGGCTGGCGTTCGATTTCTGATGGTCCAAATGATTGGAAAACATAAATTCCTTCCCAATGGCCAATCCCAGATCCTTGTCCTCACACTTCTCCAAGTGATATACAGCAATACTGCCTTAGGGCTTTCCGCCTCTTGATAATTGCCCTTACCTTTAACTGCTGCATTGCATTTTTTTTTGTGAAGAACAAATTCAATGCACGTAGATCGATAGCTTATCTCCGTCGCAGCCTCTCTCCCCCCAGCGAACCGCAGCACACTGAGTCCAGTCAAATGAAACATCCCCTTTATGGCGTGCTAGTGACGTCACGTTAAGCTCAGAGAACAGTGTTCAACCGTGAGCCAATTTATATATCACAAGCTCAAGGATTTGTTGAGCAGTGGAAGAAATGGGGCTATACTATGTGTTCTCGGCACTCGTGTGTGTCCCGGTATATTGAATCGACACATTGACACGTGAGTGATACTTCGATACATTAATACATGGGTTAGGTTAATAAGTATCACGTTAGTATATCATTAATATTAACAATAGTGAGTCCTTGACACTAAAAACAATTTGACCTTGATATTTAATAAATATATGACCTTGATATTAATAATAGTAAGACTTTAATATTAACAATAATATGACCTTGCTATTAACAATAGAATGACCAGGATAGTAACAATAGTAAGACCTTAATATTAAGAATAGAATGACCTTGATATTAACAATAGTGTAACCTGTTAAACAATTTGTCTTTATTTATATGCGTATGTATGGTCATGTATTGTTAGTTAACGTTAATTTTAAATATGTATCAATATCTTTACTAGTTTCTTTGAAGGGACCGGTCGGTTCGTGGTACGTATTTCAAGTACATATAATGGTAACAGGAAGTCAAATGTAATTTATTATTTGTTACATAAGTGGATTCCTAACAATTACAGATCTATTTTCCTTGTTCCAATTTCTATTATAAAAAAAATTATCTTCAAATCTGAGTATCTGGCTATGTTATCTATGACTCACACTACTGGTTCATTCAAGATCGTACCGGTCCACTCCCTGGACCCTAGCCGGTTCATACCTTGGACCCAACTCGGTCCTCATCATGAACCGCACCTGGATCATGCAATGAACCCTAAGACGTTCATGCCTTGAACTCTAATCAATTCATGTCATGAAGCTTAGCAGGTCCACATAAGTTAACACAATGCACCTGTACACTTATCTCACCATATCTGTATACCCATCTCACCACATCTGTGTACCCATCTCACCACATCTGTGCACACAGCCTACCACACCGAACACCCAGCCCACCACACACGAACACCCAGCCCACCACACACGAACACCCAGCCCACCACACACGAACACCCAGCCCACCACACACGAACACCCAGCCCACCACACCCGAACACCCAGCCCACCACACCCGAACACCCAGCCCACGTCAAGTTCCCTTCATATTTTTCGATTTTGTAATTATAGAAAACACTTTCAACAGATAAATTTGAGACCGTTTAAAAGATGGCATTATAGACAACGGAGAGCAGCTAAGAAAATTGATTGAAATTAGTAAATGAAAAGTTGATTTAAGAAAGCTTTAATATATTAATCCCAGCAACGCCTCTGAAGTGAATACTATGTTAAAATGTATTAATAGAAATAAATCAAAGAGGAGGGTACGCTTCTGAATAAAATTTTCCTGTTTTCCAGTATGAGAGGTGGCCGGCCTTATATTGCTGAAGTCACCATGCATATGTTGTCCTGTGAGGGACGCTCATGCAGGTCTCATATATTCAGGGCTCTAAGCCCGACCAAACGAAAAATGTAACGATAATTTTAGTTTTACGTTGTCTGAATGTTGCTAGACTGTTGTTGTTACGCTGTGAGTTTGTGGGGAAGATGGGTGTTGATGAGCTCGTTAAGGCATACACAGCTATGGACTCATGTATGGTCAAATCAACATGTCTAATATTTTCAATCACAGCAAATAACATTCCAGATTTCAAGATCCATCATCGGGTACAAAATGACGAATTCGTCCAATCACTGAACAGCACGCACGCATACACAAGCTCGCATGCGCGCACACAGAAAGAACTTTTTTAGTGTGAGAGTGGTTGACAAATGGAATGCATTAGGAAGCAATGTGGTGGAGGCTGACTCCATACACAGTTTCAAGTGTAGATATGATAGAGCCCAATAGGCTCAGGAACCTGTACACCTGTTGATTGACGGTTGAGAGGCGGGACCAAAGAGCCAGAGCTCAACCCCCGCAAGCACAACTAGGTGAGTACAACTAGGTGAGTACACGCACACACACACTCAGTTACGAGGGATGGGGTCTGAAAAGCGCCTGAAGGAACTGAACCTTACGACACTAGAAAAAAGAAGGAAGAGGGGATTGTGATAGGAACACATAAAATACTCAGGGGGATTGACAGAGTGGAAATAGACGAAAAGATCACATGGAATACTGAGAGAACGAGGGGACATGGGTGGAAGCTGGAAACTCAGATGAGTCACAAAGATGTTAGGAAATTTTCTTTTAACGTGAGAGTAGTGGAAAAATGGAATGTACTTAAGGAACAGGTTGTGGAAGCAAACTCTATTCATAATTTTAAAACTAGATATGATAAGGAAATAGGACCGGAGTCTTTGCTATAAACAACCGATGACTAGAAAGGCGAGATCCAAGAGTCAATGCTCAATCCTGCAGGCATAAATAGGTGAGAGTACACACACACACACACACACACACACACACACACACACACACACACACACACACACACACAAGAATAAAGGATCGTTCTTGTCAACCCGGACCAACTGAGCATATTATAAAGCATAATATTATTGGATTATTGGTTGTCGAAAGACGTGTTGCACATTATTTCTCATTTCTCCCAGTTCTCTTTATCTTACCGATTTTCTTTATCATACGTGCATTTTCTCTCACGAAAAACGACAAAATATGAGACGAATGAAAATATTTTATCAATATAGAACTGAATCCCACTACCAGAGAGACATGTTTATATTCATAAGTCATGGCAGATATTCCAAATTCCTTGAGTGTTTCTGTGCTCTAATGCTTTCTGTGTATGTTGCTGGATAACTGTCAAGCTGCCGGGCAACACAGAAATCCCAGTCTGGAATGTCGCTGTCCGGGTTATGCTTTTCTTACACTTCCCAAAACACTTGGAATTTGTATTAGAAATGCCGAGTTTACTTCAGCGCTGTGTGCAGCATTCGTATGTATACCGTCTCTCACTTTTGGGTATCCGGCTTGAATTTTACAGACCTGCGTGTATCTGTTATCTTGAAGATTGAATCATAAGGCATTCAGTTTTCAGGATAACAGCAAAGTCATTATCATAAGTCAAGCTGTTTATCTTGATATATGAAGAGGTCATAATTTGGGACTAAATTCGACAACCTCATGTTGTTCTATAGTGACGACCATTTAATTTTCAACAATTAAAATTAAAATAAAGACGGTGCAATTAGTCATTATTATTGATATATTAATTTTTATTAGAGAAACTGCTAGATTTGTTCATTGACCTTATTTGCTACATTAGTCCTCTTGAAAGGAAAGGGAAGCAAAGAAGCTGCCGTAACTGTCAACACAAACTTTCTAAGATGACGACTTTGACGTAAATTGACAAAACAGTAAACAAAAGTTGAACCTGGAACTTGTAATGTCACCCACTGAGCTCCTGGATAATGCATGGAGACTGGAGACTGAGACAGCCTTCACCCAACACACGTCTGAGTGCTAGGTAAACAAATTTTTTTTTGGATTTACCCCTCATGGAGAAGAGTGCTATGAGACTGGAACCATGAGGTGCTGTGAGAGCAGAGGTGGAATCTCTGTGTGAGGAGCTTAGGCTGTTGAAGCAGCGTGTATGCCTTCATAAAGAAGCTAACACAGAGTTAGGCAACTGTTGTGGATTGTATCCCGGGAAATATCAGTAGTTAACCTAGAATGGGACCTCGATAACATTAATTGGTTTCTGTCTCTGGCAATATTAAACCAATAATAATTACCACTTCCCATATTGAATGCATTTATTGATGCAGTAAGTTGCAGCGACAATGGAAAGTGAGAAAGGGGGTAGAAATCACTGGACCTAAAACATTCCTCTTACACATTTAACCTCAGTCCGAGACCAGCATTTCTGATACAAATAGATTTCATGATTGATCTCTTTGGCTTATTCTGTTTAAATTTCTTGTTAACGTTATCTCCTTAATCACTTTCAGGTTCCCTTTCATGACAGAAGCCCTTCTCTCTGTCTTTACCTAACACAGTCCTTCTCTTCTCCCTGCCCTTCTCATGTGACGTTCACGACATTCCATCTCCTCTCTCTCTCTCTCTCTCTCTCTCTCTGTCGCTATCTTGGCCCGGCTTCTACAGTTCTTCTTCTCTCTATCTATTATCCTCAATTTACGACAATTCTCCTCTTCTCTCTGTCCTTTATGCCTCGTCCACCACAATTCTACTTCTCTCTCTGTCTCTTTTACCTCGTCCGCTACAATCCTCCTTCTCATCCTGTTTCTCCCATGCCCTACCACCACAGTTGCCTGAATCCTTCTCGTATTATCTCCTTCGTGCCCCGCCCCGTCCTCCAAAACTCTCTTCCTCTTTCTGTCTCTTTTTACCCCGTCCAGTACAATCCTTCTCCTCTTCCTATTCCATAGCGCCGTTTTCTGCGCACACATACTTTTCCAGCTCCTTTTTGCTGTTCCCCATCCCTTTTTTCCTCTTTGGTATTCTCCTTTCCTTTCTTTCATCCCTTTCTTCTCCTCGTCATTCTCTTCTTTGTTCTATCCCTCAATCTCCCTTCTCTCTCAGCCATTCTCCCTTCAGACTCTCTAATTAATTTCACACTAAACGGAGGAAATGGCACATGAGTCAATGGCTTATTCAGGCGAACTCTGAGTTAATTTTCTCCCGTGTCTGCAAGGGAGTGGCAGTGGTTGTGTGGGTCCCGCTTAACATTATGTGTTGTGGGGTAACCTGGGAGAGCTTTCACTAATTTAATGTGGAGAGAGAGACCTTAATTCGTATCTTTCCAGAAGTGGAGCTTTTTCTTTGTGTGAGTATCTTTTCTTTGATTTGGAGCACCTTCGTATTTTTTCTAGCACTCTGAATACATTTGTTTATCTCTCTCTCTCTCTCTCTCTCTCTCTCTCTCTCTCTCTCTCTCTCTCTCTCTCTCTCTCTCTCTCTCTCTCTCTCTCTCTCTCTCGTACGCGTATTTTGTTTTGTTTACTGTCGCTGCTTTTGTGTTTACTAACTCTTTGGGTTTTCTTATTTTCGTGTGGCTTTTTTCTTGTTTTATGTGTGTGGTTATATCCAAGTTGTCTCTTTTTGCTTTCTCTCTTTATTGTTATGTTTTAACTATTCTCATTTCATTCTGTTTTCTGTTCGTGTTTTGCTTAGTATGGTTGCACAATTATTTTGTTTACAAATTATTTGCTACTTCTTGTTTTTTTCGTGGCTTAGTTTCTCTTTTTTCATCAGCTTATCCCGTGTTAGATCTTCATATACTCGTAGCACCTGCAGGACTCAATATAGAGATGAAGGACTCCAGGTATTCTGTTGTGTGTACATGCACAATTGAGCACAATTAGGACATTGACCCAGGAAGAAATTCATTAACAGTTAAGTTATCGTCCAAGTGTATCCAGCTTCACATTGTGTCCTGTTGAAGGTCCAGCTTTACCTTGTGTTCTGTTGAACGTCCAGCTTCACCTCGGTCTTCTGATGAACGTCCGGCTTCACCTCGTTTTCTGTTGAACGTCCAGCTTCACCTGGATTTTCTGTTGAAGGTCCAGCTTCATCTTGTGTTCTGTTGAACGTCAATCTTCACCTTGTGTTCTGTTGAACGTCAATCTTCACCTTGTGTTCTGTTGAACGTCAATCTTCACCTTGTGTTCTGTTGAACGTCAATCTTCACCTTGTGTTCTGTTGAACGTCAATCTTCACCTTGTGTTCTGTTGAACGTCAATCTTCACCTTGTGTTCTGTTGAACGTCAATCTTCACCTTGTGTTCTGTTGAACGTCAATCTTCACCTTGTGTTCTGTTGAACGTCCAGCTTTACCTTGTGTTCTGTTGAACGTCCAGCTTTACCTTGTGTTCTGTTGAACGTCCAGCTTTACCTTGTGTTCTGTTGAACGTCCAGCTTTACCTTGTGTTCTGCTAAACGCCCAGCTATACCATAGGATCATTGATTTAATAAGAACATACATCATGAAATTTTATGTTAAAATAATGTATGAAACAACTCAAAATCTATTGAGATACCACCTAATTCTTGGGATATAAATTATTTCTTTTGTTGGTGAAGTAAGAATTTATTAGTTTAACAGTAGCAGGAGAAGGAAGAGAGAGTAAGAAGAAAGGATAGGAAGAACAAGAAGAAAGGATAGGAAGAACAACAAGAAAATAATCTTTGTCCGTCTCCAAACTCCTCCGAATCTCCCTCCTCACTTCCTTTCTCTGCTCGAATTATTTATTTCAATACATGAAGAGAAAGTGGAAACATCTGACTCTACAATAACCGCATAACAATTTCTTACAAAGCCTTATAAACAAAATAACAAGAAAAAGGAAATCAAAACAAGAAAAATCCATGATAGCTATGTAATTTTATTTCACAATAAAACTTAAGCCCTAAGCCATCGTTGTTTTCTTCAAATAAGAGTATTTTTATAATCAAGAACGTAAACAATAATTCACTAAGAAGATTTGCAGCATTTGTGAAGCAAATATTTTGCCGAGTGTCTCCATGACGCTGGAAATAATGTGGCAACATTTATTTGGTCCTGATTTTTATACAATATAAAATGGTTCAAAAAGAAATAACAGTTAAAGAATTATTTTCTCACTTTATCCGTCATTTTTTTGTGTGTTTTTCAATGTCTATTCTTCACTAGAATGTGCTGGTTTCTAATATGTATTAGTCTCTAGGACATATATTCTTTAATATATGCTTCTTTCTAGTATAATTTCTTCTCTACTTTATTCTTCACTCTTCTATTTGTTCCTTTTACAATATTTATTCTATGCTTATCTCTAGCATTTTCTATTTGATATAATATTCCGCTCTCTAATGTTTGCTCCTCTTCACTCTAATTTTCCAAAACAACTTTTCCGTCATTCAGCTTGTAACATTTCATTTACAGTGTTAAATATTAATAACATTTGCATTATAAATTGAAAACAAATTTACAATCGGCTGCTTTTCACACAGACACAGAACTCTGCAACATAAGCAGAGAGGTTTGTAGGAGACACAGAGGTTTTCCAAATGCAGTAATGTATTCAGATTTGTATTCGGTACTCTATTGCGTCCTGTTTTTTAGCTGATATATTATTATATTTCAGAGCCTATTTACAATTATGAAGTCCTATTCTAGTGAATATTGTTGTCGGAGGCCCTACATTCGTAGTGAATATTGCAGTGAATAATATGGGCGGCCGTAACTACATTTGTATGAGCATTGCCTGGTAGCGTAACTGTCTTTGTAATGAACATTGTTAGCGGGTGTTGTTGCCGAGAGTAACTGCATTTGAGGTTAACATTGTGAGCGGACGTAACTGCATTCGTAATGAACAGTGTAAGCGAGCACGGTGGGCAAAAATAACTACATTTGCAGCTAGCATTGTGGGCGGGCGTAACTGCATTTCTGGTGAACACTGTGAGTGGTGGTAACTTCATTTGTAGTGAACATTGTTAGCGGGCATAACTGAATTTCCAGTGAACATTATGAGCAGCTTAACTTCACTTGTAGTGAATTCTTTGAGTGGGGGTAACTGTACTGAACATTGTGGCGTGGACGTAACCGCATTTAAAAATCATTGCAATGAACGTAAATAATTAATTCAAACGTGAATTGCGCGCAACAAATCTTCAGTGACGTGATGAAAACAATAATACAATGATAAATATCCTGACACTACTAATTACTCGGCTTTTCAAGTGGCTTAAAAGACGACCAGATATTTTGAGGAGTCACGTCAAAGTGAATGTGAAGATGGTGTAATAGGCTCCTCACTGACAACGAATCCTTTCGGAGATGTATATCAGTCTCCTTGAAACCTTCCAGGAGATCAAATCAACTATACAACTATACGGGATCCTTCCTGGAAATCTTAGCAGCCATTCAGAATCCTTACTGGAGTTAATATCAACTATACGAGATCATTCCTGAAAATCATATTAGCCATTCGGAATCCTTACTGGAGATAATATAAAGCACACTGAATCTCACAGGGGGATTATATCAGCCCCTCTGAATCCCTACTGGGAATTATTTCAAGAGCACAGTGTCGTCTGGATTAGGATACAAAGTCCAGGCACGCGTGGTTGGATCAGTTGATCCCGACTGTATGTGTGGTTCCAATTACAAAGCGAGTAATTTTCTCTATAGCGAGGCTTTCGATTCTGTGTACTAAAGTGTTAAAATACAAGTCTGGAATGAAATATCTGGACTAAAAATAATGGGCCAACTGTAGTAAGTGCCGTAGAGTGACAGGACATGTCAGAAGTACCAAAAGTGTCAGAAATGTCGGCAATTTTGGCCTGACTTCGCGGTCATGATCTATCATCTGTAGCACAGGAAATGTATGAATAGAGTAAGTGAATGCCAATGATTATTCATGGTATTTGGACTTTCTGACACTCGCATTGGTTATTTATATTGGAACGCAATCAAAACTATGCATATTTGATCATTATTGTAGCTATAATGAATATACTACATTGAATAGATCTAAATAGGAGCTACCTCGTGTAGGCTAACAGGCATTCCACAGTTTCCGTTATTCTTTTGGTCGTATGTGACAAGGTTGATATCGCTAACACCGAAAGATTTCAGCAAGTCCCTTCACAAATATGCGTGAATTCCCGGCAACATCATGAAATATATAATATGTACCTGGGCATTCAAGTCTGTTATAATGTCTCAATAATGTCACATTATTGTCCTCTGTCTACGAAATAAGTACTCACCTAATTATTCTTGCGGGGGTTAAGCTTTCGCTTTTTGGTCCCGCCTCTCAACTGTCAATCAACTGGTGTACAGATTCCTGAGCCTACTGGGCTCTATCATATCTACATTTGAAACTGTGTATGGAGTCAGCCTCCACCACATCACTTCTTAGTGCATTCCATTTATTAACTACTCTGACACTGAAATAATTCTTTCTAACGTCTCTGTGGCTCATCTGGGTACTGGGTACTAAGTGTACTAGCCTTGATGCATTATTGCCTCAGAGATGCTATAGACCGCACCATATAACGACACTTAATACCCATGAGTGGGGGGTTTAAAGAAGCCTGACTGTGGAATCTACTTCTTTTAGATTTGAAAGTAAAAGCAATTGCAAGAAATGCTGGAATCCTATTCCAGGTTTTGCTGCTCTAAGTTGCTGCCTACCACGAAGGTGTACTCATGAATCTTACTGTACTGTGTAATTAAAAACTGGCGTTTTTCTGTATTAAAAATAAAGATTACAATTTGATCATTGATAGAACTAGTTTTTTGGTTAAATTAGGTGTTTTGTGTAGTTGGCAATTATTTGTATTTGCAATACATGGGTGAAGCATTTATAGAGAGGTACAATTCGTACACATTAAGAAGCCGAAGTACTGTCCATGAAAAGCTCGAACGTACACACTTTTGAAACATCTATAATAGCTGATCATCAAAACATTGGCCAGATGCTCGTTAATCCAGCCTCAAAGTCTGTTTTTAAATTAAAAAAAATTTTTTAACAACTAATAACGTTTGAACGATTCTCTAACATTGCTTTGTATATTTGAACTGCATCTCCATTAATTCTTCATCCACGTACTGCAAACATAAGTAATGACCACACAAGCTTAATACCTAACCAAACTTAACCCCGGTCTAACTATGCAAACAATTTGAGAAATGATAAAAGATATCCAGAAACATTGCAGTAGCTATACACAGACTCAGACGTTGTTACAAGTGCTGCTGGAAAGTAATAAACTCAATAGTAAATGAGTGTCATATCAGTGGAACAGAAGCAGAGGCGCCCTATTGCACTACTTTTGGAATGTGAAGCTACTGAAACCCTGCGCATCAAACTCAACATTAATCCAACGACAGCAACTGCATTAGTTGCACATTCCACAGAGACTACAATGATTAGAAAAGCCGTTGAGGGATGGGACTCACTAGTGAGCATTCTGAGTCTATATCCGCCACCAAGATAATGTTATTAAAACAAGACTATAACCACATTAATCCAACGACAGCAACTGCATTAGTTGCACATTCCACAGAGACTACAATGATTAGAAAAGCCGTTGAGGGATGGGACTCACTAGTGAGCATTCTGAGTCTACATCCGCCACCAAGATAATGTTATTAGAACAAGACTATAACCAGTACACTAAAACAGAAGAGAAAAAGAAACAGGGAAAAAGGAGGAATCCCCACCTCCATTTAAAAATTTTGACCCAAATATCACAGTAATAAGGTTATCGCGAATAACTGAACTGAATTCCGGGCTCACCATAGCCCGTGTTACATGGACATTTCGTTCTGAGTAGCTAAATTTAAAACAACAACAACAACATTTGAGAAACGACAAACTTTTAAAACACAATATGTTAAAATGAATGTATCTTTAGGGCCTGCAGCAGCTTGGAAAAACATAGCTGGTGGATTGGGTAGAGTTAAAAAAATCTTTATTCATAAACAGCGAGTTTGGCGGGTGGAATAACGAACATTTCGCTATTGTTTATGAGGGCGGGACGAATAATATCTGAGGCATCAAACAGAACAGACAAAACAGCCAACGAATCCATGAAATAGTGGTGAGTAAATCTTTTGAAGCAATATCGGCCTCTCTTATGACAAGCCTCACTATCAAGTGTACCTGAGGGAGTTGAAAGCAACGGTAACAGTGAAGATATAAGCCATGGCATGGACTATAAGAGCAGGGTGGGAGTGTCAATAAAATTAGTAGTAGTGATAGCAAGAATCACAGTGCTAGAAGGAACAGCAGGAACAATAGTAAGGGTGTCAGGAAAAGAAGCAGCAGCAGCGATAGGAGGCAGCAATATCAGCAGCAGCAGCGTATGAGGCACGGTAGCAGCAGCAGCAGCAGCAGCAGCGGTTACGACGCGCCTGGTAACAGGAATATAAGAAATAACCGTAGCAGCATCAGCATAAGGATCAGTTGGTGGCAGCAATATCAGGACCAGCAGTGGCAGCAATATCAGGACCAGCAGTGACAGCAATATCAGCACCAGCAGTGGCAGCAATATCAGCACCAGCAGTGACAGCAATATCAGCACCAGCAGTGGCAGCAATATCAGCACCAGCAGTGACAGCAATATCAGCACCAGCAGTGGCAGCAATATCAGCACCAGCAGTGGCAGCAATATCAGCACCAGCAGTGGCAGCAGTATCAGGACCAGCAGTGACAGCAATACCAGCACCAGCAGTGACAGCAATATCAGCACCAGCAGTGAAAGCAATATCAGCACCAGCAGTGACAGCAATATCAGCACCAGCAGTGGCAGCAATATCAGGACCAGCAGTGGCAGCAATATCAGCACCAGCAGTGACAGCAATATCAGCACCAGCAGTGACAGCAATATCAGCACCAGCAGTGGCAGCAATATCAGCACCAGCAGTGGCAGCAATATCAGCACCAGCAGTGGCAGCAATATCAGCACCAGCAGTGGCAGCAATATCAGCACCAGCAGTGGCAGCAATATCAGGAACAGTAGTGGGGGTGGTATCAGGAAACAGAGACACCATTGACAGAGACAAGAGCAGAAGCCGTTCGCAGTATCTAGGCATTGCAACAACCTCTTTAAGATTATAATTGCACGCGAGGTGATCATTGGACCCAGTTGCCGGAACAGTTAGGGGGGGCTGAGGTCGTTATGACCCATGTCACTCTACCGGAAATAAATACCCTTTCCATTGCATCATAATAATTTTATGGCAAATTATTTATAGCTGAAGACAGTTCGAACGCTCTCTGTTGACGGTGGAAACTCGCGAATAATCATATAGTGAATTATATAATTAATAATTCGGTTTGTAGAGGACAGGAAACCTGTGTGTATATATATATATATATATATATATATATATATATATATATATATATATATATATATATATATATATATATATATATATATATATATATATATATATTCACTTTAGTCGTGTATGGAGGTAGCCCCTAAGATTGAACTACGGAATTTCCACTGGATACAACCCTACAACAGTTGTCTAACTTCCAATGCATATTTACAGCCAGGTGAAGAGGTGCACTAGGTGAAAGGAAACGGACCTTATTATTTCTGTCCCGACGGGGAATCAAATTCGGGGTCATCAACTATTGGTCGAGAATGAAATCTTAAAGATCCAAAGATATTATATATTTATCTTTACATCTGACGGTTATTCATCTGTTCGTATAATTATATGGAGCGTATCCTATGTTAAAATTAACCTATATATTTCTGTGCTCAAATTGACATTGTTGATTATTCCGTTGATAACTGATTAAATCCATAATGAATTCATCTCTTTTGGATACAAGTTAACGCAATATTATTATCTATCGTGATGTAAAATAGATATAATCTATTTTAGTACCGAAAATAGCACCAAAAGATGTGAAGCAATAACAGCCGTGGTTACGATACTTAGTGACGTTTAATGTTCAATACTATAATTGGCCTCATTAACTTAACCAAGCGAAACTACTGGTTTAAAATAAAGTTTTCCGAGCTTAACCTTTAATAGCTTACCCATTCCTAAATTAACTAAATCTAACGTATCATTACATAGTCATTCCTACTAGTTTTCTAGAGAAGTTTTCAAGTGTTCCATTAAAAAAAGAAAAACAAAAGTAAGCGGTGAAAATTTATCGACTGATTGTCATATCCGTAAGGCCTATACTTTTCCCTTAAACATTAAACAAACAATAAAAAAAGCAAGAAAAGCGATCTCTCTTCTATTTTCTTAAGCCGATCATTTCATATAAAAGTGACTGAGATCTATTTGGCATCATAGCAATAAAGCTTGCTAATTAATGAAAACATATAGCAAAACATGTTTTTTTCTGAACTATTACGTAAGTGAAAGGAAAATGCATGATTGTAAATGTCCAAACAAACGAACGTAATTACATTAATTCCCTAATCCGTGCCATGAGAGCAATTTTCACCCGGTAAATCTATAACAAATTAAAAACTAAAAAAAATTGCCGAACATATGACGGGAAAAAAATGCTCTTCTCTCCAAATTTTATACTTTACCACCATCATATTCAGGTAAAAGAGCCTTTACTTTAAAACTGTGCCTACATTGCATCTAAGCTTATGTAACTTAAATCTTTCAGTGAGCTTCAGAAGAAAGTGTGTTCTATGAAGATTCGTTCCAGCTTTACCGCCTCGATAAAAACGAAAATATATAAACGGAAACCACATATAATAGTCACATCGCACTATAGAAAAAAAAACAAGGAACATAAAATATTTGAGAGCAATCATGTCGAAAGATTTTAATTTTGAATAACGCAATAATGTAGATGTAATAGTTGCAAGAAAAAGGACAGTCTGGATAACAAGAACCTTTCACACAAGAGATGCTAGATCAGCGATACTACTTTTTAGACATTAGTGCTCTCTACGGTGGAATATTGCTGCACACTAAAAGCCCCCATTCAAAGTTGGATAAATTACTGACCTGGAGAGCTTGCAGAGATCTTTTACTGCCCAAATTCATTCCATAAACCATCTAAATTATTGGGAAAGTTTAATATTTCTAACTGTATTCTCTATAGCACAAGTTAGAGATAGATAGTAATTTACATGTGGAAGGTATGAAGGAACTGGTGCCAAATCTGTATATGGAAATAACTTGATACGAGACCAGGAGGCACGGCAAGAAGTGCAAATGTCCCACTGAAAAGCAAAGTGCAGTGGGTACACTAAGAATAAATTATGTCAACATGAAGCGACCAAGACATTTCTACGCACCTTCACGGTGTTCAAAAGTAAACCGGATAAACACTTTCATAAGACACATGATCAACCGAGCACTAATTCATACGTCAGACTTCAAGCAGCTGCATCTAACAGCCTCGTTTTCCAAACCACCAACCAGGAAGCTGCGAGAACAAAGATTCCCGTAGCAAACAGGTTAATATAACAGGTAGGTAGGTAGGTAGGTAGGTAGGTAGGTAGGTAGGTAGGTAGGTAGGTAGGTAGATAGGTAGGTAGGTAGGTAGGTAGGTAGGTAGGTAGGTAGATAGGTAGGTAGGTAGGTAGGTAGAAGTATCAAAGATCAATTACGTACTTACGGTCAAATGTTAAATGATTTCAGTTTTCCGGCATCCCCAACAAATCTATTTTAATTTCTCATGACACAAATTTTCGGGTTTTAAAATTGCAACATAAAACGGAAAATATTGCAGTAATAAAAGCAGGAAGCCTGTAAACTGTTAATTTTACTGCAATTGTCACACAATATTAAAGATTTGGTGCGCTGTGTAATATATGTGGGAGCGTTCAATTCTAAGAAGGTTAGGCAAGTCTCACATGTGAATGAGTTTCACTGGTTAAATATAAGAGCTGCTTCTCATGGGCCTAGAGGCCTTCTGTAGTTATTTATGTTTTTGTGTTCTTCACATAGCCTTGCATATCTCTGACTTGTACTGACAACCTGCTTGAACACACGAGAGTCAAGCTGATGCGTAACTTACAGTTCATATAAGAGCTTCTGAGCTCATCGTTAATAGCTCCCTGCCTGCCTACAATCATCATAATCTCACCAAACTAAAAATATTTTGACCGAAAACATGAATGAGTTTACAAAATCATTTCAATGCTTTTGTAATTAATTTATTCTCTCGTTCTAAAAACATTTGGCGATTTCTATTCACATGCAACTATTAATATCTTATTTTTTTCCTCTCGCCTTAGTTACAGTTTGATACTGACGAATGAGATGCCAGAGTGGCCGACACTTCTGCCACAACAATGACAAATGACTCCTTCTCTGCTTCCAATTCCTCCATTTATATTTAGTTTTTGTTCGCTCATACGAAAATCCCAGAGTCTCTCCATCCCTAAACCAAGTGTCTCAACATTTCAGTCGTGTCCTGGCGCTTTGATGCTTTTCACACAAGGAAGTGATGTCCCTAGTTCGCCCTCGTCTGTACAGCGGAAACCTCTCTTCTTGAGGTCTGGCGATGATCCACGATGATCCTAGTGGATTTGCAATGTTCCTTCCCCCTTCGTCCGACAACAGCTCCCTGTCCTCGAGTCCATTGCAAGTGCAACAGTCATACAGACTTAGCGCTTTCTACCCATAAATACCTGACCTTACCCAACTCAGCGTCCGTCAGCTGGTGTCCACACTCCTAGACCCTTCTACTAACTTCAATCATAGTCAACTATTGTCAACAACAATATCGTGAAAATCGTGAAAATACCGTGAAAATACCGTGAAAAATCTCATCGTGAAAATACCGTGAAAAATCAATACCGTGAAAATCTCGCTCACACAGGTCGTGATTTCGTTATACCAAGTTTTCCCTTCTCTACGTCCCTGCGCCTCATTAACCAACGAAACATTTTACGAAACACACTATGGATACAGAAGCATTTAAATTCCTTCGAATATTTATTATTATATAACACTGATAATTATAATAGACACCCTATACTAAGGTACACTAGGGAGCGGTGATGTACATCTTACACCCACATCGAACTCTTGCATAGGACATTAAACTACATTCTTCACTCCACTTATTTATATATGAAGAAGTTTTAATGAATCCTAAACAATACATTATAACCTGCAGGGACATGAAGCAAGAAATAAACATTAGGAAAACAGTGTTTTGCAGTCAATCACTACAACATAGTCGAACAGAATCAAGGAAATTATTTTATAGCTACCCACTTCCCGAACTAAATATACGCAAAATGTAAACTTTAACATACAATGCTACACGTCTCTGATTGTTCCCCCATTGTTGCTTAACTACCCTTCACATTTCCCCCTTCATATATATATCATTGACAAACACTAACTCTATCATCAGCTACATATGTGATAAACTTCCTACACGCGAAATATTATCTATCAATAAGCTCAGTTCTCATCTTAGTGCTTTAGTTACAGTTTCAATACATTTTCAGCACCGGGGATAACCTATGTTCGCTAATGACTCTTGAGAAGGCATATTGTGTAGTTAGTTTTCAATTGCTGGGCCTACTCGCTATTAGCGTGCTTATTGCCTTGGTGAATTACCAGTTTAAGCTTAACAATCGGCAATGAAGCCCGAGTGAAATACCCGTCGCCAGCTTTGTATAATGCTTTTGGATAATATCTTTGACTAATGACAGTCAGCTTTAGTAACTATTTTGAGTTAAGTATTTTTGTGCGCATGTGTGTTTGATAAAGCCTTCAGATTAGTAAAATATTATTCAGTAAATAATTTACGCGGTTTTATGCGTTTTTACCTCGTTAATGGCTCTCTGCTCTTCAGAACATTATATAATGGATTTTGACAAAAATTCACGGAATTCAGAAATAACGCCATCAGTGGTGTTGAAGAAATGTGTAAGTACTTCATTCATAATGATGTACTGGCAGGAATCTTAGCGAAGTATTAAAATATTGCTTACTGTAGGTAATGCATGCATATGACTGTGAAGCTGCCGCCCAGTTGAGGGGGTGTGGAGTACGACTAGTAACTGTGTGAATCACCATAGACGTAAAGTGCCTTGTAAAGTGACTGATGTGAGCCTCTTGTTGAATCACTTGTGATATAAAAAGATCATTGATATGTATATGTATTTGTGAACATGTATGTAACATTACATCATATGTATGTATGTAACATTACCAATTGTGTAACTATCATCACAAGATTGTCCCTTACTTAGCTAAACGTACAATGGGGTTCAGTTCCTGAACCGATTATATGCCTCTGTAACCCTTTCCACCACTGCCCACGGGATGGGTATGGGGTGCATGATAAAGAAGTTAATAATACCAAATAATAGAACTATGCTCTGTTATTGTGATTGTAACAAGTTGCAATTTCATTCTGGTAAGGCGATGACAGTCGGTTTCGAAATGTGATTCACTGATTTCCCCCATTCTCCCCCCTCCCACTTCCCCCCTTTCTCCTCCCCATTCTATTTCCTCTGCCCCTCCGACTTTCCCTTTCCTGCAAACTTCGCCTCCTTCCATACTTCCCTTCCCTCAACAATTTACCCCTCCCCTCAAACTTTCCCTTTGCGTCTTCATTCAATTTCCCCTCAAAATTTTCCCTTTTACTATCTTTCGTTTATCTTTCCCATCCAATTTTTGTTTACCACTCCTCTCACTTCCCACCAGCTACCCGCCACACTTCTCTTCCCTTCTTCTCCTCTCACCTCCTCTTATCCCCCGTCCTTCCTATCCAATTGGTATTCTTCCTCGTAAGATCAGCTTATTCATCCCCTCAAAATGATAAGCTGTGATCGTTGCTTAATAAATGACAGTTATTATATTGTGCAAAACGCTGAGAACAGATTTTCTTATGTTAACATTGTGGAATACGAAGAAACACACATACACACGCACAAACACACACACACACAAACACACGCACAAACACACACGCACACTTTACACATAAACACATTCATTCCCAGCTTGAAACCTTTACCAGAAAAAGGACAAACAGAAACTTGAGAAGGTCCAAAGATATGCAACGTGACTCGTTCCGGAGTTGAAGACACTAGACTAAGAGGAAAGACTGAGAGCACTGAACCTTACCATGCAATACAAAAAGGAGAATTAGGAGGAGGACATGATAACAACAGATAAGAATGTAAGGAAAATTGATAAATTAGACAAAGCAGCATTGCTGAAAGGTTGGAACATCAGAACTTATCATAGATGGAAACTAGAGACACAGATGAGGCATAGAGACATCGGGAACACCTTCCTCAGTGTTAGAGCCGTCAATAAATGAAACACATTAGACGCAGCAGTCGTAGAAACTAATTCCATTCAGGGATTTTAATGTAAATACGATAAAAGCGTAAAAAAATTCATTGCATTTATCTTTGAACGTTTGGAAGGCGGGGCCAGGAGCTTAGCTCGACCCTGCAAGCACAACTGGGTGAAGGAGATGGGAACTATCGGGAGAAAGCTCCAACCCATTACGACTATATAGCACTTGGAAAGGATCAGGGTAAGGATTTGGGATGGAACCGGGAGGAAACAATGGTCCCCAACCACTTGGACGGTCGGGGATTGAACCTGCATGAAGCGAGACCGTCACTCTACCGTCCAGCTCAAGTGGATGGGTGAGTACACAACTAGGCGAGTACATACAAACACACAGGTGCGCTACAGGTTTTCAAGCAAGGTGAGGGGGATAGGAAGCTGCTGCTTCTCTCATGGGATATTGTTGATGACTCTCTGCTCCACTTAATCTTTCGCCACCTGACGCCGCTCTGGCAGATAGCATCAGTCACCAGCGAACAGGTGAACATTAATATTTCAAAGTAATTAAAACGCCATTTGCATTTATACAGGAACGATGCCACTGAGAATTGTTTAATGTTGATTGGAGCCACTGAGTATTTTGTGACTCTATGAACAATGGATTCCTTGTGATTTCATGAGAACAGCTGTTTTTTGTAAGGAATGGTGATGTCACGCCTCAGATATTAAATGTAAAGAATAGTGATGTCACGCCGCATATATTAAATGTAAAGAATGGTGATGTCACGCCGCATATATTAAATGTAAAGAATGGTGATGTCACGTCAGCAGCTATATTATGCAAACATTTCTGAAATGTGATTTTTCCCCGGTCTACCCACTATATATACAACCACTGAATTATGCTCAGAATCTAAATGTTCTATAAAATAATATCTAAAATATGTCTAAATATTCTAGATGATGACCACCTGGATACATGTATCACACACGGATATATATGTATCCCCTGAAAATGAAATAAAATGAAATCCACTTCCCTGAAATGCAACATTAGGAATGTTTTTGAATATATAAAAATACAACAAAAATTCTTTCAAACAAAACCGTAAATTACGATTATAAATAAATCTGACATTTTCTGCTGGATTCTTTTCGTCTTGACACGCATGTGATCACATATGTGGCTTATGTTATGTCCCCCTCAAATTCTAACAGACAGTGGTTAAGTGACTTTCAGGCTGCACGCTGAAGGTTTCTTCAAGCAGAATAACACCTCATTCCTCATAATTGGTTTAAACCTATTCCTCTGGTTTATGCTGGCCTCCTTCACGTTATCAACGAATAAGCTGCCTCTTGACACATCTTTCAATCCTTATATTGACGTACCACTTCAACGAGAGCTTAACTGTTTTGTAGCTCCTCCAACCTCCAAAAGGTAGCTTCAAGGATACTCATTTGACTTTGTCGGAACTTAGTGTTTCAAGTCCAGCTGTTAGAGCTGTTCTCAGTATTTGACATGAATATTTAATTGATTCTCTTGAACTTGCAATGTTAATTGTGATTAGATTCGTTTTAGATCTGCTCCAGAAGGCGTTCCGAATTGCAGTATTTCATCATTCGCTTGAGCATCTTCGTTTTTAAAGAGTTAAACAATACTTTTTACCAGGTTCATGTCTGGTTTCCTAATTACAACTCACTATAATGTGATGTTTCACTCCTACACAACGCCACACACCAACACAGCGTCACACACCAACACAACGTTACACACCAACACAACTTTACACATCAACACAGCGTCACACACCAACACAACTTTACACATCAACACAATGTCACACATAAACGCCGTCACACAGCAAAACAGCGTCACCTTCCAACACAGCGTCACAAACTGACGCAGCGTCACATATCAACAAAGCTTTACACGCCAACACAGCGTCACCTACAACATAGCGTCACCTACCAACATAGCGTCACCTACCAACATAGCGTCACCTACCAACATAGCATCACCTACAACATAGTGTCACCTACAACATAGCATCACCTACAACATAGCGTCACCTACCAACATAGCGTCACCTACCAACATAGCGTCACCTACCAACATAGCATCACCTACAACATAGTGTCACCTACAACATAGCATCACCTACAACATAGCGTCACCTACCAACATAGCGTCACAAAAACACTACCTACACAAAAGATATCTACCAACCCGCTTCCACCACTCACCCACCAGTAGCCAATAGCATGCAAAACTCAGCATTTATTTTTCCCTTTTTATTTCAGTTTGGTGAACTGGCTGTGATCCACTTGTGCTGCGAACAATAGCAAAAAATAAAATCTAGAGGTTTTTATGTCGAAACAACATGAATATCCTCAATGTGCTGTTGAATTTGGTACTCGACGGATACAGTTTGTATTCTGTATTAGCATTGAAAAATGTATATAAATTAGGAATTTAATAAATTTATTACGCGATCTATTCTCTTTAATTTTTAGGAAAACGTCGTTAGAGGCCGACTAAGGCAACTAATAGAGCCCACGAAATTCGGGAACCAGTTTGCCTCTCAATAGGTCCCATCTCTAAGCCTTTAGGAACTATTTCTCACCCCCCCCCCAACATGAGTACACACTGAAACATACTCACACGATTTCGGGACCAAAGAGCCAGAGCTCAACCGCCGCATACACAACTAGGTGAGTACACATACACACTAACACTCAGACACACACACACAAACACACACACACACACACACACACAAACACACACACACACACACACACACACACACACACACACACACACACACACACACACACATACACACACACACACACACACACACACACACACACACACACACACAGTGTTCACTATTATTATCACAAGGATAAGCGTTGTCAGAGTGTCATTACCAGGCTTAAGATTACTGTAATACAAATGCACATTGGGTCAGCATTTTGACCTGAGCTGCAGTATATAATATCATAACGTGGCACTTCCTTTCCATCTCTCTCTCCTTCTCTCACTCTCTATCTCTCTCTCTGCCTATGTGTGTATCTCTCTCTCTCTCTCTCTCTCTCTCTCTCTCTCTCTCTCTCTCTCTCTCTCTCTCTCTCTCTCTCTCTCTCTCTCTCTCTCTCTCTCTCTTTCAAAACATTCGATAATGAGCAGCTGAATCAGAATTAAGTCTCAGGGAACAAAACCCACGATAAATATTGCTTTAGAATGCAGAAAGAAACAACAATCTGAGTTGAACCAGAATGGCAGAGCAAACTTAGTGAAGCCTGGTCGGTTTGGCACTGGGCCGCCTGGTACTCGCTTCATTGATGCCAACCCAGACCTACCTATGTTTGGTATGTACCCTACATCAATTAGCGCCAGCCGTCTGGCTTCCAGTCACTGACAGATAGACATTCTGTTTAGTAGATACATTTCATGCATTTTATAAGTAATTTTTCTACAATATAACATGCTCCAGTCCACTGAAGAATGATTCATTACAACAGAACATATTCTGAGAAGAACAGTACATTTTGAAAACATTCAGATTTTAATTTCAATAAATTTTACGCACATAAGGAGCATTCATTTATTTATATACACATATAGGGAAAGAAAGGTAAATGTTAACCATTCAACGCTGTAAGCTTACTATTGCATTCATCAACTTAGAAAATCCCTTTTAACCACATGAGCTGAATGGATTAGCTTCTGCCTTTTCCAGATATTTTAATCAATTTCATTTTCGACTTTAAGACGATAGTATAAGTTGTCACCTCCCTTTGAATTCCACATGTAACGTCGAGATTAGATTAAGTTTTTAGTGAATAACTTTCAGAGAATTAGCGGGGAGTACATTATGTATATAATGATCATCAGCAATAATCATTCAAAATTCTTGCGAATTCATGTACATGCATGAAGTCTGTATCCGGCGCCTGACAGCTGGGTGGACAGCGCTTCGGATTCGTAGTCCTGAGGTTCCGGGTTTGATCCCGGTGGAGGCGGAGACAAATGGACAAAACGTTTCTTTCACCCTAATTCCCATCTTACCTAACAGTAAATAGGTACCTGGAAGTTATACAGCTGCTACGGGCTGCTTCCTGGGGGGTGTGTAACAATTAGGATGCCTGGTCAAGAACCGGGCCGCTGTGACGCTAAGCCCCAAAATCATCTCAAGATAACCTCAAAATATGCATATACACATCAATAAGTGTGTATACCTTGACATTCTTGTTGCATATACGCTTCGAGTCTATTTTAGCCCTGGACTAAAGTCGACTCATGACAAGAGTAAACTTTATGTTTTGATTAGTAAGCAACTATTGTGGCTTGAATAACCCTCCGGGGGTTGTTAAGGTTTAAGGTTAATCACCAAACCAACGTGCGCAAGGCGGCCAGACCCTGCTCAGAGGGGAGCATGACCCCATGTACCTGGGATTCCAGCAGTGGCAATAATTCCATGACATGTCTCCCAGTTACTGTGGGGGCGAGCTAGTGGGAGGCGGTCAGTGCTGCCAAATAAGAGGTGTGCACTTATGAACCCTCTACACCACTCTGTTTACCCCATGCAGTCGTCCCATTATTCAACGAGATCTATTACATTAAATACTAATTTCACTTTTAAACCAGTGAGGTTTGGGTGGTGTTGGCTGACTGGGGTTTGTTGTTGGTATATTTCTAACTAATTTTTTGTTAATTTTTGGAATGTGTTATAAGCTGCAAATAATTCAAGTTATTACATGAACGTCATTGGAGAAAATTAAGTGCTATTCACTGTAGTACATTTATAATACTCAGGATTGCAAGCTGTCCATGGAACATGCTGGTCAATATTGACTGGTCAACAAAGACCACATAGTGTGGGAATGTGGAACGTCACCATCCTTCATATGGCACACAGATAGTGGTATCCTTCGTGTAATTACCAGTTTTCAATAACACCAGATATGAAGAAAATGCTGGTGTGTCCCTGTGAGTGTTAGATGCGATTTATTTGCAACAATACCAACCTGGTAATTAATATTTACTTACATGGCAATGTTTATGGTGGTAAATGGTATATATATACCATGCCCAAAGACCGAAATATTAGATGGAGCTATTCATAACATAATCTGCGAACGTTGTGGGAGATATGAGCTCGCTTTGAATGCAGTTCAAGAGTTAACTGTATTATCACGTGGCCAAGAGCCCGTGGAGCGAGTTGAAATGACATTAATATCACGCTACCTAGAGCCTATATAGAGCCAGGTGCAATAACAATAATGGCAGGATTATTTATGTCTTAACCAGCTCGGTTATTAAGAAGAACTAGCGTACGAGTCGACGCTACACGGAACTAAGAACGACGTTGTGTTTACAGGTCGTGTTCTTGATAGATATCGGCAAATTTTACATCCTGAAAACCTGTCTGATGTACATAGAAATATTATGAAGATCCAGGGAAGCATCAATAATGAAATAAATTGAGACGGTTGATATCCATTGACCATCAGAACTCTATATTGCAAGCATGAGCAAAAGAATGTTTAAAGTTAAATGAAATAAAGGAATAATCAGCATAATCATTTATTATTGGGTGTAAGAAAACGAGAAAATAAAATTTGTTTTCAACAGCACAAATTACTCATTATTTACAATTTGAATGAAGGACAAGTAGGCCATGAATGCACGAGTTTCACGTCTGTGTTTCCTTCTTTCTTTGCAGTAAAGGTGAATTTATCTGTACTCGCGGCCTGCACCCAAAAGCTGCACTCAGAAGTTGCACTTACGGGTTGCACTCAGAAGCTGCACCCACTTGTGGTGGTACTTGCATGCACACACAAGCTGCACTCATATGACGGGATATATATTTTCCAGGTTCTCCTTGCACAGCTTCATTCACGTTATGTTGAACGAATCATTGATCTACTATTCTCATTGCATTTTAAATTTTCTTTAGCCCCCACATCGGCAAATCGCTCTCATCGAGCTCTAACGTCCTGGTATTCCCATCTTAGTCTGTCAGTGAGAGCAATGAGATTGGGAGCAATATGCGTCGAATTAGTGAAGTCATTCATTTTCGCAATAATCTGACCCAGACCAAGCACGTCACAGGCCTTGCAAGTAACTTGCGTCGTTCAGCGTACGTTGAAATGCTTTTCTCTAGCGCTATAGTGACGCTATAGTGGCGCTATAGTGACGCTACAGTTGCGCTACAGTAGCACTATAGTGGGGCTTCAGTTACCCAACATTGGTGCAGCTGTTGCGCTACAGTAGCGTGGTACAGTGGCTCTACAGAAAAGTTTTAACTCTCTGCTGAGTACCAGTTAGGTACTTCTTAGATCGCATTTTATATATATAATATACATATATCATATAACGTTTCATTCACAGTCAATTTCTGATTTTTATTATGACATTACATGAATTACATTTGATTTTTATTCTCATTAAATAATTTTCATTAGTAATTCTAAAATTACTGTGTACAAAACATTAAAATTGATTGTTACTCCATATTTAAATATTTTCAAAATGTTGGACCAACGCTATCAACGCTAAATTATTCTCAGAGGCATCGTTCCAGTCTATATGCAAATTGTTTGTTAATTACGGGTTAAATTAATGTTTACCTGATCGCTGGCGACTCGTAGTTCCAGCCCAGAGCGGCGTCAGGTGGCAAGGGATCAAGTGTTGGTGTGAGGACTCGAAGTATTGGATGCGAGCGAGGCACCAACTTGTCCCCTTAGTCAGCCCTATGGGGTTTGTTGCACTATTGTCGAGGCAGCCAAAAGTCACTCTCACAGCCTTCTGGTTTCCAACGCGTTTGTTCTCTCTCATATTCGGGTGAAAGTTATCTTGTTCATGTGTTCTCTTGTTCAGGGGGGTGTTCTACTAAGGGCTCAGGTGTATTTTCGTTTCTGTTGTGATGTTTGGTTTATGTTCTTTAATCACATTACTTAAAGGAGCAATATTTGTATATTGAAATATGAACGTTTTTTTCGCCAAACACAGGACGAAACTACGACGTTGCTACAACGATCGAACAAGTTTTAACATCTAACAAGTTGTAGCAATCAATATAGCAAGTTGTAACAATGTTCTAAACGTCATACCAAGTTATACCAAGATGTAATAACTTTATTACCAACTGTAACAAGCGAAAAATAGGACCAGTTACGTTTTGTGTTTGCAGGACTAGTACTCTACCAGTCACTAAGTGGGGTGTCGTTTATACTATATATATATATATATATATATATATATATATATATATATATATATATATATATATATATATATATATATATATATATATATATATATATATATATATATATATATATATATATATATATCATACAGTGTGTGTGTGTGTGTGTGTGTACATATATTACGTATCTTGTCCTTTTCATTAGGTGTATGTATTTCTTGAAATATGATTTGTGATAGGATTTCTTAGTCCGAAAGGTTGATTTGAAGTGTCGTTCGTGCCGACATAACGTTACTCTCTGTGTAGGGATTAACAGTTAGGCAATGGTCCTTAACGGCAAAGTACGAAACGTGTTTATGACCCGGTCCTGCCTAGTCAAGCATATTAAGAGGCTTGAGTCAGTCCAGAGGTTCGGGAACAGTTTCTTTCCGGACCTGAGGACGAGAGCTGTTAGGACACCTTTTATGATGTGGATCATACAATACCGAAGAGTTCAGAACAAGAGGCAATACAATCACATAATGTGATAAACAAAGAAGCAACTACCTGTCAATCCTATTCATAAATAATTTTATATTGTTAGTCTTAATAAGGCTAGCTGCTTATTTATTCCACTTATGTACAACCATATTTCCTTGGAACTTAAGTGGAAGCAGAACAGATGTATTAATCAGTAGAAAAAACAGGAAAATCTCTTACAGAGTTCGGAAAAAATACAGAGAGATGAGCGAACCCGAAAGAGTAAGAAGTAAATACACGAATTCAAAATAGCAACATTCTATGGAACGGTAGTTGGTTAGCCAGGAAACTGGAGCAGAAGCTCATCTCTGGTGACGAAGACATTCACTGGCTAAGACCTACGACTGGTGGAATGAGTGATATTCATCCCATCATTGTTGGACATAATTATTATGCTTGAACTGAAGTATTACATAAACTCAAGTGCAATTATTATTTAATTAATCCTCTAAATGTGTATGTTCAATCAACATGTTTCTCATGATTAACTGAAATTAAACAAATTACAAAACAATAAGGGTAAAACTATAATTACGTACATCACTCGTATAACCCACTGAATGACTGCAAAAATAAGTTAATTAAAGCAAGATACATTTAATGGAATTAATCAAGACGTACTACATAATGGCCCCCGCCACGCTGCCAGTAATGAACGCGGGAGTGGTGTGAGATCTGCTTGATCCTGCTGGCTTGACTCCATTGTAGCGTTCAATTCCTCCTTCCTGCTTACACGGAGAAGTAATTCCGCTGTCTCTTCTGCCTCTTATTTGAGACCTAGTAGGACTAATATTCTCTCTCTCTTGTTTACACTAGAAATAGTTCCACTGTCTCTTCTACCTTCTACGTGAGACCTCGTAAGACAAATATTCTCTCTCCTACTTACATGGGAAAGTAATTCTGCTTTCTATTTCTTACGTTACATAAATGTTATCTTTCCGGCTTACACAGATAAGTTAATTTGCTCTCTTCTCTTCCTCTCATGTGAAACCCTGAAAGACTTATAGAATATTCTACTCTCTCAGAGCATTAGTCACCCCCTGATAGTTTCTGACTCTGTTCTTAAGCTATTATCCTCAACAGTCTTGAAAATATTGGTGACAACGTTATTAAAATATGGGGTACACTGCCTGTATGGGCCTCAGACAGGGCTCGTGATCCTTAGTAACTATGTTAAGTGAGCAGCTCGACCTCTCACATTTCCACAACGGATTGAAAATGGTGTATTAAAACGCCCAAACCTAACCTAACCTAACGTAATCGAGAGACCTAGGCATATAACACGTGAATGTTTGCGAGACGCTGTAATTTTTAATGCGTCATATGTTTTCGTTTGGGATTATGACGTCAAGATGTGATGCATTTTTCCAGAGGACAGGTTGAAGTGAGTCTGCTTTTATGTGAAACTTCAATGTTCCAATGCGTTGCGTTTCCTGTCGGGATCAGGATTTTTTGGGTGATTTGTAGTTTTTTGAAGGGATTTTAGAAGTTTTTGCTAGGCGTTTAGAAATTTATTTTGTTGGTAATCTAGTAGTTGTTTGGGCGTTTATTACATTTATGGCTAATTTATAGATTTTTGTTGAGTGTTTGGTAGTTTTTTGTTTGTCACTTCGCAGTTTTTGTGCGCGTTTAATAGTTTTATTTAGCTTGAATATTTTTAATTGGATGCATAGTAGTTGGTCAGTATGGCGTTTATGAGTTTCTTGTTTGGTGTTTTGTAGTTTTTTACGTGCGTTTGGTAGTATTGTGTGTATCTCTTTGTGGCTCTCTGATGGATGATTTATAGGACTATGTTGGATATTTAGTGTTTTTTGAGGGAACGCTCAATAGTTTTTTGCTGGCCTATTTGGAATTTATTGCTAAACGTTCGTACCTGCCGGATTTAAGAGATTCCGAGGAGCAAGGAACTGCCGTATTTTAGTTCACATCATACTGATATTGCTACCAGGGAGGAAGAGAAGGATTTCATTGCATCAGCAGGTTTGTTCTCCAAACTTATTCGCGTCTCATTAAAATATTATGTAATTCATGAAAGGAGAAAGCTGTCGTTTTACTCTTAAAATATTGAAATAATCTCAGACAAAATCAGATTTGGGTATAAAATCAGCAACTTACAGTATACTGACAAATCAACAGTGATTCCTCAATTGAGTGTTTTGCTTTACTTCATTCATTAGCGGTTGTAGAGAGAAGATTTTCTAAAAATTAAGAATTAAGACAGACTTCAGAAATCGTCTAAATACGGAGTTTATGAATGAGATAATTCTAACAAAAACTAATGGATCTGTCTGACGGGTTAGCAATTGGAACCGTCTATGAAAATGTTTCAAACATCATTTATATTTCAGACAGTTATTCGTAATTAAAAATTATGAATAAATTAAGCAACCCAGTTTTTTCTTCATTCTTTTTCCTGATAAACACATAGCCATCATTTGTTCAAATGTCTGTAATTCTAGAACCTTACTCTCTACGCTCATAGTTATTGGAAGATAAACTGGGAAAATCAGTTTGTTTACTTTAGTTAAAACAAATGATCAGTATTTTTTAGAGTACTTTACGATACAGACTTCACACTTTTATTAGAAGTTGAGTTGTAATGTTTTCTTGTAGCACGCACTATGTTCTGGACTTGAGAAATCAGCCGTCCTTACAATGAAGCGATGATGAGAGAGAGAGAGAAAGAGAGAGAGAGAGAGAGAGAGAGAGAGAGAGAGAGAGAGAGAGAGAGAGAGAGAGAGAGAGAGAGAGAGAGAAGGGTAATCTCCAGGCACGGAGACAAAGAGCATGACTGTCGGGGGAGGAGAGAGAGGGGGACGGGGAAAGAGACTATTATCTCACCAGATGGTTAGTTTAATTCGGTTCCCACATGTGATTAACGTCGATCATAACCTGAAAAAGACAAGGCTGAAAATGGTATCAATTGTGCTTTCCCTCCAAAAAAAATATATGTATATTGATTTCCATGACTGATATTCTAGGTATTCGAAACGAAACTACAACCCATCACCTAAAGTTGTAACAACACGAATGAAAACCAAATCAATATACAGGTTTATATACGCCGACCTTGCATGATACCTAGAAGATGAAGACTCAATGAACACCAACTATCTCCTTCTCCACCCCGACTACGCTCCTTCTAGATTCATGCTTAGTCGACCCCCTGAGTGATGGAGGGAAGAAGGAGGTGGTGCTACACTCACAGACACACACAGGGTCGGGATTACGGTTTACCACGATTTATTGCCGAAGGGGAACTGTATACTTTCCCCTCTATAGCATCTCCTCTTTCTCTTCCCCTCGACAGTTTCTCTACCAACATTCCATCTTAGATAATTGTGTTGGGTTTCTGTTATGGAGACCCGCATCTTTGTTCCACAAAATATATATATATATATATATATATATATATATATATATATATATATATATATATATATATATATATATATATATATATATATATATATATATATATTTATATATATTAAAATATATATATATATATATATTAAAAAACACTAATATTATTTTTTATAATATATTCAGACATTAGTACACTACGGTTAATCTGAATCATATGTGCGGGATACTAATTAACCAATTTTCAATCATGTTAATCGGGACACAACTCTTTTTATTGGAGTAAGTTGATTAACCTGAAACTTCAATCATTGGTTAATTAACCTAGATAAGAACTGAGATGGATTATGTTAGAAAAAATAGGGAATTGGATTAGAAAAATCGTATAAGAAGGGTATAAACAGGCTTACATACAGGCTTGACAGTCCGAAGGAAGATCTCGTGAACAAACAACATTTTATGTTATCTGATAAAGCTACATTTCAAATTCAAATTCAAAAACTTTATTCACAAATGTAAAAGTTTAAAGGTAACGTAGATGTAAAAAAATTACGTTTAAAGTAAAAAACGTTTACTTTTTTACGTTATCAATTAGTTTATTCATAATTACAGTATATTACAGTTAGAATGATTTGAAATCAATGAAGATGTAACATTTATATATTATATAAAAAACACTGAATTTTAGATTTAATTACTTTATTATACCCTTAAATATTCGATGAAAAATATACACACAGTCTCACCCCAGGCGCCTATATATTTCATGCCAAATATTTTCCAGTTATTTCGTCTATATGCTTCAATGTGTGTGTGTGTGTGTGTGTGTGTGTGTATGTGTGTGTGTGTGTGTGTGTGTGTGTGTGTGTGTGTGTGTGTGTGTGTGTGTGTGTGTGTGTGTGTGTAAAAAAAAATAGTTAGTAGTTAGTGACAGTTGATTGACAGTTGAGAGGCGGGCCGAAAGAGCAAAGCTCAATCCCCCGCAAGCACAACTAGGTGAATACAACTAGGTGAATACACATACACATCAATATTCGGTTCCTCCTCTTGCCAATCATGTATAATATAACCTCATACATTTACTTGAGATCTCCTCTGTTGTGGCAGGACTCTAACTGCCTCACCCAAGTAAGATGCATCTTCCTACCCTTAACCGGAAGGGCATACTCATCATCATCTTACCCAGCTCCTACTCACCTTTTATCTATTCTCTCTTTCTCTATCCATTTAATTCCACGTTCATTCACCCCAGAACCCTTCCAATTAGTGTCTCTCACACCCAACACAACTGAATTACATCCAAACAAAGATTTCATAACATTCCCTAACTCTTTCCCTCCACTGTATTCGACTCTCGCAAAGCCATGTTTACAACCTTGTTACAAAAAATTATTCTCTGTTGTTCTCGCTGTGTTATTAGTAATTTCCGAGTATTCGTAACAAAGAAGGAAACGGGGTTAAGTAGTCCAGAAAGCGGAAGACTTGGCAATATTTTGTATGTTTGGAAGGATTAGATGTTAAAACTGCCCAGTAAGGTATCTGGCCCTCGAGGCTCAGACCAGCAGGGGAAGTCTAGGGCCCCAGCCTCCAACCCCGCGTCTTTTAATATGATTTTCTTTCACTCAGCGGCGCTATTGAGACGTGTATTGAAAACATATAAATCCATGCAGTGATATACACATATAGCAAGCCAGCGCACGCTTGCATAATACCTATGCATGCAAACACACACACACACACACACACACACACACACACACACACACACACACACACACACACACACACACACACACACACACACACACACACACTGGAGCGTAAGTGGAGGGCGCTGGAGGCTGAGTGGACAACATGCTGGATACGTAGTCCTGTGGACCGGGGTTCGATTCCCGGCGCCGGCGAGAAACAGTGGGCAAAGTTTCTTTCACCCTGATGCTCCTGTTACCTAGCAGTAAATAGGTACCTGGGAGTTAGACAGATGTTACCGGCTGCTTCCTGGGTAAATGTGTGTGTATGAAAAAAAATTAGTTAGTAGTTAGTAACAGTTGATTGATTGACAGTTGAGAGGCGGGCCGAAAGAGCAGAGCTCAACCTTTGCAAGCACAACTAGGTGAATACACATACACATACACACACACACACACTATGATATTTTCATAGTAAAGATTGTAACATATTAATTATACTTATATCTTCCTTGCGCCAACAACAAATTATGTTTATTGAGGAATGTAAATGTTTTCCATTTTTTTTCCAGCCTGGTTACCCAGTTTTAGAAAATCTAAAATGAGTTAACCTAGTTTGTAGTTGAGTTGCCTGCAAAAAAGCTGCTGCACGTATCAAATATTCAAACACATTTACCCACCATATAGTATTCAGTGCCATAATTTAATCCTATCCTGCCAATCCCTTCGTCCAAATCGTCCGCTGCAGACTCACAATAAGCACACCTACACATCCCACCCCATCCCTTCATCCTCATTCGAAGTTGGTTCCGAAACTTCTTTTCGTAACTAAGAACTTGCCTCTCGCTAACTTTCTCTGATCCTATGATAACGACCGCTAATTCACCACGCTTATAATATCAATGGCGGAGGCGATGTATGGAGTCTGAGAGACAGGTTCCGGGATTAAGAAAGACTTCTTACTCAGGAGTTGCAGTGGATCTCAGAAAACTTTATAACCAGTGTCTCCGGGGGATGAACAAGGTCTCCTGAAGACACCAAATGAGGTTTCTAATCTTGGGAAAGTCTTAAACTTTTCTTGTGGCATTTTTATTATTATTATTACACTTGGTATTACTATTATTATTGGATAAAAACCCACATTATCTAAATTATTTGCATCAATACATTAATCCTGAGTGCATTCTCAAGGCTGAGTATTTGGTTGCTATCCTGGATCCACGATAGCAGCCGTACACTCACTCGATAATAATCTCGAAAAAAGTCGGTTCAGGAAGAAGGAGGTACAGAAAGCGAGGGGGGGGGTGGGGTAGGCAGGAAGACAGGAAGTGGGAGGAAGGTAATATTAGGAGGGAGACGAGAAGAGGAGTCGTCGTGTTTCAGTAATGGAAGTGTCACTCTCACAAGGTCGAAGACTGAAACATCTTACAGTTCTCCATCGAGCGTCGAGCATAATCGTCACTCCGGCGGCTCAGCAAGAGTGCCAGAGCGAGTGGGAAGCGAGAGATGAATATTGGCGAGTAAAGAAAGATAAAAGAAGAGTAGGTAAGGAGGGAGAGGTTGGTGAGAAGGAGAAGATGCAGGTGAGATGAGAAAGGGAGGAAGAATTGGCAGATGATTATGGGCTATTCATGCCTGTGCCACCTCTTGCGTGGCTTAATCTTCATCAATCATCAATCGGCAGGTGAAATGAGAAGATGAGGTAGAAGCTGGTGGTTACAGGTTGGTGGGTACCTATGCCCCTGTTACCAAGCAGTAAAATAGGTACCTGGGTGTTAGTCAGCTGTCACGGGCTGCTTCCTGGGGTGGAGGCTTGGTCGAAGACCGGGCCGCGGGGACACTAAAGCTCCGAAATCATCTCAAGATAACCTCAAGATGAAGAGGCAGATGAGGTGAAGAGGCAGATGAGGTGAAGAGGGAGAGGGTGGATATGTGAGAAGATATGCTGGGAGAAGACATGTAAGGTGAGGAGAAATGTTGTTGTTGTTGTTGTTTTAGATTTAGCTACTCAGAACGAAATGTCCATGTAGCACCGGCTATGGTGAGCCCGTGAGGAGGAAAGGGAGGAGAAATTAAATAAGCTAGACTGGTGAGAGACTAAAGGGATGTAAGAAATATTGGGAGAGGGAAAGTGTATGAAAAATGATAGTGAGTGAGAAGGAGAGGGGAGGCAAGGTATGCAATGATCAGTACAAGTTTCTTGTACTGATCTTCTTGTAGTCGTTTCTGGTACTAGTTTTCCCCTACTCGTTTTTCACTCTTAATTATTTTCTACGTAGCAAAGATCTGAGTGATTCAAGAGAGAGTTCTTAAAGCTCCTCCGGAGACGAAAACTTAGAATGGATAGATTCAAGCTTGAAGACACTTTTCAAGAGAGTTTCGAGATAGTAAAGGAAGAAATACAATGACTCTTACGTGAGAAGTAATTGAAGACTAATAGCACATAACTTAACATTCAGCATTCGTAAGTACTTTAATATAGTGCTGAGTTTTCACATGAAGAATCAATTAAGGTAATCGTAATTACCTAAGTGTAATTACCTAAGTGTAGTTACAGGATGAGAGCTACGCTCGTGGTGTCCCGTCTTCCCAGCACTCTTTGTCATATAACGCTTTGAAACTACTGAAGGTCTTGGCCTCCACCACCTTCTCCCCTAACTTGTTCCAACCGTCTACCACTCTGTTTGCGAAAGTGAATTTTCTTATATTTCTTCGGCATCTGTGTTTAGCTAGTTTATATCTATGACCTCTTGTTCTTAAAGTTTCAAATCGTGAAGTATACCTGGAGTGAGTTCTAGGGGGTTTACTTTCTATGCCCGCGCTTTTCCTTTAATCGGTTGTTTTGAAAGAAATTTAGTGCATTTTTAATATTTGTTTAAAACGAAATTTTAATTATCATAAAATTATTGAGATGCAGTCAATCGATTATCCTCTTTTACACACACACACACACACACACACACACACACACACACACACACACACACACACACACACACACACACACACACACACACACACACTTTACTTTATAATAAAGAGCATTACACTTTTCTGACAATGATAAAAGTCTCTTTTTTATCTTCATTGGAACTCACTCGTCTAAAGCTTCTTCCTCACTAGGTCGTCGATAAAAACAAACCAGCGCATTAAGAAAATAAGATAAACTCTGCTAGCTCAGATCACCATCTTAACTCATCCTGATTAAACCATGTTGGCTCTGATCGTTACGCAAACTCGTCCAGAAAACAATTCGCTTAATTGCCATTCTGGAACCTGATAATTACCCCAACTACTCCCACGAAACAAATGTGTCTTCCGGCCGCCGCCGCCTTCAACCGATCTCCGCTGAGACAATATATTGTGCCATGGTTTGCGCTCCTCTGTCGTGATAGCCTTTTGTTCAACCTAGGATGTAATTATTATGTCATGCGGATATGAAGGTTTTATATCCCCCCGGACTTCACCTACAGAAAGAAACTACTCGTGTTATATCTTCAGGATAGTTTATTACAGGCGTTGCGGTGACTTAACTTTCGTTGTTGTGTGCACGAGTCACAGATACACACGGGTGAACACGTACACACGAGTGAACACGTACACACGAGTGAACACGTACACACGTACGTATTCACACACACAAAATCAATCCCCCACAGCAACACAAATGGAATCTTTTTCCGAACCTCATTTCCCCCATAATTCTTCGTCTTTAAGACCTTTCATCCTGCTTGTTATGCCATTCATCTCCCACTTATGGCTCAATGCACTGAGGACATGTGAAGGTGAAAATATTGCTAATGCAAGAAGGTAAGTATCTCAGGGAGCTCTAAGACATGGTCTATCTATACCAATACGATGACAAACTAGATTATATAGCCTCAGTTCTGAATGAACGGCTCCGGAAAAATAAACAAATCGTATTAAAATTTTTAAGAGGTTCGCTGGATGATTGGGGCCCCATATATGGAGAGGAAAGATCTGAGAATATGTTATTAAGTTAAATCTTACTAAACTGAAGAAAAACAAAATTAACAGTGAAGACATGATCACAGCATCAAAGATTCTTTGAGGGATTGACAAACCAATTAGGAAAGGGTAATTTTATATTATTTCATGGTAGTAAAAGTTAAAATTAACGTGGTCACGAAAGATTGCAATAGACATCAGGCGACATAGGAGCTAATTCTCGCTTTGAAATCACGTATATGTTAATACCCACATACCCACATATATACACACACAACATACATCTCTAAGTTATATCGGAGCTTACCTTTTACAGTTGCGAGGATCATACGCAATAATTTGGACAAGACTCTTATTACTTCAGTTATTTTTCTGGTGCATTACTTAGAAATTATAACCAGCCTGGTTTGTATATTCATGAAGAACAATTAACTTATTCTGCAACTACATTATTACTCTTGCCACTGGCTGAGGGTAGAAAGTCAGAGATTATATGCAGTCATTGTAAATTCCTCTCGTCATCCCTTCATCAGAGTTTAAAGGTAGTTGGTGGAAAATATTTAAGTAAACTTTGTCCTGCATCCCACAAATTATACTAAAGAGACCATTTTCGAATTTAATTTGTCTAATTATTCAAAATAAAATATAATCGAGATAAACGACTGGCTCCGACAAGTCAAATTGTGAATCTAAAATATATTCCATCCACATCTACATTTTTAACGAAACGCCGCCTCTTTTTTTCCCCTCATTTTTGTTTAGATAGCAATACGGACATATATATATATATATATATATATATATATATATATATATATATATATATATATATATATATATATATATATATATATATATATATATATATGCGAACAAGCCTGAATGGTCCCCAGGACATATGCAACTGAAAACTCACACCCCAGAAGTGACTCGAACCCATACTCCCAGAAGCAACGCAACTGGTATGTACAAGACGCCTTAATCCACTTGACCATCACGACCGGACATAATGAGGTGATAGCCGAGGCTATATGAACCACCCCACCGCCGGCACTCGGATAGTTATCTTGGGCATAGCATTTTACCAAATCACCTCATTCTTTGGGGCACACGTGAGGAACACAAATGCGAACAAGCCTGAATGGTCCCCAGGACATATGCAACTGTCGTGATTATGTCCGGTCGTGATGGTCAAGTGGATTAAGGCGTCTTGTACATACCAGTTGCGTTGCTTCTGGGAGTATGGGTTCGAGTCACTTCTGGGGTGTGAGTTTTCAGTTGCATATGTCCTGGGGACCATTCAGGCTTGTTCGCATTTGTGTTCCTCACGTGTGCCCCAAAGAATGAGGTGATTTGGTAAAATGCTATGCCCAAGATAACTATCCGAGTGCCGGCGGTGGGGTGGTTCATATAGCCTCGGCTATCACCTCATTATGTCCGGTCGTGATGGTCAAGTGGATTAAGGCGTCTTGTACATACCAGTTGCGTTGCTTCTGGGAGTATGGGTTCGAGTCACTTCTGGGGTGTGAGTTTTCAGTTGCATATGTCCTGGGGACCATTCAGGCTTGTTCGCATTTGTGTTCCTCACGTGTGCCCCAAAGAATGAGGTGATTTGGTAAAATGCTATGCCCAAGATAACTATCCGAGTGCCGGCGGTGGGGTGGTTCATATAGCCTCGGCTATCACCTCATTATGTCCGGTCGTGATGGTCAAGTGGATTAAGGCGTCTTGTACATACCAGTTGCGTTGCTTCTGGGAGTATGGGTTCGAGTCACTTCTGGGGTGTGAGTTTTCAGTTATATATATATATATATATATATATATATATATATATATATATATATATATATATATATATATATATATATATATATATATATAGCGTCTGCACCATATACGCCAAAGATTTTTCATCGATTTTCCAGAATTTTACAAGCCGACGGACACATTGGAGTCCATTGTACCCTCGTTTCGGTCCGGAGGCGAGAATGTCGCCAGCCATGACACACACCCACGACGAGCGGTTAATGGAGCCACAATTAAAGTGGGAGTAGCGACGATACAAATTCCACCCTGTCCTTTTCCCTCTCTTTTAAATAAACTAAATATTATGAGGGGTGTCATAATCTTAATTTATCATTTCAATGCAGACAGTTGAAACGCAAAATACTTCTGTTAACAATGGATCACAGCTTTTGTTGGGTTTTATTTTGAAATATATATTTTTGTATTGATATTTATTTCATTATTTTTATTATTATTATTATTTTTATTATTATAATTATTATTATTATTATTGTTATTATGTGCTTCCCTTGACTTGCATTTCCTCTGCATTACTAAGATATTTCCTGCAGTGAGTAACCATTTGGTAGCGAATAAAGGAAGCAAGTGCGTGCGTACTTCGACTATTAGAATAAACTGTGCACAGTTTGCTGGCAAACATTAGTGAGATATACGAAATATAAATTAAATAACTTGATTTAATTAGGTGATTGTGACATCACCAGCGCACTATCTATATATAAATTTCTTGAGGAACTGTTGATCTATAATCTACTTAATATTACCATTTTTGTTTATAGTTCGTGTTTATAGAGAAGGAATAGTAGCTTAAATTATATTAGTAATAAACCCTATCTTCTATACAAATATAAGAAGCACAAATGCCCTTTGTAATCTTAACAATAAATGCTACTGGAAAATGTTAAACTAAAATATCTGTGTAAAGTCTATTTAAGAGACATAAGTAAAAAATCTGATCAGTCGGGGCTAAAAAATAGTAACCTGACTTTCCTAACTTAATTCAAAGCTACAAAAAGACAAAGAAATCATCTCAGTTTCCAACAGAGAGGCGTCATTAGCGTCGATGAGCGAGACCTATTTATTTTCAATTTGAGACCAGCTAATGAGTGTTTGAAAGCTCTGACTTCTCGCTTGGTCAAGCGTGAGTCGTGACACAGGAGCATACATAGCAGTAAATCGACTGTTATTAAGAGGTGGGAACAAAGAGCCGAAGCTCAACCCCCGCAAGTACAACTAGGTGAATACACAACCTTCCCGTCATCACTGCTGATAATACACCAAAAATTTAGCGCTATTAATAGCGGAAAATTTAACGCTATTCCCTGGAAACACAAACCGAAACTGTCTCTATTTTCCGCTTGTTACAACTTGTAACAAAGTTGTTACATCTTGGCTTAACGTGTTTAGGACGTATTAGAACGTTGTTACAACTTGTTATATTGCTTGTTATAACTGGTTAGGAGGTGTTAAAACTTGTTCGAACGCTGTACCAACGCCGTAGTTTCGGTGTGTGTCTGACGGGTTGGTCCCAGCGTCAACGTTTCTACTCTTTAGTGAAAAAAAAGGAACGTAATATATACGCTTTATCGGACTAATCAACATCGGCCTCAACAGGCAATGTGGGTTGCCTAGACTCGTACGCTCCTCATTAAGCGTGAAGCACTTCATATCAGACGCTGATATCATGACACGGATTATCAGTTTTGGAATCCGTGTCATTTTTATCGACAATACGGTCCAGGTTGCTGGTGATATTGTCTCTTCAGTAACATAGCTTTTGCTTGAATTCACCAAGCACTTTGGTATGTTCTTACGAGATCTGTACATCTTTCCTCGATTATACCGGCTTAGTCTGTATTTATAAACAGCTTAAGAACTTGGAAAAGCTGCTAGGCCATTTAATAAATCCAACATAAACTGTCATGATTGTGGAAAGATGAACTGGTGTGGTAATTGAACACCTAAATGCTTAATGAACTGAATCCCAGATGTGAGAGTGGAGGAATATGCAGAAGAGACTGAAAAAGGAAGGGTATAGAGAACAAAAGACTAAATTAAAGTAAAATAATAAGCAAAAAAAAGGTAACTAGAACACCAGCAATTACAGTGCCAACAAAGCGTATGTCCATCTCTTAAAAATGTAATTAATTGCAGATTACATTTCCGGGCATGAGATAGAGCTGGGGTAATGGTCGCTATATCATCCACTCAGGTAATATTTTCCAGCAGTTAGGCTTCCCAAGGCAGTTGTTATCTGAAGCCAAAACTCCTCTTTGTGATAACGTGACACAGTTATTACCTGTTCCTTTACTTGAATTTTTTATTAAATAAATAAAATGGCTGTAATTTCATAGAATGTTTTATTGAAGAGGATTTTCTACTAGGTAGTTTTGAAAAACTTGTGAAAGAATTTGAAGAAATGTGTATTTCGTATTTCGACGTTACTGAACGAAAAAAATATTTGCTATATATATATATATATATATATATATATATATATATATATATATATATATATATATATATATATATATATATATATATATATATATATATATATGCTCTGAATGAAATGTTTTGTTGTCTTGCCTATATTCTGAGATATTTAGGGTTGACAGTCCCCAAGTGGACATGTGAAAGCAAAGACGACATTCGTCTCTGTCAAAGCGTTTGACTTGGTTTCGAGAGAGTTCTTCATGAACAAGTTAGTGATCATTTTGCTCTTATAGTATATTATTAGCTCAGTTTTCTGGTTGGTGTCTTTAGTGGTTGTTTTCTAATAATGATGTCTTTCAGGACTCTTTCCTCCGTTTAGTGAGTAGAGGAAAAGAAGTTCCTTTAAAATATTTTCAGTACGAGTATTTCGATAATATTTTGTTGACAGTTTCATCAGAGATAGCATGACGGATGGTAGAAGAGATGATGGTAAGAGGGAGAGAGAGAGAGAGAGAGAGAGAGAGAGAGAGAGAGAGAGAGAGAGAGAGAGAGAGAGAGAGAGAGAGAGAGAGAGAGAGAGATGCTAATACGAGTCCTAGACACGTGGTGCAGCATAGTGGAAAGCAGCACGTGTCATTGTGATGAACATTCCTGAGCATAATGAGCCGGATCATTGATAATGACAAGAACACATATACTTGCCAATTACTAACAAATTATAATAGGTAGAATTATCATGATAATTTGTCCATGATCAGTACCTATAGTTTTACAATATGGAAAACTAATATTAATTCACATTGAAGAAAATATTTGCATTGCAAGATTAGGTCAATTTGTCACTGAGTCACGTGGCACTCTTTGATTCTAATTTCAATCCTTCCATGTTGGGCACGTACCAAACATTAGTTACTGTGAAAAAAAAATTATGAAAAAAATCAAGCCACCGATACATGTCACATCAAGTTTAAGTATGCTTATTGAGACAAGAAAAAATGCATCTCAAAGGAATAGAGTAGCTTAGGCTATTTCTACCTCCAAAATGTCCCATCATGTGTTCCCTGTGGCCGCCTTTCCTCAATATAAGACGGCTAAAATCTATTAACCAAACATGTATTTATGATTAAGATTTATTGTTTCTTTCACAAATAAACTGTACCAGATTTCCGTTCGTGTAATAAAAGTTTTATTACCAATGGATTGCCTATATTCATATTTTCCATATTTCAGATTGGCAACGAACGAAGTAAGTTCATAAATCTCTTCCTTGTGGCATATATTAGCATCTAAACCAGACGCAGCTCACATTTTACGAGCGCCGGCACGCTGTCCATCAATAATATTGCTATTCATAGATGAATTTGACCATGAGGCTGTGCATCATCATGCTTTGCATAAACTTTTCCTTTGCCAAACCATTTGAGCTGGGTGGTAGAGCGACGGTCTCGGTTCATATAGGTCATCGTTCAATCCCCGACCGTCCAAGTAGTTGGGTGCCACCACCGTCCAAGGCACAAGTGCCACCACCGTCCATGGCACAGGGATAACCAATGTGAGCTGAGAGCATGTTAGTACAGAAACATATATTATATGTTCATGTAAATAGTGAATGTGCGTGTGTGTGCACTCACCTAGATGTTCCCACCAAGTTGTGCTTGCGGGGCACAAATTATAGCAGCTGTCTAATTTCCAGGTACCTATTTACTGCTAGGTAACAGGTGCATAAGGGTGAAGGAAACTCTGCCCATTTTTTTTTGTGTGTGATCTTTATTACCGAGTTATTAGTTACAAATCCGTTACATTATACTTATGATGCAGCTTTAATGCAGAAGTTAGCTTAATAAATAAAGAATTTACCTTTTAATTATTACATATAATCCTCTTCTTGAATACATATTGAATTTAGCACCTCCCTCCCCACACCCACACCTACCATTCCTGCACCTACAACCTCCTTTCTCACACCCACAATCTCTCACCCAACACCCACAACTTCCCTCTTCACGCCCACAACCTCTCCACACCCATATTTCAGACAAAAGCACTGCTAGACTACGCAATCATAACATGATAAAAACAATGTATATCCCACAGAACGACGCAAGGATTGGCCAAGCAGGGAAAGTATCCACAGAAAAACGTTGGTAAAAAGACAGGTATTAAAAAAAAACAATTCTGCCTCGCTTTTCTATGTCACATCTGTTAAATCTCACGTAAATGTCTCCGCCCTTCTGCAGGTCGCGAGTCCCTAATGTATGCTGTGCAACCCAGAGCGTTACGCCTGCAAGTTGCATTATGCAAAGGGCGTTTGTCTTTTGTATGAATGTATGTCGTTAGTGCGGCATTACGGCCTCGCTATGCTATTCCCCCTTTGCTGTCGTTCAACAGACTTAAAACACTCGGACTTATCTTCTCTGTATTGTGTATGTGTTGGTCCAAGAATATTACTTAAATCATAAGGGTCTGCTCGGAGACAGGAGTTAAGGCTCAGGTGGCGTGGGTGTCATTTTTGTTGGAAGTCGAGCATTACTTAAAAGAATAGAGAAAATGTTTTAGCGACAAAAATGCTTTGGCTTTTCCCCTGCATGATATATGAAATGACTTATCATCGAGTTCCTTCCTTGGCGTGTTTTCCCCGGAGACTTTAGCTCAACTGACTTCCCACAGGAAAGGAAATCTCGGGAATTTTCTCCCTATTCCCCCCAGACGTATCTTATCTTGAGGTTATCTTGAGATGATTTCGGGGCTTTTTTAGTGTCCCCGCGGCCCGGTCCTCGACCAGGCCTCCATCCCCAGGAAGCAGCCCGTGACAGCTGACTAACACCCAGGTACCTATTTTACTGCTAGGTAACAGAGGCATAGGGTGAAAGAAACTCTGCCCATTGTTTCTCGCCGGCGCCTGGGATCGAACCCAGAACCACAGGATCACAAGTCCAGCGTGCTGTCCGCTCGGCCGACCGGCTCCCCCTAACGTAAACGTAAACGAAGTTTGTATTCGATAGCATATATGATCTCTTTATATACCACGATTCTCGTTGATTTAAAGTGTCTGTGCGAGGCAGGTAACATTACTTAAGTAACTCATACAACAACACGAAACTCCTCACGAGATCATTCCTTCACTCTCTGAACTTTCTCTTGAACTCTGTATACTCTCTCGCCACTGTATTAGTGATGCACCTAGAGGATTACATCTATGTGCATCAGAAGTGAGTTTGTGCCTCAGTGGTTAGTGACCTTGTGCGTCAATGGTGAATAACTTTGTGCATCAATGGTGAATAACTTTGTGTATCAATGGTGAATAACTTTGTGTATCAATGGTGAATAACTTTGTGTATCAATGGTGAATAACCTTGTGTATCAATGGTGAATAACTTTGTGTATCAATGGTGAATAACTTTGTGTATCAATGGTGAATAACTTTGTGCATCAATGGTGAATAACCTTGTGTATCAATGGTGAATAACTTTATGTATCAATGGTGAATAACTTTGTGCATCAATGGTGAATAACTTTGTGCATCAATGGTGAATAACTTTGTGCATCAATAGTGAATAACTTTGTGCCTCAATAGTGAATAACTTTGTGCATCATTGGTGAATAACTTTGTGCATCATTGGTGAATAACTTTGTGCATCATTGGTGAATAACTATGTGCGTCGGTGCACAGTTTCAAGAGAAACATAATTCTTGCTCAGGTGTAAATGGCTTAGTAGGTAAATAATTACAATGTGATGCCTACTAGTTATTAATTTGGTTCTCATCACAATCAAAACATACTGTGATTCCTACAGAACTACACAATCATAGCACACTGCAACTTCAACCATTACCACACACTCACAGAGCCCTGTAACCACCACAGCTACTCCACAATCACAACACTACAACCGTTCCAGTGCTGCCACAACCGCTCCACTTCACCTAAAATATCAGGAATAAGTTAATGACCATATCCAGTGGGAGCCACGGTGCAATATTTACGAAGTGCATTTGTCAATTAACATGTGTAATGAGGCCTCGAAGAGATGAATAGTGATATGAATGATGTTTTGTATGTAATAATGAGTTTCGTATAATGACGGTGAATTAACACATATGTCATATTCATGTCCCATACATGTATGTATATATTCACGTACATACATTGTGCTGCACTCAAAAGCAGATAAGTATTTGAGGATTGACAGATTGGATGGATCCGGTTTTGTTACAGCTTTTTACGGTGAATTGTGATTTGTTAAGTAAATGCAGGCATACAATGCGGGATTCATCGCCGTTTTCAGTAATTGACATATTTTAGGTATAAAAAGTCGTAATTTGAAAATAAAAATATGTGCAGAGAGTCAGAATTCGGCTCAAAAATCCCGCTCAGGAGTCAAATTTCCGACATTTCAGATATTTTGAAAACTGCAGTGGGGTTTGGGCAAAATATGACCCTTCGCCGTTTTCAATAATTGGCATATTTTCGGTATAAAAAGTCGTAATTTGAAAATTAAAATAGGTGCAGCGAGTCAGAATTTGGCCCAAAAATCACGCTCAGGATTCAAATTTCCGACATTTCAGATATTTTGAAAACTGCAGGGGGGTTTGGGCAAAATATGACCCATCGCCCTTTTCAATAATTGGCATATTTTCGGTATAAAAAGTAGTAATTTGAAAATGAAAATAGGTGCAGAGAGTCGGAATTCGGCTCAAAAATCACGCTCAGGAGTCAAATTTCCGACATTTCAGATACTTTGAGAACTGCAGGGGGGTTTGGGCAAAATATGACCCATCGCCCTTTTCAATAATTGGCATATTTTCGGTATAAAAATTCGTAAGTTGAAAATGAAAATAGGTGCAGCAAGTCAGAATTCGACCCAAAAATTACGCTCAGGAATCAAATTTCCGACATTTCTGATATTTTGAAAACTGCAGGAGGGTTTGGGCAAAATATGACCCGTCGACGTTTTCAGTAGTTGGCATATTTTCAATATTAAAAGTCGTAATTTGAAAATGAAAATAGGTGCAGAGAGTCAGAATTCGGCTCAAAAATCACGCTCTGGTGTCAAATTTCCGACATTTCAGATATTTTGAAAACTGCAGGGGGGTTTGGTCAAAATATGACCCATCGTCGTTTTCAGTAATTGGCATATTTTCGGTATAGTAATTAGTAATTTGAAAATGAAAATAGGTGCAGAGAGTCGGAATTTGACTCAAAAATCACGCTCAGGAATCAAATTTCCGACATTTCAGATGTTTTGAAAACTGCAGGGGGGTTTGGGCAAAATATGACCCTTCGCCGTTTTCAATAATTGGCATATTTTCGGTATAAAAAGTCGTAATTTGAAAATTAAAATAGGTGCAGCGAGTCAGAATTTGGCCCAAAAATCACGCTCAGGAGTCAAATTTCCACCATTTCAGATATTTTGAAAACTGCTGGGGAGTTTGGGCAAAATATGATTCATCGACCTTTTCAATAATTGGCATATTTTCGGTTTAAAAAGTCGTAATTTGAGAATGAAAATAGAAGCAGTGAGTCAGAATTCGGCTCAAAAATTTTGCTCACGAGTCAAATTTTCGACATTTCAGATGTTTTGAAAACTGCTGGGGGGTTTGGGCAAAATATGACCCATCGCCGTTTTCAGTAACTGGCATATTTTTGGTATAAAAATCTTGATTTCTAACTCCAGGTATGTCCTGTGAGCCAGAATTTGGCTCAAAAATAACGCTCATGAGTCAGATTATCTATATTTCCGATATTTTGAAAACTGCAAGTATATATGAATGCAAGTGTATGATTGAAGTTGGTCAGTGAGTGTGTTTTTGAGTCTAATGTTGTGTATATGCAGGTATCCTTGTATTTGTCCGTCTGAATGAATTAAAGGACTTATGAATATAGTTCAGTTAGCTTTAACTTGCCCGCTTTTCTGTACAAAAAAAAGTGCAAACCTTCAAGAGGACCAACCCAAGGTCACCACCATTGAGGTGGGAAGACCAGCCATCCCATGGACTGTTTTCTGAGGAGGCGAATGACAACTTTTTTCCTTAGGATGCGCAAAACGCATTACTCTAACAAATCTCAGAATTCTTATGGAAATGGGCGCGTAAGGAGTTATTAGTGACGGCATAAGACCACTTGACGTAACACCATCATCATTCGTGTTGCAATACAAGTACTCTATCTGTACGCTGCTCTGCTGCCCTGCTTTGCTGGCCTGCTTTGCTGTCCTGCTCTGATGCCCAGCTCTGCTGCCCTGCTCTGCTGACCTGCTCTGCTGCCATATTATAAAGTAAAATCTATCAAGATATTTGGCCACACACACTCAACTGTAATATCAGTAAATTTATATTTAGCCCGAGAAGCAAACTGAGGACTCTTCAATAATACATTTCTCTGCCACCAAAGTTAGTAGATCCCATGAGATTTGATTATCTCTCACGCAATTTGTAAGCAATTAGTGGGATACTCTGCTCAGAGAATTATATGTGTATAAGTCTTTCAGTGTATGAGATTTGTTCGCGAAGCCATCCTCTCTCGCTCTCTCCACTAGCATTAGTGTTGATGATGATGTTCAAACCTAATTAGGTTAATAAAACCTAATATAATTCGATGATGAATAATTTGTATACTATTATTATTCACACCTAGAGGTACACATTATAAATACTCAATCCTTATATCTCTTGAAACTCGTATATCTAGTTCTTGGTAAAAACAATGAATGCAACCAAGAAGATATATCATAGTATAATTTAATGAGTCAATAATGACCTCCTGTTTTTGTTATTTTACTGCTCGCGCGACACTTTGAACACTTATGATTCATTAATATACTAGGGATCTTACTCTCTCATCTCTGATCCTAAAAAATAGGCATTGTGATGTGTTTGATCCTCTTTATGTCTGCCGAAACAACAAAATGAGAACAGAATGCAAGAAAATCTATCCATAACTCATGAATCTGAGAAAGATTCTCAGTGTTTTGGAGGAATCCAAAACACATATATATATATCCACGAAATTATTTATATACAATAACCTGTAAATTTAAAACGCTATCTCATGAAAAGAAACATGCAAGTAAAATACATCACTAAAGGTAATGACATACAGTACATTATCCCAGATATCCTAGGTACGTTCTAAAGATATAGTACGTTATCACAGTTGTAAACGGCCCTCGTTCGTTATCGAAAAAATGGACAGCAGAGAGTGGAAATCTTCCAACTTTTTCTTTCTCTCGAAGTCCGTTCTAATTATAGTAATTAGCAGGTGGGAAATGAGATGCTTCAGGTGAGACTATTAATGTTGATTCCCTTTTACTGAGGTGTTTATCGCAAGTATTCCTGCTCCAGAGATTTGAACTGGAACATGTGAACTGGAGAACGAGAGAACCAGTGTGTAAATTAGAGAACAAATGAGTGAATGACTGAACAATTGAACGATTGAACAATGGTAGCGAACGAGCGGAAAATGAAGTGAACGAATGAGTGGACTTGTGAGCAACTGAACTGCTGAACAAGTTGGTTATCTTGTTAATGAACGAACTGGAGTGAAAAAAGGAAGCCAAGAGAGAAAATAAAGAAAATAACAATCGGACGGCGAAGGGCAATATACATGACGCCAGTATCTTCCTCTTGACTATGATTCCTCTTGTCTCTTCTCTCTCTTTATGACGCCTCTTCCCTGTCTCTCTTACCATCATTGCACCTCCTTGCCTCTCCCCACCCATGTGGTACCTCACTGGACTTTCGCTGGCCGTTTCCATCGTTGCTGACCATACATATATTAATTTTACATGTAATAATGTATATGTAAATATGGATTTAACATAAATGCATATGTCTGTGTCTTCCTGTCTGCGATCCCTGTTTATGTATGGTCTCCCGCCTGTCATCTGTTTATTCCAGTCTGTGTCCTTCCGCCTGTCATTTGTTTTCCTTTCTCTGTCCTCCTGCATGTTTGCTGTTTACTCTTTCTCTCTCTCTCTCTCTCTCTCTCTCTCTCTCTCTCTCTCTCTCTCTCTCTCTCTCTCTCTCTCTCTCTCTCTCTCTCTCTCTGTCTCTCTGTCTCTCTCTCTGTCTCTCTCTCTGTCTCTCTCTCTCTCTCTCTGTCTCTCTCTCTCTCTCTCTCTCTCTCTCTCTCTCTCTCTCTCTCTCTCTCTCTCTCTCTCTCTCTCTCTCTGAGTCTGTATCCCTATCTGTTCCACTGTCTGATCCGCAGCACCACAAACAGTCTATGTCTCCTATCCTCGTATGTTGTGTGTGTGTGAGTGTGTGTGAGAGTCTTTTCACTTTGGAGTACATTATTGCTAGCCAGCAGACATCAAAGACGTCTCTGGTGAGCCTTTGTTGGGTAGTGTTCCTCAAAGACCGCCACCAGCCACCTCTTGTATCATAGTGTCGGAAGACTGCTCCGCCACAATGTTGTGTGGGTGGGTTAGATTGGTAAATGGATGAGAGGGTGGATGGGTGAGCGGGTGAATAGGTGGGTGACTGGGTAGGCGGTCTTATCATGATGTGGGAGTCATATGGATATCTCATTTGGGGCCTTCGAAACATTTTGAAAGTCGGTCTATGCTGTGAATGTAAAAATTATATATAAATTAATCCCGAAGTAGTCCCCTTCAAGTTGGTCACGAGAGGATAATTAACAGACTCCTAGTTGTCTCACACACAGGTCAATTTGCAGCGTTCTCTTTGTTAGTGTCGCGGGTGAGCTAATTATCTGACTCCTTTTAGTTTGTCACTGACATGTTAATTAACAAACTCTCTATAGCTAATGTCACTCACAGGTTAATTAGCTGGCGCCCAGTTAGTGTCACGTACTGGTTAATTTCCAGGCTCTTTCAGGTTATTGTCTTGGACAGGTTAATTAGCTGAATCTAAGTTTCACAGACAGGTTAATTATCTGATTCCAAGTTTCACGAACAGTATAATTAACAAACTTCTCCCAGTTAGTGTCACTAGCAGATTAATTAACATACTCGATGTAGTTAGCTAACAAATGAATTAGCCATACACAAACTTCCACGAACATACTCTTCCTTTTCCTTATTTAAAGTGTGGATGAAACAGCTATAGTCTTTGGTGCTGGAAATTGCTTGCTTGGGCACAGTGAGGAGCCGATCAAAATTAGCATTCCTGGCTGGGTGGAGCTTCAAGGGTTCACCTCCTGCACGATGAAAGGGCTACCCCGAGATTATAACATTCTTCCGCGGTCAGGTATGCAATAATTGCTGTGAAATTAGCCCCTGGGAACTTAAATTTAGGCAGGATGCCTGCCTGGAAAAAATGACATTAAATGCTAAATATACTTAATTACCCAGACCAAACAAGTGAGAGATTTTCACCAGTAAAATTTTCCCGTCGGGTAAAAGGGTTGTAATATAGTTTATTAAGGTTTATTGTGATTTTAAATTGTATTTGATGCGAGCGTTTGGTAGCGACTACCACTGCCTAAACCAGGGTATAGGCGGAGTATATGAAAAACTTGGATGGACCACCATCTCGGTACCTTCAGGTTCTTAATGGGTCCATTACCCCGATTCATCAATTATTTACGCAACCATTTACAAAACCTGTACAACCTTTCCCATTCAAGCAAGCTTTGTTTACATATATTTAACACCTTGCGGGCAAGGAAACATCACAAGGGATAGAGATGCAGAGGTTTGGTAAATAGTTTGATAAATATTTGATAAATTTGATAAATTTAAAATAGTTTGATAAATATTTTATCAAACCTGGCACAGGTTGTGTAACTTATAGCATATCCTGGTCTATGGTTAGACGCGCGTCTGGCGTTACCACGGACGTTGGTTCGATACCACTATCCTGCTCCAAAGATTTCCTCACGGATATAGCGCTTTATTGTAATTTCATTATGAATTTCCTATTTAATTAACTATCCATCTTGTAGTTGGTTTTAAATATTCCAAATATGAACAGGTCAAAAGTTTTACTGCTTGTTAAAGTTTAACTGTATGTATGGCGCCACTTAAGTATTAATAATTATATGGTCCCTTGTGTAACCTGGAAACATCACAGTTGATCAACACAGGCGTTTGTAATTAATTTTCAGCTGATATTTCTTTTTGCTTATTAATTTGCCGGAGCATAATTAAATTCATCATCGTGCTTAATCCATTATGCAAGCATGAAATAATTAGCATAAAATGTAATTATTTTTTGAAGTTATTCCACCTGTCTCGATCCCTTCCCAGCAACCTGTTTAACAATTAACGATTTCCGCTCCACAGATCTTTAGCATTAATTTAAGTACATGTTTTAACCATACCAATGTAGCATCTCCTCTCATGAAATTACATGAAAGCATACTCGTTTTACTGGGATATGAATTTTAAAAATATAATTTACACCAACAGGAAACGAATCCAACGCTCCTAATACGAAGCAATTTGCAGATAATCTAGTTTACCCGGTGTCCACTCGGCATGAGCATCACGCTCCAGAGCATGTGTCATCCGGACTCTGGCACACGGACTGTGTCACCCGGACTGTGTCACACGGGCGGTGAGTGTTCCTATAGTGTTACGCCCGGACTCTGTACAATGACATTACAGTAACGTGATGTATCAGTGACGATACCATATATGAGCGGGGAGTGAGTGTTGCTGGAGAGTCCAAAGAGAGACGAGCTCACTCTCTATATTTCTACAAGCATCACCTCCCGCGGTTGGTGTAAAAGTTTGTGTTATTATTTACAATGCCTATGTGTCATTACTCACTGGTGCTGTTGTATTTCGCATGTTGAGGTTTTGTGTTTGCCTGATATTGTTCACCTAATAATGTTTAAGGGAATGGAGGAATATCTCTTGAGTTCTCTAGTACACAATCGAATATCCGGTGCAATTTTACTCTTAATGTTTAGTAATTTTGTCATAAACTTTCTTGAAGTTCATTCCAGTTCATTCCTTCATCCACCGTCAATTTGTAATCAATATCGTTTTTGTAAAAAGAATTAGTTTTCGTTTTTCTACAATGATAGCCACCACCTACTGTAATGCGTAGGTATATGCACGGAAAACAATTTTATTTTTTCTACTGAATAACGTCTGGGCAGAATGCAAAATTGGTGGGGCCGGCTGGTAAGAGGAAAATCCTCCCGTAAACTGTGAGCTCTCTGAAATAGCGACCGAGTTTTAGAAAAACGGGTAAGTGATTTAAAATGGATCTTTGTTAGAGTGAGCTACTCTTTTTCCTTGTGTTTTTTATATTAAAATAGTATTCATAGTATTCTCCCGTGTCAACTATGGAATGACATCTTTAAACAATAGTGTTCTCTCTTTTTATAAATGTATAAACAAATATATATATATATATATATATATATATATATATATATATATATATATATATATATATATATATATATATATATATATATATATATATGTCGTACCTAGTAGCCAGAACGCACTTCTCAGCCTACTATGCAAGGCCCGATTTGCCTAATAAGCCAAGTTTTCCTGAATTAATATATTTTCTCTAATTTTGTTCTTATGAAATGATAAAGCTACCCATTTCATTATATATGAGGTCAAATTTTTTTTATTGGAGTTAAAATTAACGTAGATATATGACCGAACCTAACCAACCCTACCTAACCTAACCTAACCTATCTTTATAGGTTAGGTTGGGTTAGATAGCCGAAAAAGTTAGGTTAGGTTAGGTTAGGTAGGTTAGGTAGTCGAAAAACAATTATTTCATGAAAACTTGGCTTATTAGGCAAATCGGGCCTTGCATAGTAGGCTGAGAAGTGCGTTCTGGCTACTAGGTACGACATATATATATATATATATATATATATATATATATATATATATATATATATATATATATATATATATATATATATATATATATATATATATATATATATATATATATATATATATGCTCGTCAAGTTTGAGTGGTCGTCAATCCAACAGTTTTCTGATATATATGTATATATGTGTGTTTTAAGGTTTTAGATATAACCGAAAAGGGTTCGATCCACGAACCATCTTTATATTTCTTAGGTTTGTATTCACTTGGAGAATGAAGTTAAAAAAATTAGACTACATAATTAATTTTAAACGTTTTTGACCCTTACGCACGAACGGATAATGTATCATCCTCAGAGGTAAGGGTTTGTGAATAGAAAAGATCGATGAAGATGGCACGAGAAGCATGAATAGCCCGTAAGAATAGAAATGCTGTTTGTTGTTCTAGATTCAGCTACTTAGAACAAAAAGTTCGAAGTAGCACGGGCTATGGTGAGCCCGTAAATAGAAATGGTGGAAGAACACTACTATGTGGATGGGATGAAAAGCAAGGCGTTTAAGTCTATCGAAGAAAGGAGCTATCAGTAGAAAGCGAGAAACCATTGCGACAATATAGCACTGGGAAGGGATCAGGATAAGGATTTGGGATGGGACGGGGGAGAAGGAATGGTGCCCAACCACTTTTGGACGGTCGGGGATTGAACGCCGACCTGCATGAAGCGAGACCATCGTTCTACCGTCCCGCCTATCAAGGTGATCCGATAATCTGTTATTGGTTGACTGGGGCAGAAGGTGATTCTTAGATCATTGACCCAGCAGGTAAATCCTATATCAATGACCTAGCAAATAATTTCTTCATCAAACTTCCAGTTTGATGAAGAAATTTCTGCATCTGTGATCTAATAAGTGATTCTATCATCAATAACCTAACAGGTGATTTGATCATCAATGACCTAACAGGTGATTCCGTCATCAATGACCTAACAGGCGATTACTATACCAATGCCCAACTGTTGTCAGAATACAAACGTGATAAAAAGGTGTAACATTTCTCACAAAATACCAAGTACTCATCTTCAAGTACACACAAACCGCGTACATATTTAAGAAGCGAGGAACAGGAGTCCATGTGATCACCACTGTGCCCAAGAACACGAAATAATAATAATAATAATAATAATAATAATAATAATAATTTATTTAGGAAAAGTACATACAGTACATAGTTGCAGAGTTACAGTACAAACATTCTGTTTGATTTAAAGATAGAGGTAGTACATACAATACCTAAAGCCACTAGTACGCATAGCGTTTCGGGCAAAACAAAGGTGTGTGGCTTCTAGGATCCTGATGAAGGCTGAGCGTGTACCTTCTCCAGGAAGCAATGAGACCCCTTCAACAAAAGCGAATGAGGAATTGCCTGGCAATAAAGAAGGTGGGAATAAGTTACGAACGAAAAAAAAATCCTGTCGAGAATTGCCCCTGCGAAGACAGTGGAAAAGGGCAGGATGATTATTCATGATGTATTTTATACATTTGACGAAAATAAATGGTATAAGGGGTGTTTGCTGGATCCCGGGGTCGAGGGTGTGTGTGAGGGGAGGAGTTGAGGCTTCTGGCTAACGTTTATACAAAGGAAGGAGACTGTAAGTCACTTATGAAGACGAACTTAAGTGCATTGTAGGAAGATACACAATTTGTTTGCCAGAGGAAGAGTTAAAGACTGCGTTGGAGGAAGATTGTGTGTTGTTCCTGTATAAGGAGGTTTAGAAGGCAGATAAAGAAAGTAGGAAGGTAGAAAGTCAAGAGGGAGGAACTCTGAGGCAGGATAAGACAGGAAAGGCAGGCATTAATGTTGGCATTTGGGCAGGAAGGCAGACAGAAGAACTTGCAGGCAAACGAGAGGGCGAGATACAGTAGGGAGGGTGGGAAGGCGGACACATAGCAGGCAGGTGGGAGAGAGAGAGAGCAAGCACAAGGGTGGAGATGCATGGGGGAGGGAGAGAGAGAGAGAGAGAGAGAGAGAGAGAGAGAGAGAGAGAGAGAGAGAGAGAGAGAGAGAGAGAGAGAGAGAGAGAGAGAGAGAGAGAGAGAGCAAGCACAAGGGTGGAGATGCATGGGGGAGGGAGAGAGAGAGAGAGAGAGAGAGAGAGAGAGAGAGAGAGAGAGAGAGAGAGAGAGAGAGAGAGAGAGAGAGAGAGAGAGAGAGAGAGAGAGATGCAAGCAGACAGAATGGCATCGAGTTAGGAATGCGGAAGGATGGGCAGAAGGTCGGGAAGCCAGCAGGAGGGCGGAAAAGCAGGCAGATGGGAGGGGATAACAGGGAGCCTAGAGTGCGGAAAGGAAGCCAGGAAGGGAAGAGGGAAAGCAGGTAAGAGGACAGAGAGGCAGGCAGGCAGGCAGGCAGGCAGGCAGACAATTTGAGTGTTCACGCCAGTCAATTCAAGAGAGAGAGAGGACTGGTAGAGCGAGATGTGGTAATGTATACGGAACATAACTGATATCGTCTATCAATTAAGAGTCTGTCTTAAGTGTCGGAGATAAGCAGTGAAGGAGGGCGGCTCTGAAAGCAAGATTTTTCTTCTTTATTTCCAAAGTGGATCAAACAACTTTTTTCCTATGAAATTTGCGATTATTTACTTTATAATCTTTATAATTACTTTATAATTACTGACTTACTTTACAAGAACAGTGGGAAACATGCGTTCATTGGCAAATGAACAAATAAGAAGGAGATATAGTTGAATAAAAGAGGATTAATTGTTCTTAAAGCATTAGGAAGAGGTTCATTGGGTAGGTAGTTCACTGGAGAGAGGTTTAACGACGAGAGGTTGAGTGGGAAGGAGGTTTTCCTCAATAGGTTATCATTACTATCATATATATACGGAAGAGAGGCTCAATGGGTTATCATTACTCTCATATAGTCCTCTCCTTGGTTAGCTCTCAAGGAAATGACTGTCTAGGTCTACAGAGGTCAAAGGTCAGGGTCATGGAGGCCAAGCGAGCTTCATTCAACATGCAGACGTAATTTGCATAACGGCCTGACTCATCGCGAATTTTGCATTCTCAACGTACGGATAACTTTCACCTGAAATGCTTGGACCATTTTAACGGCGCTTTCATTTTAAAAATAAATTATATGCTGCCAAACATAATCAAATAAACGAACACTTTGTTTAGGGTATAAATTATTTTTCCTTAAAAATAAATATATCTGCAAATATTTGACTATGGATTTTCTAATCATTTAATTTCAGACAGCAATATAAATTATTAATTTTAATTATGTTTTACGAATGTGATTTTATTCGTTCTCGTCAGAACTCGGGAACAGGTCTGAAAAAAAACTAATTTTCAATAAATAGCAAATAAATATAAGTTGATTACTTAAACAATTCATATTATTCATTGTTTATTTTAATTAATCCGTTCAGTCTGTTTTGAAAATATCACTCTGGACACTCGACTCGAGTGTGCTACAACACGAGTCGAGAAAATTGTTGCACTCACGAGTCTTCAACAGCATGACTTGTCTGTCAAATATAATCATCACTACTCATCTCCTTCCGCGAATGTAGTGCAAAATAAATTATTTCTCCATCAGTATCAACTACAGCAGTAAAATACTACAACTCTCAACTAGACGAGGATACGAGCGATAATAACACTTTAGCCATATATACTGCCACATTTATCATAACAAACGTATGTAATCTCCAGTATATACTTCCCTCACGGGACTGGCAAAGCCTTAAATTAGTACATCCAGTTATCAGTTCACGCAAATGCGTATTTTCCTTAATTCCGAACCACTAATTTCCCCTCGTCATTACGACGGCATTATGAACTGGTGTTCCAGGAAGCCTGTCTGGCAGAGAAAGTTGATCACTCAATTAAAGGGCTAATTAAGTGTGGGGGTATTTATTCGGAGTACGTTCTAATTTCCAATGGAATGTGAAACACAGGCTGTCAAAACGGTCGTAGCTGAGACCCGTTTAATACGAAGTTTATATATATGAAGATGTATATATACATATATATACATTATATATATATATATATATATATTTTTTTTTTTTTTTTTTTTTTTTTTTTTAATCAAAAGTTTGTGAGGGTACCACCTCTGGTGCCAATGTGGGGACCCATAGCCTCGGAGAAGAAAATAAAAAGTATTCAGAGGAGACCTTGTGGTTTCTCACTGAACACTAATATTATCTTCTATCTAATATCTAACCGGGGTTTTTAACTTCTATTCTAACTTCTATCTTATATCTAACCGGGGTTATATATATATATATATATATATATATATATATATATATATATATATATATATATATATATATATATATATAAACATCTCTTCAAATCTGATTCTTCTCAATAGATTAGCATCAATAACCAAAACAAGAATGAGCTTATTTTCCCAGATATAAAATTTCATTATATTAGGAACAGGATGGGCCCTAATACCGACCCCTGAAGCACTCCATTCGCTTCCTTTCTCCTTTCTAATATCTTATCCCTTACTCTCACTCTTTGCTTTCTTCTTGAAAGGCACTCCTTAACATACATTAGAACCCCTTCCTATACACCAACCTGTTTTTTATAGTTTTCATAAAAGTCGCTTATAATTGCTTCAAAGGCTCGTTGGCAATCAAGGAAAATTAAATCTGCCCAGTCCTATCTCTCTCTCTCTCTCCCGTTTAATTATTAACATCTCGTCGTAGAACCGTAATAAGATGGTCAAGCAGAATTTTCTGTAGAGCGCTTCTGTTAGGACTTATCCCCTCTTGTCACAACAGTAGAGAATTCCACATGTACAGCGTCATCAGAAGATTAGATAAAGCAAAATAAATTCACATATAAATAATTCACCTATAATATACAACGAGCGGACGCCTAGGAACATACGACCATCAACAAGACTAAAAGACTTTTACGAATTTACTCAACACCTACTACCCCCCAGCAGGCCAATGAAAATGCAGGACCGGGGTTAATCCCTCAAGATTATCCTTATCCAATCCGAACATTTTAAACGCATCGGATATTGACCGATGAATTAACGCACTTTTTGGCATGCTATTGACAGAACATATATCACCTCTTTCAATCTATTTACAGAACCACAGTTTTAATCATAGTTACCATTTTTCCCATTTCGTGTTTACAAGCATATCATTGTTTTGACTTTTTAATGATTTCTGAGTATATCGCGATTTTAACCCCTACTGTCCCTCATATACAAACCAGTGTAGCTGCCTTCTGAATTCCGATCAGAAAGAAACTCAATTCTCACAATAAGATATTGAGAGCGTTATATGCTAATCAGGAAGCCCGAGGAAAATCCTCGCCATAGGATACATAATGGTTAATATCAACTGTGACAAGCTCGTGGCTGATGTAATTACTTTGAAGGATTCGTCTCTTGTCTCTGAGGATAGCTGCTATATATTATTAGGGCGTGTGTAATATCCTTCTCTAATGTCCTTGAGATAATTGGGAGGAGTCTCATCTCGCTGGAAATCCAATTGTATTCACATTGATGGCAATGAAGATGGTGATTACAGTGACGACAGTGGCTGCAGTGATGGTAGTGATGAGTGTTTACAAGGGTTACAGAGATGATAGTGATGATATTGATGACAGCAACTACAGTGACTTCTTGAACTACAGTATTGTTGAGAGTGACAACAGTAATTACTGTGACGACAATGAGGGTAATGACAGTGATGAACGATAGTATACAACTGTGCTTAAATCACTGATTGCCGGACCTACACGTGGTATGTAATTGTGACTTTTGGAGGATAGTACAATGCAATACAGAATTCAAATCTAATACATACCTTATGAAAAGCTTCTTATTAAACGTACAATAACGACGGGAATAACTCAAATGTCACTTATGTAGCATTAGCACAGTGTTGCTGTTAATAAATTATACCTAAGAAATAAATAAATAATTGATATTTTTATGGCTAAAATGGAAAAATACGCCAATCAGTGTTTTGTAATATTTTAATATTGAAGTATATAATTTCAACATAAAAAAAATTAATTTATTCATATTCAAAATATGTTTTCATGTTAGTTTGTAGCTTAGCTTAATTATCTGATAAAAAGGCAAAACTATTAGTTCTATCGATGTGTCATAATAATGTAGATCCTAAAGATTTATAATATATTAACAAATTATAAAGAGAATTCAACCAATATATATTAAAGAAGATGTCAAACAACTATTTACTTAATCTACAATGGACTCTAACTTGCGTTAGGAGGCAGAGTCAGCGGATTTTACAAAATAACAAGTTTTGATAATGAGAATTACAAAAAAGAATGTTTACTATTTATACCAGACGTAACAGTTCTCGCTGGACTAAATAGGTTTATAGCAATAAACACAATTTATGTGCGGAATAAAGCTGAAGGGGAAATAGGATGAATCGTTTGTTATGTTATAATAAATGGTTAAAATACTAATGATTAAACTTACATAGATGTTGACCAATCCACACACTAGAAAATGTAGGGACGACGACGTTTCGGTTCGTCCATTCTCAAGTCGACAATCGACTTGAGAATGGTCCAGGATGGACCGAAACGTCGTCGTCCCCTCATTTTCTAGTGTGTGGATTGGTCAACATACTTCAGCCACGTTATTGTGACTCATCGCCTGAAACTTACATAGATGTCATGATTACATATGATTATACAATTTCATGTTAATATGTAGTATCATAAGCAGTACAAATATTGAAGAACAATTTAGAGAAACACAGTATTCAGAGTATTCAGAAACACAGTATTCAGAGAAACACAGTATTCAAACATCAACTTAAACTGTTGATGTTCAACATCAACAGTTTAAGCCCGGGTCACACTCCCATTGAACACATCCCATGTAATTGGGATCTGAACTCATAGGTCTTGCATTGCTTGCCAGCAAACCATGCATTGTGCTTTATTTTTATATTGGTGCTTTATTTTATCTATACCCTACTCATTAAACTATTTCAAAATATATATAATATATGTGACCCCTTTTTTGACCCAGCTCAAAATCTATAGTTTCTGAGGTCAATTTATAGATTGTTAGAAATGAATTATGAACATAATATAAAGTTTCGCAACATAAAGGAAGTTACATTTGTAATTATCATACGAGTTTTACACAGTTAAAGAGACCTTTAAGAATATATATATATTTTAAATTTTCGCCAGTTCTTTGCGGAGAATTCTTACTGGATCAGATTTTTTCCGATTTTCGTACTGATAACGCATGTATGAACAGCTAATTCACAGGTCCTGCAAAAATTCGTCCACAAATGCACATAGGCTTGTGTAGAACTTCTCATATATAACTCCCCTCCACCTTTGCTCACCTATCTCTATATTTCTGACATTTACTCGCGCTCTCCCTTCTTCTCTCTGTTACTCCCTCTATCTCTTCATTATTCCATCCTTCCTTCTCTTCCTGTTCTCCATCAATCTCTCACTCCATTTCCCTTCCCCACCCTTTCTCTCTCTCCTTTTCCTTCTCACAACTTCTCTCGCTCCCTCCCTTCCCCTCTCTCTCTTAATCCTACCTACTCTCCCTCTTCCTTTCTCTCACTCCCTTGCTCCTTGCTTTCTCCATCGTTCCTTCGTTTGCTCCATCACACACTTCTTAAGAGATTTTAATCATCAGAAAATACTTCAAAATGCATTGTGAATCAGGTATTAGGAGATATCACATGCACCCAGTAATTTCCTATAGTCTTCCTACACCAATAAACATCAAGATGTATTCTTCAGAGGGAACTTCAAGTCAACCTCAGTTGGTGAAGCAAGGCTTCAGAAAAAGCCAGAAAATTATTGCATATGAGACAAGCTACAATCCATAAGCAGTCTACAGCAAGTCATCTAAAGATTTTAAATTAGCGAGATCGCTGTTAAGGCCACGAAGATGAAAGTTTTTCCCTGCTCATTGTGCATTCACTTTAATCACTCTGAGAGCTCGTGTTGTGTATACCTCGTTAAAATAATTACCTCTTCTACAAAAATTATTTGTAAACATTGCGCCGACATGCGTCATTCTAAATTATATGTGAACCAAGTTTTTGTCTATGTAAGTTCAATATTACTTAGCCTAAATTAATTACTTAAGTTAACGACCATTGAAGGGAGAACATTCTAGCTGCTAAACAAGGAAGCGCAATTTAGTGACCCTGAATTTAGAACTCTACTTATTCACTGAAAATTTCGAACAATACCATTTACTTAATCACAATCAACTTAGAACACCAACTTTTCTTTCATAACTGTGACAATAAATATCTTAATATTTTGAATGCTTTATTTTATAAATTCCAACCACGTAAAACTCTAAATAATTTTACAGTGCTTAGTGGGAGCCACTGCATCAACATGTGGGTACCTCCCAACACCGCTGGCCTCACTAATTACTGTTCTCCACCCTGCGTATGACCTTATTTCATGCACGTTTACATTAAAACCTGAGAGCAAGATAAGCACCACTCTTCATGGCTATTGTGCATACCATTAAACTCAATTACCAAGAGACTTTCTCAGCCGCCAAAGGCAGCCGCAGAAGAGAGAGAGAGAGAGAGAGAGAGAGAGAGAGAGAGAGAGAGAGATACGATTGTGGGAGATAAACGATAATAAGCGAATGACGATAGTAAGAAAAATAACGATAGCGAGTAGATGACGCTAGTGAGAGGAGTCTATGATAGCACAGTAATAACACACCCGCCGCGCGTCTCGCCAGTGAATTTGTTTAGGTTCGAATTCATGTCATAAAAGGTTGACTAGACGCAAACAAAGTCACAAGTACGTTATACAACTATTAGATAATACGAAGACAGGCAGTTCTGGTTATGTTACCTTTTCAGCTCATACTGGTTCAATCGGTAGTGAATGTGCTTGTGGAATCCAGGGATGCGGGGTTCGAGTCCAACGTATGACCTTAATATATTTTCTCATTGATGAGTTAGCATATGTCTGGTTCAGAGTCGTGGCTGACACTGGTGGCATGTAAATATATAAAATAAAATGCAATGATTAACACATAAAATGCAAGAGGGTCTAAAATTGACTTGGGTCGACCCCCACCCCCATCCCACTCAGACACGGAGAGGACAGAGCTCTCTATCTATAAATAATTTCATCTATAACATGTGTTACACTAGAATGACAGCTTCCTGTCTGAGGAACAGACAGAACAAAACTGTCTTTCAAAAGCTGTTGAAACACAGCTGCCTTCCCTCCCCCCCCCCCCCCCCCAACCATTTCACAAGGAAAGAGCGATAGTAAAGGCAGAGGAAATAAAGACAAACCAAACGAGGACAGATAGAATAAAGTAAGAGCAAGGGACGAGAGAGCTGAACAGAAAATAAGAAAAGAGAAAGCAAGGACTTCGAGAACATTAACAGAGAGAATATGGCCAGAGAGAAAAAGAACAGTGAAAGCAATGACAGATTGAGCAAGGACAGATAAACCAATGACAAATAAACCAAGGACAGCGAAATACCAAAGACAGAAAGCAAGGTCCGATAGGTAAGAGAGAGTGCTACGACAGAGAGAGAGCATTGGGTGTAGAGCGAGATGAGAGAGTATCTTGGAACAAACAAAAAAATTATGCTTTATTTTTATTCATGAAGAGAAGCCTTTGGGGTAGAATTCAAATGTGGCTCTGAATCAGACTAGATTGGATTTGGATGTGTCCATTTTGAGGTCTTGGATAATATCGAGTATGGAATATCAAGCGGACTCTGGCACGTCTGTCGATAAAGAGAAAGAAAGAGAGGGACAGGGAGAGAGAGAGAGAGAGAGAGAGAGAGAGAGAGAGAGAGAGAGAGAGAGAGAGAGAGAGAGAGAGAGAGAGAGAGAGAGAGAGAGAGAGAACAACAGTTGAGGGATATGGGAAATGGAAAAATGATAGAGGCAGAGTCAATAACAAAGACGAAAGAATGGTTGGAGGGAACAGAGTAGACTTAGCAGATGTTAACAATAGTTCAAAAGTAAATTATTGGACATACATTTTCAAGTAATCAGAGTAAGACAACCACACACAAACACGCAGATATGTTTGCACGCACATACATACACACATACACAAGCGCTCTATTGTCATAAATAAGGAGTGCACCAACGCCAGTAATAAAACACACTTGTCAATAAAATGTCTGCAATAAAGATGCAAAACCAGCTATGCACCATCACCCTTTACCAATAGCAGTTTATCCTCGCTGAAATCAATGGAGTTTGATCTGAGCCAGCAATAAAGGCATCTTGCAGTCATCAATGAACAAAGGCCTCATCAACATCACCGAGATTGCCTTACTCAAGACGCAGCAGGAAAACAGTTTACAGGAAACAGGAAACAGTTTACGCAAATGCCAGAAACAGGAGAACAAATAACAGCAACAGGAGACCTATTACTAGAAAGTGAGAATAACATGTAATAGCAAGAACCAAATAGGAAGATTTTTAGAAAAAGTGTGTTCAGAAAAGAGCTTGTTTGTGTTACTGAGCGCTCGTTTGTGTTATTGAGCGCTCGTTTGTGTTATTGAGCGCTCGTTTGTGTTATTGAGCGCTCGTTTGTAATATGAAGCGCTGATTTTGAGTCTTCTACTCAAAATAATATTTCCAATTCCATATTGTCTTACCTCGTCTACCGACTATTTTCTCGGCAGTTAGCGTGTAGTAACTGACACTAAAACGTATTAACCAGTCAACGTGCATTAAGATCATAAACTCCTGAGCAACAAACAATCTCAAATTCAATTAAAGTTTAAAGGTAATTTTCAGGGCTGTTTCTTGCTGTTATAATTCTCTGTTGCTCGTGTCTCGCGCCCCCTTATCATTCTCATTAACCAGGATCAAAATCAATATGAAACACCCTTCAAGAGGAGACGAATGAACAAGAGAATATAATATAATCAGAGGGTTCACGTACAAGTGTTACAAGTCAATGTCTTGCGTGCCTGAAAAAACTCTTAGCCTATGAGGATGAATTAAATGTATATATAACCGAATATCAAGGCTTGTAGAGCTGCGTGGGTTTAAACCTTAAATTTATATGATAATGCATTAACGTTTAGTCATTAAGAACACTTTTTTTTCTATTACGAAGTGGGAAATTAACGTGTAACTCGCGTGACAAAAAAATAGTATATTGGAAGCTTGCAGGAAGTTACTAATTACAAAACATAATTACTTTGTTTGATAACAGCTGTTATCAAGACTGCTTATCCAAATTACAACGTCTTGACCTAGATCCTTAGTGTGTTAAGGATTACCTACAAAAATGCAGTAACTTTTTTATGAAAACATCGAGAATGAACAATCTTTAATGTTGTTAATTTTGTTATATATCTGCTAATAATTAGCAGGCATGGAGGGTAACAGATTTTATAGAAAAACAAGAAAATAAAATGGCAGATAACGAACTACAAAGATTTGTTTCGTAAGCAGTTGAGCAATACAGGTGAGCATTTAGGTTAGCAGGCAGACAGGCAAAGAGCCAAGCAGGTAAACACTCAAGTAGGTATGTAGAGCACGCAGACAGGCAGACAAGTAACGAAGTAGGCAGTTAGGCAACCGGGTTAAGCAAGTAAGCAATCAGATAGGCAAGCAAGAAGGCGAGTACACAGACAAGCAAAATAATAGGAATGAAGATTAACAGTCAACAAGAGGTATGGAAACGAGCTGGTTAAGTAGTCAGGTCAAGCAGGTAAATCAAGCAGAGTAGGCAGTCAGGGCAAGCAGGCAGAACAAGCAGGAGAGTGTTAGTTATAACAGCTGTAAGTTTACAGTGACTACAACTGGTTGAGCAGCTGTGTCCTCCTCCCGTAAATAACACCAATATTGCATTTTTTCCTCCTTGGCATAATATATCCCTGGCTCCCGTCTGCTGGGTGACCGCAAACAACGGAGTTAACATACCCTTGGCTGCTTTCCTCTGCTGGGTTATTAGTTAGTGTCTCGTGACCGTCAGTGTCCTGCTTGTTAAACTGACACAGATGGTTGTTCGACTGCTGCAGGTCGTTCCGTGTCGGAGGAGGAGGAGCAGGAAGAGGAGCAGTGGTGGCAGACACTAAAGCAACACCGTCTGCACCAGCAACAGTAACGTCGCCAGCAGCAACAACCACAACAGTTTATAGAACAAGAGTTAACGGCAGATGTTAACAGAACAATGTTAACGGCATTGTCTCTGCCGTTAACATCAAAATACGCAGCAACAGTGACATCAGCAACAATGCAGCTTCGACAGGTGCAATAACAGCAGCCACAGTACAACATCAGCACCAGTGCAGCATTAAAAAGACAGAAGCAGTAGCACCAGCTGCACCTTCACCAACAACAGCACCAATAACAGTATTACCAGGAACAGCAATGATAACACTAACAAAAACAGTGAAAGCAGTATCATCAGCTCCGCATCACCACTTCAGCATCAACAGCAGCAGACGCAGCATCAAAAACACCAGCAAAGTCAGCATCATCAACAACAGCAGAGGCAGCGTCATCAACAGCAGCAGAGGCAGCGTCAACAAAAGCCCCAGCATCAGCGTGAAACAACATCAGCTTCTTAATGGTCTCTATTTAATCCCAAACAATGCAATCCTAGTTGAATGTAATCTCAGTATAGCACGATTACAGCTAAATATAATCCAAGTACAGAGCAGATATAACTGTCAATTATGTACAGACAAAACCCAGTTTATATTTGCTAAATACTGAAAATAGCTATGTATATAGCGGATCGAAGGACGATGTGGTTTAAACTAACTCAAATCTCAATTTGATTTGTATATTTAGAAAAATGGAGCTGAATCATTTAATTAAACTGCAAGGTGTCTGAAAGGCGGGGTGGAGCGCTAGAGATTGACTCTGCAAACACAGCTTGGTGAGTAGATCTAAATGATTGCGAGTCAATTCAAACATGCACTCACACAAGAACGTACGAGTATAAGCATCTGACAATATTAGTGCACCCATATGCGGATATACGCATACATGCATCTGAAGATTATGCATCATTTATGTATAGCACACACACACATACACACACACACACACACACACAGTGGATGATCTAACTCCTGAGGCACATATAAATAGGATAACGACAGCAGCGTACTCTACACTGGCGAAAATTAGAACTTCATTCAGAAACCTAAATGAGGAAGCTTTTAGGGCGCTTTACACTGCCTACGTGAGACCCGTCTTAGAGTATGCCGCGCCATCATGGAGCCCCCACCTGAAGAAACACATAAAGAAACTGGAGAAGGTTCAGAGGTTTGCGACGAGGCTTGTCCCAGAGCTACGAGGGATGGGATATGAAGAGCGGCTGAAGGAACTGAACCTTACGACACTAGAGAAAAGAAGGGAGAGAGGAGATATGATAGGGACATATAAAATACTCAGGGGAATTGACAAAGTGGAAATAGATGAAATGTTCACACGTAATAATAACAGAACGAGGGGACATGGGTGGAAACTGGAAACTCAGATGAGTCACAGAGATGTTAGGAAGTTTTCTTTTAGCGTGAGAGTAGTAGAAAAATGGAATGCACTTGGGAAACAGGTTGTGGAAGCAAATACTATTCATACTTTTAAAACTAGGTATGATAGGGAAATGGGACAGGAGTCATTGCTGTAAACAACCGATAGCTAGAAAGGCGGGATCCAAGAGTCAATGCTCGATCCTGCAAGCACATATAGGTGAGTACATATAGGTGAGTACACATACACATACACATACACACACACACACACACACACACACACACACACACACACACACACACACACACACACACACACACACACACACACACACACACACACACACACACACACACACACACACACACACACACACACACACACACACACACACACACACACACATACACACACACACACACACACACACACACACATACACACACACACACATACACACACACACACACACACACACACACACACACACACACACACACACATACACACACACACACACACACACACACACACACACACACACACACACACACACACACACACACACACACACACACACACACACACACACATACACACACACACACACACACACACACACACACACACATACACATACACATACACACACACACACACACACACACATACACACACACACACACACACACACACACACACACACACACACATACACACACACACACACACACACACACACACACACACACACACACACACACAATATGCAGATAAACAACCCACACATTCACGTATGAAAGCCTAACTAAAGGAAAGTCACCGCAAAAAAATAAAATTAAAATGTCTGTTCATCCATTAAATGCCTGATAACCAGAATCATATTGAACTGAAGTTCGATTAAAAAAGTCAACTCATTAAACTCAAAGTGGGATTATTTTTCTTTTCCCCGATAATATATTTAGATGGGTAGAAAAAAATCAAGCCGAAATTTCTGACATTTTTTTGCATTTTTAACTAATTCTCTTCGTATCTTCTCGTCTTCATCTGATGATTTAAAGGATTTCTTGATCTGTTCTCATGCTATACAAGAAAGATTATTATTGATAATTTGTTTCCAATCAGGATTCCACACGCCTTAGTCTCTCCTATTCATACTTCTGTTATCTCTCTCAAGCCCATGTCCTCTTCATTTCTCGTATTCTCGTCTCTCTTCCTTAAATTCCACGTGTTTCTTGTTATCAAGTTTCCTCATATTAAGTTTCCTGGCAGGCTAATACTACCTCGCTCTGCTCGTGAGGCAGTATTCCTGTATCTCTTCATTTTATCTCTTGAAACTCACGGCCTCCACATGCTTCTCACACCCTTCACAAGTTCCTCTCTGCCCTTATCCTTCACTCTCGGAGCTCTCTATTGATCTGGCTTTAAAGCGACTCATTACTAGAGGACATCAGGAGGGCTCTGCCGCTGTCAAAAGCGCTGCGGGGGAGACGTCAACACTCCAGCCACTCGAAACAAAGCAGATGCTGTGGGCTGACAGACGGAAGGTTCATCTCCACTCCCGATATGGTCGATAATTTTTTTTCTTCAGGTTTCTGATGCGAGAATAGCGTGTGATTACGGACACAGTTTTTACATTGTTTATTTTTTTCTTCTCGTCTGTTTCTCCCTGACGGTGTAAAACTATAATTGAAGGATCTCTAATCCCAGGATCAACATCTCCAGTCCTCCGAGCATGAGCCACCCATCACCAGTATCTCGAAGCATGAGCCACCCATCACCAGTATCTCGAAGCATGAGCCACCCATCACCAGTATCTCGAAGCATGAGCCACCCATCACCAGTATCTCGAAGCATGAGCCACCCATCACCAGTATCTCGAAGCATGAGCCACCCATCACCAGTATCTCGAAGCATGAGCCACCCATCACCAGTATCTCGAAGCATGAGCCACCCATCACCAGTATCTCGAAGCATGAGCAACCCATCACCAGTATCTCGAAGCATGAGCCACCCATCACCAGTATCTCGAAGCATGAGCCACCCATCACCAGTATCTCGAAGCATGAGCCACCCATCACCAGTATTTCGAAGCATGAGCCACCCATCACCAGTATCTCGAAGCATGAGCCACCCATCACCAGTATCTCGAAGCCAAAATATTCAACCGCATCACGATAGCGAGAAGCCCTTCGACATTCATTGTGTTTCGTCTCCTATTTACTGCAATTTCCCCACTCCGCGCAAACTCATTCATTCATCCTATTTGTACTGCCTCCGTCGTGAGAGTGCTTGGAATGGGGGAAAAAAGGAGGGAGAGAGAAGAGAGACGGAGGAGAGAAGACAGTGGAAGAATACTAAGAAGAAAGAGAGAGGAGAGGAGAGGAGAGGAGGAAAAGGAAAAGCAGTGGGAAATAGGGTTGCACAGAGAGAGAGGGAGTGAGAGAGAGAGAGAGAGAGAGAGAGAGAGAGAGAGAGAGAGAGAGAGAGAGAGAGAGAGAGAGAGAGAGAGAGAGAGAGAGAGAGAGGCAGACAGGGACATAGAGAGTATGTACATGACCGTTTGAATAACAAATGCCTCACAGGGCCAAAAGGTCTTCTACAAATTCATTTCTTCAAATGTTATTAACGTTAACTACAAAAATATTTTATTTCCTTTCAAATTTATTATATGATCCTAATTTTACAAAAGAAAACAATATTCACAGATAAAAATCTCCGAAACGAAATTCACCAAAAAATAAGATTCAAAGGTTTTCTTTTCTCAGTCGTCCTAAGAAATAGAGATCTCCCGGCCTGGGACACGAGGAGAAAATAAAATCACCATTTTAGTAAAAAAATTCTGGTCATATATCTTGTCAGCAATATGTCAATTGAACTGAATGTGTTGATAAGCAGTTTAAATGACATATTCATAACGAAAATAGATTATGATTAACTTTTAATAATCATGTTCGATGATGTTAATGAGTCTGATTGTTGACAGCTTCTACGCATAGTTTTCTAATATGGGTTTCGTTTGAATTTTTATTTATTATAAATACCCAAACCGCTGATATATACGAGTTCGAGCCAACTCATCATATCTTATATCCTTCACACCCCTACTCGGATGAAAGAATAACGTACCCATAATTCTGTCAACAACAGGTTTTAGGTATTTCTTGCTCACGAATAACTTCAAGACGAGAGCCATAACCTCTTAAACAAACTACTCGCCAACGTTTAGGCTGCAAATTTAAGAGAGATTGCATAAACATAAGAGCAAAGGGATAAGTGAAACTGCAAAAGTCCCACCGGCTCACACGAGGCAGCTTCCACTTATATCAATCCAAACTCACTCACATACATGTCCAACCAGTGCTCGGGACAACCAAAAGAACCAACGTCCACTATATCACCCAGCAACCAGTTTTCATGACTTAACCACCCAATTTTCAAATCAATATTCACCAAGGGCTCTCCTGAATGCCAACCTATCCAGTTTATATGTATGCTGCTGTATACATGAATATCACCTAGTATTAATATGCATCAAAATGGCAGTATACACACACACACACATATATATATATATATATATATATATATATATATATATATATATATATATATATATATATATATATATATATATATATATATATATATATATATATATATATAAAATATTTATGATCGATGATCGATGTTATCTTAATTTTAAGATAAATAGGAAAACCATAGATATACGGAACATCTTCTTTCAGATTCTTTACTTTATAATGCCTAACGTTTCGAATACTTCTCGTATTCATCATCAGCTCTAAAAGAAAAAACAGAAATCACAATCAAATAACTTTTAAACAAAGAACTTATACTTAATATAATTACCTATCAAAAGAAAAGAAGAGACAATAAAAAATAAAGCACTTAAGCCTATTTAAAGTGATCAAAACGAATAAAACTTATTAACTGTCACAGATTATAAAAGCTAAATAAAAAATTAATAAAATACAATAAAACTACTAGAACAAACCACACTATTAAACTTACGCGAAGTGATCAACTGGAGTGAAACTTGATAATTAACACATGGATAATGAACGCTAATACAACTAACAAAATAATAGCTTCACACCTACAACAACTGTATATAAAATACAAGCAAAATAAAAGAAAATTACAAAATACTAACCAAAATGTTATAAAAACTCAAATAATAAACAAAACTGAATACCAAAATGTATTATATGTTCTAAATAAAAACTAAAAATAATATACAATGTCAAAAACTTGAAATAAGAAAAAAAAGGAAAAACATTGTAAACTAAACAAAATTATAATAAAATTAAAAGGCCAGTATAAACTATAAATCAAATTATAGGGCCTACTGTACACTATACAGTGTACAATTGAACACTGTATAGTGCAATTAAATTATAGTGTAATTAAATATTTACAATTAAATAGCAAGCTGAAAGGTTGCTATTTAACAGAGGCCGCAGCTCCCTTATATATAAGGATTCCATTACTCTCAAATCTGACTGACCATTCATACGTGTCCAGAATTTTAAAATCAGATTCCAGCAGAGAATGATTAAACTTATAACAATGGTTTCTAATCTCCGAGAATACTGGTTTAGATAATGGTAATCCAGTCCTAAAAGATACTCCCCGGTGCTCAAGTATCCTAATCTAAAAGCTCCGAATGGAACTCCCGATGTATTCAGCATTACACCTGGAACAATTATACATATATACAATACTAGAGCACAGAGGGATAGGCACTTTATCTCTAAATTTAAAATAAGAGCCTATGATATTTGTAATGACAAAAATAAATCTAAAGTCTATTTGAGGATAACAATGCTGTAACAATTTCCTTAATCGACTCCTTACAGAAAAACTAATAGCGCCATAAAATGGTAATTTAATGTCCCTTTCTACCGTAGTAATCCTACAGGAAGGGCGAAACTTCTTATTAAAGAAATTCCTTATGAAGGTATATACCATATGCAAAGGATAACCATTGTGAGTTGATTATCCATGTGTTAATTATCAAGTTTCACTCCAGTTGATCACTTCGCGTAAGTATAATAGGGTTGCTTGTTCTACTAGTTTTATTGTATTTTATTATTTTTTATTTAGCTTTTAATATATGTGATAGTTAATAAGTTTTATTCGTTTTGTTCACTTTAAGTATGCTTTAGTGCTTTCTTTTTCAATTTCTTTTCTTTTCTTTTGATAGGGAATTATATTCAGTATAAGTTCTTTGTTTAAAAGTTTTTTGATTGTGATTTCCGTTTTTTCGTTTAGATCTGATGATGAATACGAGAAGTATTCAAAACATTATGCATTATAAAGTAAAGAATCTGAAACAAGATGTTCAGTATATCTATGGTTTTAATATTTAACTTTATATATATGTATATATATATATATATATATATATATATATATATATATATATATATATATATATATATATATATATATATATATATATATATATATATATATATATATATATATATATATATATATATGTCGTACCTAGTAGCCAGAACGCACTTCTCAGCCTACTATGCAAGGCATAGTAGGCTACTATGCATATATAAATGATATATATATATATACAGGTGTGAAAGCCTGCACATGCTCAATAGGCTGATGGTCATTAATTCCAAAATTATTTTTGTTAACTTCAGTCGAAAAGTATTGACAAAAAATTCCATTAACCTTAATATCACTCCGGGACGGATAAACCCGAAAGAATTTCAATTTTCATAATATAGCTTCAAAATTTTCATCATCATCTGGCCTTGGGACTGCTCATATCTTTTAATATTCGAGTCACATTCTCAAGACGTATTGCAATTAGCAGTCTTACTACTGTAAATGTTGCTAAGAGAAGAAATAAGAGCAGGAGATAAGAGGGAAGAGAGGAGGAACAGCAGGAAGGCAAATGAAATGTGAGGTGAAGGAGAGGAGGATTAAGAGATGCAGAAAGTGTACATGACAAGTTAGAACGATAGAAGAGAAGAGATGAGCAGGGGGAGGATACGAACGGAGAAGAGAGCAAGAAGATAGAAGTTTAGATAAACGAGGTAACAAGATGCTTAAGAGGAAGACAATGGAAAGAAACAGAAGAAGGAGAAATAGGAACATAAGGAAGACTAGGGGGAATTTGCGAAGTAGAAAAACTGAAAACATCATTAATAAAAAAAAAGTGCAACAGCATCGGAAAGAATAGGCCGAGGATGATGATAAGAAGGAAGAGAAGAAAGAGAGTGAAGTGTAGGAACACAGAGTGCAGGAGAAGCCGGAGTAAGAGCAGTATGACAGCGGAGATGGAAACTAGAAAAACATGATGAAAAATGAGGCGGGAATGGAGGATGATGAGAATAACAGCTTGAAAAATAATTGAGGATAACGAAGCCTAGAATTTAAGAAGATGTGGAGGGCACTAACTTAGAGGACGAAGTAGTGGAGGGCGAGGCAGTGGAGGACTAGGTGACTGAGGACGAGATAGTGGAGGACAAGGTGGTGGAGGAGAATGCGGCAGAGGAAAACGTAGTGGAGGTTGACGTGTTAAAGGATGAAGGGGTGGACAGCGAAGTGGGGTGAAGGATTAGGTAATAGAGGACGAAGTAGTGAAGGGTGACGTTAGTGAGAGCCAGAGGGTGGAGTGTGAGATTGCTCTTAACAAAAGAATCTCGGAGTTCCAGAAACTATTCAAAGACAAATCTCTGTCTTCAACCAAGAAAATTCCTCCATGAATTCTATCGATCGGCTGAAGCAAAACACATCCACCGTCCTGGATGTGGCATGTGAGTTACGCATTAATAACGAATTTTACAAAATGGAAACTTCAAACAGGGCTTTTATCACTAGGCAGGTCATTATCATGTATCCTGAAATGAATATTAATTAGGAATACCATTAGTGCTCATGTTAATACATTTTTTTAAGTTTTTAATAGCAGTGCTGACCTTTATTAACTTCAAAATTATCATAGGGCCACCATTTCACGTGGACTACGAGGACAGGAAGCCAATGGCTTGACAAAGGTCTCCCAGTTGTTTCTCAGTACATTTTTCAGTGTATGTTTTGAACTGTAGTACTGTCATGCCATTTATGGCTTCACCAGGTAAGCAATTTTATGGTTTATTGACCCAGTGAATGAAAAAGCATCTTCGGTTGTTGGTTCTACATTGTTAGTCGTTCTCTGGAGACTCAATAAACTTAGCTCGGGGATGAATTTTGTCTCTCTACCCTCAAACTCTTTCAAAGCAGCTATGTCATTTTGATGGAGAATTTTCTGTGTTTAGATTCATTAGCCATCAGCCATTTGCCTAATAACCAAATGGTTCAGGGTTCCATTTTGAGCAAAAAGAGACATTTCGGCCCGTTTCATTACCCATGAAACTAAAAATGTACTCCCAAGACATTCGATGCCTATGAGACAGAGAGATAGAGATAGAGAGAGAGAGAGAGAGAGAGAGAGAGAGAGAGAGAGAGAGAGAGAGAGAGAGAGAGAGAGAGAGAGAGAGAGAGAGAAAGAGAGAGAGAGAGAGAGAGAGAGAGAGAGAGAGAGAGAGACCAAAAAGTGAACAAATTAGCATGTTCTGTGTTATATAAAAAACAATTGTATTGGAATTACTTTACCTAATTGCCGCTATGGACATGATGAAAGCAAAAACACGAACACACTCACTTTATTCAATACAAATTACAGAATAATGCTAAGTAAAATTAAATTAAATAGATTTTGATAAAGATCATTGGAGAGTAAATTAGATAGTAAAGATATTAAAAACGTAAATTACGAAGCAATCCTATGTCTTATGTATTCATTAAGCTAAACAATGGAAAAAAGGTGTAAGAAATATGTACAAATAAATAAATAAAAAAATTAGCTCTTACCACCAAGACCAACGGGAGACCGATCAATGTCAGGCTTCAAATTCGGACACAAATTGTATTGGCAAAAAGAATATGCAGTGCGATTTACATATCAAACCTGCCAAACGACCAGATCCGCAGGCTGGAATTATTCAATCAGCCCTTGGCATGGGGCTTGGGCAGGTCGGAGGAGAGAAGGGGCTCCGAGGTATCGTAGGACTAGTGAAGAATAAGCTTGGAGGTATTGTAGGACTAGTGAAGAATAAGCTTGGAGGTATATCGTAGGACTAGTGAAGAATAAGCTTGGAGGTATATCGTAGGACTAGTGAAGAATAAGCTTGGAGGTATCGTAGGACTAGTGAAGAATAAGCTTGGAGGTATCGTAGGACTAGTGAAGAATAAGCTTGGAGGTATCGTAGGACTAGTGAAGAATAAGCTTGGAGGTATCGTAGGAATAGTGAAGAATAAGCTTGGAGATATCGTAGGAATAGTGAAGAATAAGCTTGGAGATATCGTAAGGCAAGTGAAGAATAAGCTTGGAGTATTATGGGGGCTAAGGGAGTCTAGCTTTGAGGAAGGGTCACGGAGCAAGGGGAGAAGAGTTTTGGAGGGGTCTTGGGACTTGGGGCAGAGGGGCTTGGAAGAAACAACTAAAGTGGGAGTAGCGTTGGACTCTATATAAGATTTGGGAGGGATATTAAGCTTTTTAAGTGACTTTATGGAAGAAGATGGAGCTTTATAAGAAGTCTATAAGGGACATTGGAACTTGTATGAGGTTTGTGAGGGGTAAGGAGCTTGTAAGGGATGGGCAAATTAAGAACTTGTGAGAGTAAAAGACATAGAAGGAAAAGGAGCTTCTTGTGGGAAAGAGGAAAGAGAGCTATCAGGGGAAAGCGCCAAGCCATTACGACTATATAGCACTTGGCAGAGGTCAGGATAAAGATTTGGGATGGGATGGGGGAAAGGAATGGTACCCAACCACGCAGACGATCGGGGATTGATCACCGACCTGCATGAAGCGAGACCATCGCTCTACCATCCATCCCAAGTGGCTAGGCAAGAGACTTGGGAAAGACCAAAACAAATATGATCGTTTAAAATTTTCTAAATTTTCAGTAGATTATTACGAAACTTATCCCGTATTTACTTTATATTTATTAGTACGTAAATCAGGGGACATTGAACCTTGGGAATATGACAGCAATATTGCGATAAACATTTTATGATTCAATCATTTTGCGTCACGGAGCAATTTAATTATTGGGATATTTCTAAAATTGCTCTAACGCGGTTATCTGAGAGTTGCATGAATGCAGAAAATGCATCACACCGTAAAATTAAATATTCAAAACACGAAAATCCATCATGTGCAAAATAGTTATTATGAGGACACGAAAGACAGAAGGAGTTCATCTATCTCCGTTTTGCAACTACGTTCCGATGTCTGAAATATTTAAAAATGCAATGATACATTTTTATTCAAGTTCATGAACTGTGTTTGCTTATTCCAATAATATTTATATCCCTCTTCGTTCAATTTATATTCCACACACTGAACACAATAAGAGTGAAAATCTTACTTGCATTTGGATATACAGTAAATGTACGTTATAAAGAAAATGAACACAAAAACAACGCATTACAGCTCTTTTCACGAGGTTGTGTTCACTCTTTTAAATATGAGACATTAACCAAGTTGACCAGTCCACACCAGAAAGGGAAGGGACTTTTGTCCCTTCACCTTCTAGTGTGTGGTCTGGTCAACTTACTTTAGCCACGTTATTGTGACTCATCGCCTACATTACCCAAATTTACACAGTCGAAGATTTTAAATGACTGGTAGTATTCTGTTATTTCTTGTTCATGAACTCGAAGGAGAAAAACAAAAATGGCAAAGTATCCTTGCTCTAGCTATCCCTAACATATACAGCCTGTCCTCAGGGAATATGTGTCCTCGTGGTAATCACTACTTAACGAGAAATTAGTGCTATTATGTACACCCTATCCATGGTTAGGTTAGGTTAAGGTAGGTTAGGTAATTAGGTCAGGTTTGGTTAGTTTAGGTTATGTTAAAAAACGGAGTTTTCTCAAACAAGTGAACTATGAATTTAAAAAACTATTTAAATTTTTCCTAGAATTAGAATTTAACATAAAAGGAAGCCTATACCTTAGGGGTTGTCAACGAAAATGAGCTTAACATTAACTTTTTATAATTATAACTCTGGATTTATAACACAATAAAGTTATAGCTTCAAAATATTCTCTAAGACAAAGGATCCCTTGCCTATTTACAAATAGACTATCATTGGAACCGTAATATGCATTCAGGACATCACAAATATCTTGATAACTATCCAGGCGGTCCCAGAGGTGCGTTGATATCGTGATAAAATAACTTTACACTGGGAATGAGCTATCATAGTGCATAATCCTCGAAAATATAGCGACGTGCCAGATTGCTCGGTACATGGCTTGGCGAAAACATTGAATTAGCATTCCGCAACTGCAGTATCGGTATACACTCCGAAATATCTGTTTACGAAATAATGCTAATGATATCCAAAATCTATTCTATAACTTTTACAATCCTAGAATAAAAGTTGCTTGGTTAGGTTAGGTTTGGTTTGAACATTAAAATGCTTATATCCTGCTTATATCCTGCTTATATCCTGCTTATATCCTCCCAAACTCATTCATGTTTTTGTCTATCCTAAGCAGGACATAGCCAAACGATCCCGCATCTTTCATGCCATTCGGTAATTAGTTCGTTAAGTCAGCAACCCTATTTCCAAATTTGTATATTACACAGGTCTTTTCATAATCTAAACTTGCTCATTTTGAAAGCATTATTTCGAGTTCAGCTTCGTCTTTTATATTTAGCACTTTATTAATTGTTCCTTCTTATACCCTTCATCCCTTTATATACTTGTATCCTTGCCATTCTAGAGATCGAAAAGTTAGTCTCTATATATGGAAGGTTTCTAATTCATATGATTAAATTTGTCATCCTATTCTGTATATGGAAAAGTGAATTTACGTTCCTTCTACAGCATGGCACCTTAGACTGAGCTTCATAATCAATATGAGACGTAACAAGTACAAGACTATTCGTGCAAATAACACTAGAATTTTTATATTGCTCTTGCTCATATGTTTGAATTGGGGAACGATGTTTCTGGGAACGCAACAAACACATTATTTACGGTAATTAGTCCTGTTATCCAGTGATTAATGAAGTCAGTTCACAACTGAAGAGTCCTGGGTCCAATTTCCGGGGCATGAACAATGCGTTTATGCTCGTTTCCTTTCATCTGCTGCGTCTGTTCCCTAGGTACCTGGAAGTTAGGCAACTTTGTTGATTGCATCACTGAGAGGATCAGCGAAAGGTCTTGGAGGTACCTCCATCCATGAGCATAACCGGTTTCCTGTCCCGTACAATGGACGAACCATAAACTTTGGAACTATTGAGTCTTAAACATTATTAAATCAAGTTCAAACCCATAAAAACAGGAGCTGCATCATTCTCACTGAGCATGCTAAATGTTTAAAAGTCCTAAGTGTAGGTGTTGTATTGATTTTAGTGTGACAAAGACCTTCCACGTGTGGTCTGGCTGTTCCGACAGCGTTTCTACACAAAAGGCTGTTTACTCGAACCTCTGCTTGCATTCCCATTCCTTAAGACGATCACTGTCATGTTTACCTTTATCCGGCGAACAAAGTTAGTTGATACATTGCCCAGCAGTTTGACAAAATTTATGGTTCATATTGTTGCAGTTTCAGTATTTGTGCTGGAAAACCTTTTATTCTGAAAGTGATGTACTGGGGATTCAAATGCCATCTTTTAATCCTAAATGATTTCAAGGAAACGTATTGGATTCGCTGGATAGATTTTTCAACATCTCGCGTGATGTATATTTCTGTGCTTCTAACGACTTGTTTGGTGTCCGTATTAAAAAGAGTAATCAAGTGGCCCAAATTCATGGTAAAGAAACGATGAATAATTGAAGGATTTATTTTCTACGACGTTTCTTTCTTCTCAGGAAAATCTTCAGGTAAAGAATGAATACATGAGGTATCATTTTGGGCTAAATGCACATGTGAAAAAATCGATAAAATATGGCGTGAGGTGATGGGCCAATCAAGCACAGGGTAAAGAGAAATGGTCTAATCAAGCATAGGGTAAGGGGGATTGGCCCTATCAAACATAGGGTAAGGATATGGCACTTTCGGTGGGCGGGGAGACCTGATTACTACATTCAAAATTCTCTTGTAATGCAAGAGTTTTCAAAGAATGCAAACCACCTCTACACAGTGAAATCACAAAAACGTTACATATCTGCCTGGGATACTTTTTAGCTCATCATGGTCCAAGTGGTAATTAGTGTGCCTGAAGAGTTTTCAGTGGTGGGTTCAATCCCATCATAATGCTTTAATTTTTTCTTGAAGATCGTATTTCATTATTCTAATTAGAATTAAACTTTAGTCGAATTGTGTGTCCAATTTAATAAATTATTTTTGTTTATATATTTTTCACGTTCAGTTCAATAGCTGGCTAGGTAAAAGGTTATTTGGTAATTTCGCGATATTTTGCAGCCGGATATGGCCTGTTATGGGTCTTTACAATGCACCAATTTTTTAATCAATTTGCAAGGGGATAAACCGGTTACATAAATTGTTTGTGTGTGGTTCCAGTGGACGAGTGGCATTCGGGATACTTCTTATCTTATTTTTAATTGTGATTCGTATCCAGTATGCTTAATGCTGCAGTAACTGATTAATGGAATTAGGACCTTCATTTAATACGTAACATATGCTAATTTTCAGGGGAAAGCGCTAACCCAGTATGGCTATAGAACAGCTAGAAAGAACATGAGAACAAGGAGACGAGATGTAAGGACAAGGAGTTACGATATGAGAAAAAAGAGCTCGGATATGAGGACAATGAGCTCGGATATGAGAATAAGAAATTGGGATATGAAGGAGTGAATGAAAGAGTTCCAATCACTCGGACAATCGGGAATTGAACGCCAGTCTTGCAAAAAGTGCAGGCGTCGCAAGGTAGGTCACAGCATACCGACCAGTCCAAGTAGTTGGACTCTATCCCATGCAGATCTTGTTGAAGGCTTTGCATCTCGCCACTCAGACTTAACGAGTCAGGAAATCAATTTGTTTACCAAACAACTCTTTTCTCCGTTGCTGACTCTTAGGGTGACAGACGACTTGAAAGAGTCAACTTATGAAAGTGTATTATGATATTAGTGACAATTTGTTTAAGTAAAATTAATGTCTAAAATTTTCATCTCATGAGATCATTATCATGATTCTAGGAGGCTTTACATTCTATCAGTTGCCTATCTGTTGTTGCTTCCGGGGATCAATGTCTCCGCGGCGCGGTCTATGATTAGGGCTTTATGACCATGATTATGACTCTATGGCCAGGGTTCGTGGTCTGGTCAACGAGCCTGCTAGACGCAGCGGTTCTCAGTCTGACGAATGAGTTACAACCCGGTTGATCAGGAATCATTTGGATTTGTCAAGTTCTCTCTCGTGGCCACCGTGGTAGGTTGACTAGTTATGCCCCTTGAGTTAGGAGGGTGAGTGCTGAAAAGTCTTGGGCCCTTAATATTGATAGAATTGTCGTTCAGCGTACCTATTGTACTTCTGTTTTTCAAAGAGATTATTTTGCACATCTGTCATACATTCTGGTCTCATGAGGTGTTGTTTCCCTTAAACATATTTAAAACCAATTCCTCTAATATTTTCCATGTGTAAATTGTTATGGACTCCATTACCATAATGTTTACATTACCTTCTTAACAACTAAGCCTGTTTCATTGTCTCTACTACAATAACAACTATTATTCCCCTTCCATCACTATCGATAACAACAGGAGCACACTGGAATATATGTTCCTCTGATTGGATCATAACCTTTTTTTTAATGGGTGAGTGAAGATAAGGCACTTATGAGGAAGCTCGTAAATGTGTGCCATGAGGCCTCTGTGTTCAGTCCTTACCACATTATCTCCCTCGACTTATTGTCTTATTCCTTTATATCCTTTTCCTACTTTTCACTTTCAACATCATTTAATCTTACTCTCCCATCCCTTCCTCACACTCCTACCATTCAGTCCTCATCCACCGTCCCTCCATCTCAACGCTTCTCTTCAAATGTTCACAGAAATCACATTAACGTCATATATATACGAGAAAATCAATAATAAGCCTCAGAACATCTAGAGGATTCAGTTGAATCCCAGCGATGCATTACTTTTGACCATTTTCGTGGAGTAGTGGTCTAAGGCGTGTGCTTGGGAATACCCAGAGCATAGGTTCGAATCCTCCTTATGGCTCCTACTGACTTTCGCATTATTATGTCAAAACCCCGATACTTGCTGTTTGCAAGAATAAACACGGGAACTCCCAGGTAATATTCATGCTTGCTTAACGTCTTAACACTAATGAAAGAATAACATTCCTTTGACTATTAAATTCCAAGGTTATTAGAATTTACTCAAGTTCATAATTAGATCATGAAATTGAAGAAATAATTCAAAGCAAGTGGACTTTCGTGTGGCAATAATGCTCATATTTTGAAGCATTCAATTATTTTAACAATATTTTGTTATCTATCTATCTATATATATATATATATATATATATATATATATATATATATATATATATATATATATATATATATGTATATATATATACAAGAACAATCACAAAAAAACACAGTTTTTTCGATTAAGCTTTAGTATCCAGTAGGAAAATGAAACGACTATTCCGAACGTTATCGTGTTTCAACACATTATGAAGGAAAACAGCTATTCCTGGATAACTTGTTGAAACAGGAAAACGATCAGAATTTTTGTTTAATTTTCCTTGTGGATACTTACGCTTAACCGATTCCCGTGTATTTTGTTATATCCAAGATACTTGCAGTGTAAATAAACGTTCAGATATATCCAAGTAAAATGCAAAAGTTCCCTTCTTTTCGGATTGAAACTTTTCAAGATAAGCATTATATAAGTGAAGTAAAACTCACCCAAAGAGCAACGGAAGCGAATTAAATTATTGGTGCAGTTGTGTGTCCCGGAACCTATCAACGTTTGTCAGTGAGGAAGCTAATGATGTCACGGATCTGAAGTGATTGATCCAGAAGGAGGCTGATGACGGGATGGCTCTAGGATGGTCGACGAAGAAGGGTGCTGATTGGTCGCTAAAGAAGGATGCAGATGACGTGGCAGAACTGTACTGGTCTATGGGAGTGTTGTGATGTACTGGGAGATGGGAACAAGTAAAAATAAGCTTAGAACATTTCTATACGTTGTGGCAGGAGATATACAATGATAAACAATACAATGATACAATGATGTGATACAATGATAAACAAGGGATAGTAGTCAGGTCATAAAGACCTATTACCAAACATTTATCCCCTCAGTCATTCATAACTAAGCACTATTACATAATTACCAGCAGGAACCATGTAAGATTACCATTATCATCTCCATTATTTTTCCAGCAATTCCCATTATGAAACGGAAATACCTACTGCGACAGCCATCACCGCGGCTCAGCTTCAACACCACTATCGTGCTTCCTCCATCACAGCCAATTCTATCAATGACTATTGTACTAAAAACTAACAAACAAAAAAGAGAGGGAATTGGACAAATTCCTACAAAAACACAAGCGTTGAAAAGGGATTTTTTGTAATTAAGTATTGCAAAGGTAAACGTACAGTGAAAGGGAAACCTTATATACTTTCTGTTGATTTTATTATTGAAAATTTATTTTGAAAAGAGAGAGAGAGAAAGAGAGAGAGAGAGAGAGAGAGAGAGAGAGAGAGAGAGAGAGAGAGAGAGAGAGAGAGAGAGAGAGAGAGAGAGAGAGAGAGAGAGAGAGAGAGAGAGAGAGACGGGGGAGAGAGATACAGAGAGATAGTAATAGAGAGAAAGTGAAAGAGAGAGACCTAGGTTCCACATAAAAGCCCACAGCACAGAAATGATGAGGATGGTTCCCAAGGCGGTGCTGCCTGTGAGTTAATACGCCACGGAAATTAGTTGAAAATTTAGAGTCTCCTTTTGTGGCGAAACAGTTACACGGGAGGAGAATATTGGTCTCTTTTTCTCCATGAACGGAGCTCTGTTTGAAATAATAGTAAAATAATATATTCAGTGTGTAATGTGTTTGTTTAATTGATTGCTGTTATGTAGTCAAATAATTAGTCAATTGTTATGACCACTGTCATCTTGGCTCTCATCGTATCTGCAATTACCAATTATTATTATTATCAAATAAGAGTTATATTAAGTTAAATATCATTTCCTGTGTCATCGTTTTAATAAATTCCATTTCCTGGAAAAAAATCTACATTTCTCTACCAAAAAAGTCATTAATTTTACATGGTCAGTTATGCCAAAATACCCAAAGTAGAAGAGAATAATAATACGTGAAATTCATCATTAAACAACCATATAACAGTGAAACAGAGAAATGCTTTCAAGCAATAACACATGTGTAATATTATTTGTCTCTCTGAGCACACTATGCTCCTTGTCAGTCAAATAAATTGATTTTCCCATTGGCGGGGACAGTTTCCAACTCCTGGGTGCCTAATTACTGCTAAGTAAACAGAAGTAGAAGGAAAAAGAAACCTTATAAACACTGAGGACACTGAACTCGGAATCTTCAGTTATGATCCGATTACCTTGACAGATGACTAAACGTCAAGTTAAATCTTCACAATGTAAAGACAATGAATGATGATCTGATAAATCCATAAGATTTTGGGTTATATTCAATAACTCATTCCTTTGCTCAGGGAGGGATAGTAAAATATTAAAGTAATATCTACTACATAAAGTAACTTACCACTATAGTAAAGCCCCTCGTGCTGGCTTTACTATTGTGGGCTTGGGGTTTTTCAGGTAGGGCAAGGTTTGTGTTGTGCAGAAAATACACAATACACTTCTGGTGGTTCCTGGAAGTATATGAGATGAAGGTGAGAAATTTTCAAGAGGGATCAAGGAGGAGAAAAAGTGGGGAATAAGTATTATAAATAAAGAAAGAAAAGTTATGCAACTTGGGAAGAGATAATGACATGGGCTCGGTGGGATGGGCGCAGTGGGATGTTCACTATCAATTTTATATCCAGCTTTCAGGATAATTCCTGTGGAAACTATTAGAATCTGAACTGGTAGAACACGTTACACTATCTAATATATATAATGTAACTCTTTCATAATTTTTTTAAACTTATGTGGGAAACAATCCATCAATCCCACATCAATTATGTTACCTGGTACGGGTCTATTATGCTATGCGATCCAGGTCTATTATGTCACCCGGTACGGGTCTGTTATGTTACCTGGTCCGGGTCAATAATAATCCTCTCTCGTAATACATTTTTGTAATTATCTAACCTAACAATTCAGAAGCGATTATATTCATTGATGCCATATTATCTCGGGAATTTTATTTTTTCTGAATACACTCAGATTGAGATTATTAAGCATTTCCTACTTTTAGAAACCAGACGTTAGTAACTATTGTACAAAGTGAGTGTTCACACTTGCAATAAATGTGAACACATCTTAGCCTTCCCTCTTATTTCAAAAAGAATTTGACCAAAATTATAATGATGAGCAAGTAACTTCGGTTGCAATTCAAGATGAATACGCTGTAGATGCAACAGGTTTCTGCATCAGTAATGAAAATGGTTCAGATAAATATTTACATTAGGACATAAAAGTCAGTTTAATTTAATTTTGAGTAGAGTGTCGATAAATTTTATTCTATGTGTTGTGTAACATTAAACATATAATTTATGTATAAATGAATTTTGAGTTCGTACATATGTTACCTGTATATATATATATATATATATATATATATATATATATATATATATATATATATATATATATATATATATATATATATATATATATATATATATATATATATATTTATATATATATATATATATATATATATATATATATATATATATATATATATATATATATATATATATATATATATATATATATATACAACACAAGTTTAAAGATAAAAACTAAAGCACTGGAAATAGTACAGCAAATTTTAAGCTATATATATATATTTCTATTTATATTATATATATTTTTCTGCAGTATGCTCGTCCAATTTAGATAGAAATGTCTCATTCCGTGTTTTTGCTCAATATTTTATACATACTTGAATGTATCTGATTCTTTATCAAGATTTTTGAAGGCTTGCATTCATGCCTTCAAAATCAAGCATTCAAGCTGGATTTTTGGAAACACTTGCGTATTTCACTCTGGAAATATTGCATATAAAAGGATTCGGGTTCGGGTTCGGCGCCCGGGTTCGAATCCTGGGCGGGACAGAAATGGTGGGCCACATTTCCTTTCAATTAATGCCTCTGTTCACCAAGCAGTACGTAGGTACTCAGGGGTTGGTCAGCTTGTTGCATCCTGGGCGGAGTTAGTAATTCGGCCATTAGGGGGGCGGCGACCTTGATAAGAGCCTAATTACGTGTATGAAAACAATCGGGCTTCCTGTCCCCCAACACAATAAATTAATTAATAGCAACAAAATCTGAATCAGCTTTCTGTTTATAGATGATATATACAAATATTATTATTTATATATATACGGTTATTACCGCAAAGTTGAGTGAAAGGGGAAGAAATATACATTAACTAGTAATAGGTTGAATACAAAATTATAATATTCACATATCAACTGTTTTATTCATGCCGAATTCGCTTTTTTGGAACCTTGACAAGCCACTGTTGCAAGGGAAATATAATTATAATTATTAAATTAATTCTTGTAACTTTGAACATATTATATCTGCAATATCTGCAAACAGAGGCTAGTATGGCATATAAACTTCGAGAGGAATTAGACACAAGGACGACGGAAATTTGAGAGAAAGAGAGAGGAGAGAAAGACGTATGAGAGCGAACAGGAGATCCGAGAAAGTGAGAAAGGAGGGATGGAAAGAAGAAGGTGGCTGAGAGGAGGAAGGGAAGGAGAGGGTGGAATTAAATGAGGGAACTAGAAGTTGCTGGACAGAATGACAAGTTGAAAGGAGGGAAATAGAAGTTAAAGGAGGGAAATGGAAGTTAAAGGAAGAAAGTGGAAGTTCCAGCTAAGAGGAAACTGAAAGTTGCAGCAGTGAACTGGAAATTACATGAAAGAACTAAAAGTTGTTACAGAGAACTGTAACTTAGAAGAGAGAAAATATAGAATACATGTTCGAGTGGATTAGAGTGTATAAACCGAAATTTACTTGGTTTCCTATGAAGCCTCAGGAGATCTTTGCGTGTGGTGAGGTTACAAATAAATTATAATTACCCTTCTCCTGAACTGAACTATGCACGTCAAGATAAAGAAAGAGCCAAGAAAATCCTGGAATCGTCCTCAGCATCACACAGACACAGCTGATGGAAGCTGTATGAAGATTAAATATATTGGGCTTGTGGTTTTTTCCTATTTTAATAGCAAGTATCGAGGTTATTTATATATTTGTGAATGTATTTGATTATTATAAGGAATTGGAACACATCATACATGGATGTTGTGTTGCAGTCATGGAACAACACTTCTATACTTCCGGAGCCCAACACGACGATCAACTGGTGATCAATACATAATTATATTACTCTTCGGCCACCGAGGTTCTAAAGTATGTGTTTCTCTGCCACACCAATGGCTCCTGCCTCTATTGCCGGCTCCATCCGCAAGTCTTAGTCTCTATCGCCTGTTCCCGCCCCCAATTTCATCTCTCGCTGACACATCCCGACATCACCAGCACCACCATGAACGCCAGCACCACCACGGACGTCAGCACCACCACGGACGTCAGCACCACCACGGACGTCAGCACCACCACGGACGTCAGCACCACCACGGACGTCAGCACCACCATGGACGTCAGCACCACCACGGACGCCATCACCAGCACCTCCACGGACGTCAGCACCACCACGGACGCCATCACCAGCACCACCACGGACGCCATCACCAGCACCACCACGGACGTCAGCACCACCACGGACGCCAGCACCACCACGGACGTCAGCACCACCACGGACGTCAGCACCACCACGGACGCCAGCACCACCACGGACGCCATCACTAGTGTGGTAAAAGAGCTCACCAACAACAGGAACGGCTTGGCCTGCCGTGTAAATACTTCCCTCGTAATTAACCCTGGGAGTGTACCACGATAAAACATAATTGGATTGACCTTTTTTTATTTTCACTTTCCGAGGTTATCAACGCTAACTCCTCCTCTCCCTCCTTCTCCTAGCACATTCAGTCTTTCACCCGTGTCTCTCTCTCTCTCTCTCTCTCTCTCTCTCTCTCTCTCTCTCTCTCTCTCTCTCTCTCTCTCTCTCTCTCGATCGATCGATCGATCGATCGATCGATCGATCGATCGAACGAACGAAAATCCTGTTTACCGTGTTCGCACTTGTTCTTCTGACTGTAGAAGAGTTCATTGACAAGTCGCATATAAACGGATTAACCAATTTTCTTCCGCTTCAGCCTCCAGCCTCATCCTACCATGGACCTTGAAGCCACAATACCGCACAAGGGAAGGTATCCACACATCAAGATGAGTACTCTGCTCCTCATCATTCTGTATATACACTGAGAATATTTCAGTCCTGAACTGTGTAAAATACTGTAGTAACACCTCGTGTGTTAATAGTCCTGAAACCTAACAACAGATAAATCAATGTCGAATTTAAAGACATTTTTGAGTGGTTGAACCATAACATTTGATGTTATGGTTCACTACAGGGAAGGTGGTGAGAGACTAGGCCTCGGTTTCATGCAGATTTGACATCAGCTCAAGGTGCCATGATCTAAATGGCATATACGACCCTTACGTGACCTCATTTCTGAATTTCGTGACATCATTACTTCTCTGCATGACTTCCCATCCCCCGTCTCGTAGTTCTTCATGTGGCTTATCATGTTACAGGATGCAATATGTGACCTTTTACAAAATACAGTTGGCTTCTTCTCGTTATATACTTGCCTTCAAGACTGACAGGTATATATATATATAAATTATGAACTAATATTCTATATATCTGAATCATTTAATGTTTACAAATAATTCGCATAATAATTGTTGTGGATGTCATGCTTCTCATTTTGCAGGCCACAAACAAAAACAAACAAGGAAATGTAGGACGCGTTTATACGTACATTAACGAGTACATGTGTGAAACTTTACAAGTTTTCATCCATGTTTAATTAAAAGCACAGAGAGCTACAGACCAAAGTCAATCTTTTCCGATGTTTCTTTCAAATGGTCGACTTAGGCAACTGAAAACGGTCGACATTAATCCTAGAAAGGACACACTCTTGATTGACTGAATGAACAACAAGGTTCATAGTGTCGGAATAACGTAGTAATTGATGTAATAAAAACATAAAATTCATCTAATCTCTGAATTAAGTACACAATTCTCGGAACATATCTCCAATAGCAGAAATTGCACTGGATGAGACAGTACCCCAGTTATCCATCAAGACCAAGGGAAAAAAGTGCCTTTTTATCTGACACAGAGGAAAAGACATATGATCTGTTCTCTAGCACAGAGGATAGAACAAATGTGGACTATCCTCTGACGAAAAGAGAGGCTTCATGTACCTCACTCAATTGCCATCCGGGATATGAGATCAATTAAGCTTTCCTCACAACAGACAATCTGTGTTTCAAAAAGAGGATTGACAGCCTTAAGAACTGGCTGTTAACTCTGCAGAACTGACATTACACAGACAAGAAGGTACAAATAACATTGAGAATTGACTTTGCCCCTGACAAGTGCTTCGTCATCATCATTGATCTTTCTGATGCAATAAACCTAATATTTATATCGTATTATGCAAACAAATCTAAGTTAATAAAATGTTGTACTAAGGAGGCCACGGAGGAGGCCTAAGTTGTACTAAGGTTTTACTAAGGTTGTACTAAGGAGGAATGTCTCCAAAATCATAACTCTGATTTTGGAGACATTCCTTGCGAGTAAGTTGCTTTGATTTGCTTTCCCAGAGTGTTCATTGACAGCGGCAGGTGAGAGAGAAGGAGAAAGGGGCTGTCAGGATGAATTGCTAGAAGGTTTGGAGACACTCTTATTCGGCATTCTCTATACTTGAAAAATCTACAAGTTATTCAAAATATTTTAAAAGGTGTTATTCGGCGAGTGTTACAAAGTGTTTTACATTTATTGCGTGTGATGCTGGACTGTTGCGTGTGACGCTGGACAGTTGCGTGTGACGCTGAACAGTTGCGTGGGATGCTGGGCAGTTGGGTGTAACAATGAACAGTTGGGTGTAACAATGAAGAGTTGTGTGTGACGCTGGCCAGGTGGGTGTGACGCTGGACAGTTGCGTGTGATGCTAGAGAGTTTGTTTCTGATATTGGAAAATTGATTGGTGACATTGAATAATTGATTTCTGTTGCTGACCAATTAGGTTCTGAGTTTGAATAGTTAGATTGCGACGTTGAACTATTAGGGTAAGAGATGTTAACGAATATTGTCCCTCAATCAATTTGTTACTTACTGAACGAAGTCCTTTGTAAATAATGAAATTCAATATCTAACTTATTGATGTATTCCTGATCTCTTATGGTACAACCAGATGTTGATGCTGTTCCACTGTTCAAGTCCCTCGCCTTATGACTTGATTCATCTGTCTTATGAATTGATTCACTCGCTTTATGAATTCATTCATCTTCATGAACCGTATTTGGGTCCGTAATGCCCAAGTTCCCCGAAATCCATACACCCCTGAAATCTCAGTCACAAACATACTTACCCTAAATCAAATCCCACATCCTCATCCCTAAATAGCTAGGATAACATGCCAATGTTTTCACATTCATAACGCTCACCCAACCTTCAACGCCCACGCACACAAAACATACACACACACACACACACACACACACACACACACACACACACACACACACACACACACACACACACACACACACACACACACACACACATACACACACACACACACACACACACACACACACACACACGCACACACACACACACACACACACACACACACACACACACACACACACACACACACACACACACACACACATAGGGGGGCCTCATAGCCTGATGGATAGCGCGCAGGACTCGTAATTCTGTGGCGCGGGTTCGATTCCCGCACGAGGCAGAAACAAATGGGCAAAGTTTCTTTCACCCTGAATGCCCCTGTTACCTAGCAGTAAATAGGTACCTGGGGGTTAGTCAGCTGTCACGGGCTGCTTCCTGGTGTGTGTGTATGTGTGTGGTGTGGAAAAAAAGTAGTTAGTAAACAGCTGATTGACGGTTGAGAGGCGGGCCGAAAGAGCAAAGCTCAACCCCCCGCAAACACAACTAGGTGAATACACACACACACACACACACTACAATAAAACTCACTTTATACCTCAGATAAACAACGCCAATTATAGATACAACACTGCAATATTGATGCAATAGTTGGGAGGGTGATTGCCACAGGGTTTCGTAATAGATCACTGAAAAGAGAAAACCAGGTTTAATACGCAAACGAACAGTGTGTTTATTATGGGTGTTGATGGCGGCTTTGACCACTGAGTGAAGTACACTATTTCAGACTGCCAAATAAATAACAGTAATGAGAATTAAAATGACAAATTATATTACATAATAATTAAAATTATTACAATAGCCATTACATTATTATTTAATGAATATAATAACATAGAGCTATAATTAAAATGGCAGTAAATACATAGAATTATAAATATAATTGTTATAATTTCAATGAATGATAAAGAAAACTGGAAACGAAGAGGAACAATGAAGAAATTATGAGACACGGACTTCACTCACGAACTATACATTTTCACCCTTAAATCTATTTTACCTGGACACTTAAAGCATTGTCATGAAACCATCCACCAAAAATTGTCGTACGTATAGCAACCATTGGTTAAACGAAAAAAAGTGGACTATTGTACCCCTCGTTCAAAAAATAAAATCCAGTTTTGTATCATTAGATTGCACTAAATGAAAGGCTTCTAATGGAACAGTAACTATGCATCTAAACCTAACTTGTTTAGGTTGGACAGGTTGGGTTAGGGTTTAAATCCTAAGCCTATTACGTTATCTTTGGCTTAATATAGTACACATAATTATCTGTATTAACCCTTTAAAGTTAAAATAGAGCCATCAGATGAAAGGAAATGTGCCCAAGCATCTCTCTCCTGCCGCAGGCATCGAACCCGGGACCTTTCCGTTGTACCCAGCCGGCACCAGGTGCTGAATTGTGTTCTAAGCCGCTGTTAGTAGCTTTGAACGGAAGCCCCTTTATTCCTCAGATTCCTCAGGTGATGAAGTTCACCTGTTGCTGGTATGTAAGTGTGCTTGGCGCAACTAACTGTTGTTGCAAGCAACACGCTGCAACACTGTACGGCTGATTATGGCATGTTCCTGCTCTTGGTAAACTATCGTTACTTTGCTGGCAAATAATGTTTCAAGTGTTGTTTACTTGCAGCTGCTAGGACCGCGTCCACCTGAGTTTCTCACGATAAATCTTTAGAGTTCCTGAGTGTGGTGAGTGCCCAGAGTGCAGTAAGTGCCTGAGTACAGGGAATACCTGAGTACAGGGAGTACCTGAGTACAGAGTGTACGTACAACACAGCAAGTACCAGAGTGCAAATACTGGAGGGTGATAGGTTAGTGCGTAAAATCCTGGTGCATAACGCAGTCCCACGAGAGAACATCAAAATGATTTATGAAAGCATAAATTTTATGATATGTTGTAATGGCTAAATGCAAGGTATGAATGAGAAATAGACTCTGTGTTAGGGGGGAGGAGGTGATGGAGAGGGAGGAGGAGGTGATGGAGAGGGGGGGAGGAGGTGATGGAGAGGTGGCAAGGGGAGATAGAGGTGAGGGAGATAAGGGGAAGAGGGGAGATGGAGGTGAGGGAGATAAGGGGAAGAGGGGAGATGGAGGTGAGGGAGATAAGGGGGAGAGGGGAGATGGAGGTGATGGAAAAGGAGGAAAATTAATGGGATGATGTGGGTGGGTGTATTTAGGGACGTATTAACCTACCTGTACACACTTAGCTACAGTTGAACTTCAGTTCTTGAGTCCCAGCTTTCAAAAGCTAATCAGATGCTGAATAGATTCCCGGATCCTCTGGATTGGCAAATCCAAATCTGAATTCGGTTAATGAGTTTTGCTTCACCCACTTCATTTACTGGTATATTCAATTTCTTTATTATTTTGATACTGAAGACTCATTCGGTACATTGTCTCCATTTGTTTCCCTTTGTTCATGCCTTCCTTATGGCAAAGAACATATCCTTCTTGACCCATATAAAACTTTGAGTATTTTGCATGTCGTGATCATGTGTTTGCGTTATTGTGGATCAGTGATAGACTTTGTGTGATATCCACCCGAGGTTATCTTTACCTTTACGTGTCTATAGTGTGTTTCCAGTTAAACCGAAATTGTTCCTTTGGTGTCTCATTTAGAGTCGTTTCTCTGGTCTCCTCTTCGACAAAACTGTTTCTTTGGTCTCTCCTGAGAACATTGTCCCTATCACCACCCCGTCAGGCTGTACTGCTCTTATTTGTCCTTCCTGAGATTACTGTTCCTATTTTCAGATTTTCTTCTTCATTACCTTACATTTATTTGTTTAAATTTGAATAATCGCGCAGTGTACCTATTAAATATTTCTATTAACAATTTACCGTTTCTGAATGACTTGATTTGCCTCGCAACCTTCGCATTGCTTAAAATTATCGATATAATAATTATACTTCTTCAGAGACCGAATTAATTTATATCAATAAAAACAGTATGCGTCCCAATATTGCCCCTTGCTAAACAGAGCACTCTTCCTCATGTAAGGAGAATAGTGGTGAGCATTTTATATATGAATAATTGTACATGAGTTGAGTGTGAATGAGAGAGATACTGATGTGTACATGTTCATATAAAAAGAAAACCTCTCTATTCCCACTATTTAAGGAGAGTTCTGTTTTGTTGCTCGCATCACTTTCCCATCCTTATCCCTCGTGCTGTGCTGGAAAGTGGAGGACCTGATACAAACAACAGGTGAGAAGAAAAAGTCTCGCCTGCTCGGTGTCATAAAACTGTCAACAAAGGAATCGCGTTTTTAATCAAGGCCCTCGAGAATGCGATTTCTTGTGTTGGTGCGAGACGCGACAATTATTAAGGCTGTTTCGTTGTCTTCCTCCTCCTCCTTCCCTGCCACCTTCCATCTCCCCAGCCTAGTTTTCCAGCCCGACGACTGGTGTTCCAGTACACTGCTTTGCTTCCCAGCACTTCGAATCCGGATCCTTAAGTACCGTTACCTAGGTATCCAGCATCAATGCCTGCCCTTCCAGCACCAACGATTGTACTTCCAGCACTAACGCTTACCCTTTCAGCACCTACGCCTATAGTGCAATACTAAGTTCGAACTTCCTGCGCCTTATTTCGAAAATTATTCTAAATTATCATATATTATTTTGTTAATCACAAAATTTCTACAGATACTTCCCAACAACTGACCTAGAGCACTATGAATATCATAGCATGATCTGTGTTTCATAACTCTTCTGTCAATATCAGCCACCCAATGTTTGCCACCAAGCTCATGAGCGCCTTCGTCTGGTCGCCAGTACATATACATGACTTCTACCTGCCGGTACAACAAAATATACGCATTTCTGTTACTATCCCTAAGACTTTTTTGTAACTATCTCTCTTAACACATTCCTAAAATTATCTACCTTTACCAGTTGTCTAATACTGTCTAACTCCTACATAAATTATTTGTTACCGTCTCTCCTTAACACTGGCATGACGCCACTAACGCCATAGCTGTCATCGTCCCCCACCACATGTAACCTGTGAACGCTCTATGCTTCCCCTATCTCACTCACAACCAGATTTAACCACAACCAACTTGAAACAACCAATGGAGTCCCTGATACCTGTTTTATCCCCAAATCCAAGTCTTCGCTAAACGTTAACGACAAAAATGTTTAGCGAAGACGTCTTTGTCTATAACGTGTAGTGTTTAACGAGTAGCAACACTGCATGTGCAAACAAGGTGTGGGTTATTGAGGTACACTTAATAATTCTATTTCTCTGCAAGAGTCACACATTCCAAGACAGGAATGCAGTCCCACTTAATTAATCAGAATGCAGGCATATGCATGCAAGCACACAAACACACTAACACACACACACACACACACACACACACACACACACACACACACACACACACACACACACACACACACACACACACACACACTCACACTCACACAGGATAAAGAGGATTCTGAGGTATGCCACCAGACTGGGCCCGGAACTGAGAGATATGAGCTACGAGGAAAGGCTAAGGGAGCTGAATCTCACATCCCCGGAAAACAGAAGTGTAAGGGGAGACATGATAACCACATACAAAATTCTCAGGGGAATTGACAGAATGGACAAAGACAAACTCTTTAGCGCGGGTGGAACACGAACAAGGGTACACAGGTGGGAACTTAGTACCCAGATGAACCAGAGACATTAGAAAGATTTTTTTCAGTGTCAGAGTAGTTAATAATTGGAATGGATTAAATAGTGATGTGGTGCAGGCTGACACTTTACACAGTTTCAAATGTAGATATGATAAAGCCCAATAAGCTCAGGAATCTGTATACCAGTTGATTGACAGTGGAGAGGTGGGACCAAAGAGCCAGAGCTCAACCCCCGCAAATACAACTAGCTGAGTACAACTAGGTGAGTACACACACACATTACCACAACTCTACACACTAATATATTACCTATTCATTCCATGGAACAAAACCTATTTGATTTTATTTACAAAGGGTTTATGATACTGACACACGCACCATAAAATCAAACATTATATTCACAAATCCGAGCTTGCCAATCAAAAGGATATATTTTTATCTATAGTAGATATATTTTAATCTTTTATAAGATACATTTTAATCTAAAGTAAATCCGTTTTAATCTAAAGTGTATCCATTTTTATCTAAAGTAGATACATTTTAATCTAAGGTAGATAAATTCATATCAAAAGTAGATTCATTTTTAATATAAAGTATATTTGTTTTAATCTAAAATAAATACTCTTTAATCTAAATTATATAATCTAAATAATATATTTTGTTGTATGAAGTAAATACTGATAACTGACCAAATGAATCAAGGATAGATAATTATAAATACACAACTGAGAGGAAGTTGACTCAAAGACCTTGTTGTGTGAGGTGGCTCTCTCCTCCGTCTGAAACTAATGACCCGTGATGATGGAAGGAGAGTGTGTGTTCAAGTCACACCAAGAGATTGATGATTGATGATGATGAGATTGATTGTATCTTGTAGGGCGCACTGTTGCTGGAAGGCATAACCTTTTATGCCCCCCTACAAGTAATAGATTATTTCACTCTCATTCTAAAAGAATGGAAGCGGATTAAATTCAGCATTTTTAGTCCACTAGTACATCGGAAGCTGCTAGATATATTTTTACGTGTTGTTTATTTATATTCCGGTATACAAATATATATTTATATAAGGTATGGTGATGATTTCTGATCATCGGCTTCTGTTGTCATCTTCTGTCTGCTTGGTACCATTTCTTCATTGACATTCATCACTTCTCTAACACTTTGAACAGATAAGAAATTAAAAGGATTAGAGAGAAGATGGATAAGAGGTTTGGGTTATGTTGAGTTCAAGAATAGGAGAATAATAGCCAATCTCTAACCCGTAAGACTTGCTCTCTCTTCCCATGTATTGAATTATAATCTTAGAAGGAAGTTTAGTAACTCCAGAGACAATAGATAAATTGTACCTTGCAGACGATGAGCCACAAATACGTGGTTGAGGATATGATGACCAAACTACATATAAGAAAATGGAGAAACGACGACGTTTCGGTCCGTTCTGGACCATTATCAAGTCGTGATAATGACGACTTGATAATGGTCCAGTACGGACCGAAACGTCGTGTTTTCTCCATTTTCTGATGTGTTCTTTGGTCATCAAATTGTATCTTGTAAAATGTTTTGGGGACAGACTCATACATAAAGTCTACAGGGAATGTATCATTACAATGTAGTAGTGTAGTAGTAGTAGTAGTAGTAGTAGCCGTAGTAGCTGTAGTAGCCACAAGCAGAGGTGCTTGTGTGTGTGTGTGGTGTTGCTTGGCATAAAGTTGCGATATTGCTTATCTTTCATTATTGGAATGAGAGTTTTGGCTGGTGGTCGAACTTCGAGGTAGAGTGATAAACTGTTTCTCCTGAGATCAAAGCAGAGTGGGAATTTGGATGGTCAGAGTGGTAGCTCCTGTCGGGAGCGGGAGACTGTCGTCTGAGATAGTCTGTAAGGATCCTCCAGAATGTTTATGAACCAATTTCCACACATTTGTGTATGTGTATTTTAAGGATCGTATTCCTAAATCCATGGTGTGATGGAGGGGCTTGAGGGTTTATGTGCATTTACTCCAAGGCGCATGTTGCTTTCATTGAGTGTACATATGTCTTTAAAACATGTATATGTGTACTCCAAGGAGTATACACTGAACTCAGTGACATGTGGATTCCAATAGAGTGGAACCCTGATTCCTAGAAGTACACTCTTCTTGGAATCAAGGGAGTTGTCTACACACTGTAGAGAAAGGAATCAGTAGATACGACACACCAGGTAGACACAACACACCAGGTAGCCACAACACACCAGGTAGCCACAACACACCAGGTGGACACAACACACCAGGTGGACACAACACACCAGGTGGACACAACACACCAGGTAGACACAACACACCAGGTAGACACAACACACCAGGTAGCCACAACACACCAGGTGGACACAACACACCAGGTGGACACAACACACCAGGTGGACACAACACACCAGGTGGACACAACACACCAGGTAGACACAACACACCAGGTAGACACAACACACCAGGTAGCCACAACACACCAGGTAGCCACAACACACCAGGTGGACACAACACACCAGGTAGACACAACACACCAGGTAGCCACAACACACCAGGTAGCCACAACACACCAGGTAGCCACAACACACCAGGTAGCCACAACACACCAGGTAGCCACAACACACCAGGTGGACACAACACACCAGGTAGCCACAACACACCAGGTAGCCACAACACACCAGGTAGCCACAACACACCAGGTGGACACATCTCAACAGGAACAGGAGGACGTGGACAAAATCCAATACTGTGTGTGTCTGGCAAGCGGCTGAGGTCAACACAAATGCTAGGGGACATACCTGGGCCCGGGGACAGATGGACGGCGTCTATTTACGGGACGGGTCGCGTGGCTGGCAGGAGTTTGGCCCTCTCAATCCTTCCTACACCTGCTACTTCCTCCTCACATTCCTTTCTCCACCCATGCAACTCTTCACTTATCCTTTCACCCACCCAATCCCATCTTCTACAAATCCTTCTTCCTGTCATTCATTCTTCAATTTATTCCTTCCTTCCTTCATCCATTTTTCTTCCTTATATTATTTTAGGAATATAAATATATATATATATGCGGAAAATCCACAGAGAAATATGAAATGAGGTGAACGTTTCGGCTTTGTTAAAGCCTTTGTCAACACCAGACTGACTAAGGAGAAGGGAGAAGGGGAGGATATATAGGCCGACACCTGACCAACCCATCCCTAGGGTTGGTCAGGTGTAATTAACCAAAAACAGGTATAGCTTAGAATGGTCAAAGAGGATTATGCGGTCAGAGAATAAGGATGAAAGATTAAAGAAAAGCCTCATGAACACACAATATATGAATATACAATTATAATGAGACATTGTAAGCCTCTCTATCAGAGTTGTTTCTTAAATTGTTGTGCAATATTATAACTTAAAAATGGATCAAGTTTGTACATTCCAGTACTAACATTAAGAAGATTTGGACACTGACTGATTAGAGCAGACTCAATCAAATTCCGTTCCACGAAATCCCCACAATTGGTAATGCTTTTTGCCCCATTCCAGTTAATATTGTGATCGCATAAACTCGTATGTAGATACAATGCATTAGACGTTTGGGCAGTTCTAATACTATAAGCATGTTGTGACAACCGCAATTGTAAGGACTTTCCTGTTTGTCCAAGGTACACAGAATCACAATCATTGCAGGGAATCGAATACACACAACCTGCTGTATCAGTGGAGTTTTTTATTAAATTGGATTTGATCGTACTATTAGTGAACACCAAATTTATATTAAGTTTCTTAAAAATCAGAGACAATTTTTCAAGTCCACTCGCATAAGGTACCACCAATGAGTTAATAATTTTTGGTTTCGCCTTAGGGACGTGATTATAAAACGTACGCTTGGCTTGTACAAACGAGAAATCCAAAAACCTCTTAGGATATTGTAAACTCTTCCCAATTTCATATATTTTAGCAATCTCTTCATCAAAAATTTCATATTTCATATTTCCTCATTTCATATTTCTCTGTGGATTTTCCGCATAAAATGATCAGTGTTTTGTGATCGTCAATTGCATATATATATATATATATATATATATATATATATATATATATATATATATATATATATATATATATATATATATATATATATATATTTAAGTTGTCACTCAATCCCTCTACAACAATTCACGTATAAATGTTAATTTGTTTTTAATTGTTGTTAATGTTCATACTAATTGGAATGTGCCTTCAAAATTCCTATTATGTTTTTTACATATTTTTTTAATTAACTCTCCAATCTGTCTGTTTCATAAAAACTCTTCCAACCTTATTTTTATTTTTATTTAAAATTATTTAGCATTTTTTTCTTTTCTCTCATCTCAAAAGTCTTACATATGTTATTTATTGGCACTTGTTTCAGGAGATTCACTGCCTGAAGCTCGTAGTAACTGAGCGAATTAATACAAAAATGTCAATAGTATAGAATCTCTACTACCCTCCCATCACACGACTTGATAATGGTCCAAGATGGACTGAAACGTCGTCGTTTCTCCCTTTTCTGATGTGATTTGATCATCACCATCCCACCCCATTTTCCCAACACAAAAACAAATGTTTAGCGAGTTATTAACTTTAGTTAAGTTTTGCATGTAATATATTTAAGATTTTCTTGCTTCAATATGTTTTTACTTTGTTCTTGTTTATATGACTATATAGAAGTATTAGCACACTTACCAGGTATTTCGCGAGCGCTTAGGCCTGGGTTCGTATCCTGGCCGGGGACCATTGACTGGGCGCCAATCAGCAACTTTTGCTTTTGTTCATCCAGCAGTGAATGGATACCTGGATGCTAAGCGATTAGGCGGGTCGTATTTCGGGGAAAATTAGGATTAAGGACCTGCCCTAAACGGTCTGCGTGCTAGTGGTTGTACAAGACTGTAAGAACTCTTCTGTGTGTGTGTGTGTGTGTGTGTGTGTGTGTGTGTGTGTGTGTGTGTGTGTGTGTGTGTGTGTGTGTGTGTGTGTGTGTGTGTGTGTGTGTGTGTGTGTCTATGTGTTAAATCACTAAAATTAACACGTGATGAAAAATGTGACGGTGTCAGACCACGCAGGGAGAATTGAAACAAGAATTTCTTTAAGTACTTTCGTATTTAATAATACATCTTCAGAAGGAATTCCTTCTTTCCTTCATTCCTACGAATACCTTTCATTATACATGCCCAAAGCATTACGTTCATCCTAACCCAAGTGTTCCTTTCATAATGACCTATGCTTCTTCATTATTTCCTAAGTTCCTGGCGTATATCTTACCCACATTTCCTCTACCCATCTTTCCCACGCTCGTGTTGTGTCTTTTACTCATGGGTCTATACCTACGACTTAAAATAATTCTACGATAAATTTAAGTTTTTCTCTCGCTGGCACTGGCGCAGCTCTCGCGGTAAAATATGACACATAAATCCCGGCACGCACATACACCACACAAAAGCGTGACAAAATACCCAAATTAAGCCCGAAATGAAGGTCTCCCCATGTTATTGTAATCTTACCCAGAAATCTAGCTCTTGAAATGTGGGTCGCTTGACTCTCTTTTGTGAATTAGTGAAAGCAACTCCTTTGTTTTATTGTGTTAAAGTACTTAGATGTGTTTTTTTTAAGTACTTAGCTGTTTTTTTATGGTAATTACTTTTTATTTTTCCATTTTTTTTTTCGTTCGCACACTCTCACTCTCTTTGCATTACTTTCTAGTAATTCTGAAAACTAGTTCTGCGATCACTTTTACTCCTTCAGTCATCTTTGCTGTCGGGGTCTCCTTTTCATTTTATAAATCCTTTGTTTCTTGTATTGTTCTTTCTCCTTCCTTTTACTCCTTCTCTACCTTGTTTATCTTTTATCACATTCCTCTTTGACGTAACCTGGTTTCATGTTCTCTTTTTTCCCTATCTCCTGTTTAATATTTCCCCTTTTCTTTTGCTCCAAGTTTTTTACCTTTTTTCTCACTCTCCCTCATCCGTCCGTTTCCCCCTCTTTCTTTGCCCCTCTTATTCCTGTTCTCTCTCTAATCTTAAACCAACATGAACATATATCATCGTGCTACATTTATTTTACCTGAATTTACTTGAATTATTTTTATCTGAGGGTCACTAGCACTATTGGCCTCAACGAGGGCAAGAAGCCGGCGGTGTGTCGAAGATTACTCCGCCCAATCTTTTTGCAAATATATTTGTATTACGTTCAAGTCCAACAGAACCTTTGAAGATCCACTAGTTGTCCGGAGCCTGAACTGGAGAGATCATGTCTTGAGAAGACTCAGAGAGGCTCGTAGACTCACAAGATGATGCTTTAAGTACACAGCAAATGGTGCCAATCACGGTAAAATAAATAAATTAAATTTTACCTCTCGGAAACGATAATCGCATGCAAGCAAAAACATGTATGTGAAACAAAATGTTATTTATGTGGTATTCAATTCTGAAATGAATTACTTCAAAACAGCGCATATAAAAATTAAGGATACGTATTATTCAGTTAAAAAAATACTCAGTTAAATCCATTTAACTAGCCAATCACGTATTCACGGGCCGATTCTCCATTTGGTCTTTAAGCTCTTTCACCCGTCTATTTTTCAGCTACATATCCGCCAGAATATCCCCAAATCCATTCCTATTTTCTTTCATTCATGAGTAAGCTAATTCATCAACTCATCCATGTGACTAATCCACATTAAGGATAAATGTTCGAGCAAAAAGGTATCACCTCTGCATTGAACCTCGATGATGCTGTATGATGCTTACACACTACTCGCTAAATACAAGCACTGTATCTCTCACTTACAGATGACGAGTTACAAGCATATTCTGATCGTAGCCACAGCTTGGATTCATCAAGAATTTATGTGACCATATATGATACCTGTAAAATCCTCCACTATCATAGCAAATTAGTCATTATATATTGAACAGTTTCGAAATTTCATAATCCATGGATATAATTGTAATAGATTACCTCGCAGTGATTCCGACCGCATAAACTTCGTATTAAAATGCAAACGAAGCCACCATGTTTTGAGGAAAGACGTACAGGTTGTACAAGTGGATGCATTAATTCTTGACGATTCCTAGCTCAGGACTCCGGCAGATTAATTTCGTTTTTAGCACAACTGACGACTATCTATCAGTAGACACTTAGATTTGCTGTGCTGGAATTCACTGAAAGGTAAAAAAGTAATTTGGCGTCCGCCATGTATTTCTATAATGCCAGATTTGGTCTGGTGTTGGGCTGAAGATCTTCAAAGGGTCATTAAAGCCACCACATTTTCTTTCTGGCCATCAACACGTATACCTTTGTCCTGAACCTTGTCAAAGACAAAGACCAGAGTAAACTGTTAGTGTACGTACACCCAGAAATGAGGTAAACTTCTCAGTACGTTAGAATTATAGGTCCATTCCTGGTACAGCAAAAGAGTAGACTAAAACTGATGTTACTTAAAAAATAATTAAATTATTTAAACTAATTTATAATGCAAAGCTAACGATGCAGCTGTTGATATGTAATTGACAATAATATTAAACTTACTTGTAATTTTAAAATAAATGTTCATGTAAACGATTGAGCACTGTAAAATATAGTTAAAAAAAAATCACAATATTTAATTTCTTGGTTTTTATTGAAGTTTCTCGCGTCCTACCCCGCCAGTCTTGCTGGGAAAATCCAATAAGCGGCTTCCAGCGCTAATGAACTGCAATTTCTGGCACAGAGAAGCCAGACTGAGGCGATGCTGATATCGTTTGGTGTAATTTGAGCACAGTGAGAGGTAGATTGGCTTCTGAAGACGCGTATTACAAGTTCTGTCAGACCTGGTGCCTCGTTTTGCGTATATTTTTTGAGGGGAAAATGGTTCCAGGGAACAAAAAAAACATATATTTACAGAGGGGACAGTAGTACATTTACACTGTGAGGTTTACTTCATTTCTCGATATATATATATATGTCGTACCTAGTAGCCAGAACGCACTTCTCAGCCTACTATGCAAGGCCCGATTTGCCGAATAAGCCAAGTTTTCCTGAATTAATATATTTTCTCTATTTTTTTTCTTATGAAATGACAAAGCTACCCATTTCATTATGTATGAGGTCAATATTTTTTTATTGGAGTTAAAATTAACGTAGATATATGACCGAACCTAACCAACCCTACCTAACCTAACCTAACCTATCGTTATAGGTTAGGTTAGGTTAGGTAGCCTAAAAAGTTAGGTTAGGTTAGGTAAGGTAGGTTAGGTAGTCGAAAACAATTAATTCATGAAAACTTGGCTTATTAGGCAAATCGGGCCATGCATATTAGGCCGAGAAGTGCATTCTGGCTACTAGGTACGACATATATATATATATATATATATATATATATATATATATATATATATATATATATATATATATATATATATATATATATATATATATATATATATATATATACCAAATTACACCAAATTACACAGTTTACCTTTTATCCTGGAATATCTTTAGGACCAATGTGTCTCTGTCTCGCTGGTTAGTAAGTTATTGTGGTTGGCCTAGTAACTCCAGGAGTTGATAGCCCCTAAGCCTAGTATCAAAACAAACAAAGCAGTACTCTGAGTGCAGGTCACGTGTGTGACCTGCACTCAGAGTATATCTTTTCATGTGTGTGTGTGTGTGTGTGTGTGTGTGTGTGTGTGTGTGTGTGTGTGTGTGTGTGTGTGTGTGTGTGTGTGTGTGTGTGTGTGTGTGTATCATTGAATATTTGGAGGGAAAACTGAAGATTAATGCAAAGAGTAGGTAAAATAAATATCCTCTGTACTCTGTCTTATAACCAGAATAAAATATATATTTCTACGATAGCTATTTAATAAACGTTTAATGACCAATATTCATATTCACTCAAATATATCATCACTAACACGCTGCATTACAATTACCGTGCACCAAATTCATATGACGTAAAGGAAAAAAATCGCCTGGCCTACGCTGGCATTTTGACTTGCGTGAATCTGACTTCCACTGAAGATCAAACGAGTAGGATCGTGACCTTCCGGAGAACTGTATATTTGTAGTCATTGCAAAGAGCTTGTAATGACTGCAAGCTATTTGTAAGTATAATGGAGAGATGACTGATGTGTCGTCCACGGTGGTAAGACTGACGTGTGTGTTGCAGAAGATCGCTCTGTTGACTACATAAACACCCTATACCACCCCAAAGTGGCAAGAGGAGTTAGGGGATAACAATATCAACTCAGTGAACGTGTTGTTGTGAAGATGTTAATACAAGAGATATATAATCCAAGAGATATTATATTATCCAAGAGATATTATATAATCCAAGAGATATTATATAATCCAAGAGATATTATATAATCCAAGAGATATTATATAATCCAAGAGATATTATATAATCCAAGAGATATTATATAATCCAAGAGATATTATATAATCCAAGAGATATTATATAATCCAAGAGATATTATATAATCCAAGAGATATTATATAATCCAAGAGATATTATATAATCCAAGAGATATTATATAATCCAAGAGATATTATATAATCCAAGAGATATTATATAATCCAAGAGATATTAAACCAAATACATATTTTTTTCAATTTTTTCGTGTTATTGTGAGTCATGAACATCACCTGTCCAAAATCAGGCTGAAATAGTTGATTTTATACCATTGAAAAAATATGAAACAAGAAGAAGATCGGTTCTATTATCATCGGCTGCTTAAAAGCAGAAAAGTTTCTATAGTTTTAGCGGGGAAAAAAATGTATTGCAAACACCAAAAGTCATTGTCATCGCATTATGAATTCTTGCCATCAAGATCCGATGACATAATTAAATAAATAAACTTCCTCTGTTTTATTGACTTGTAAATGTCAATAGAAAGATTGACTCACAAACCATTCTCTGAAATATTAACCCAAGAAGGAACCTCCTAAAGTGGGAGTCTTAACATACTATCTGAGAGATTGACTCATAAAATAAACTAACAGCTTGACTGAAAATCCACCTTCATAAAAATTGACTCATAAAATATATTTGAAAGATTGACTCATAAACCATCCTCTTAAAGATTGACTCAAACCACACACTTAAAGAATCACTCATAAAGTACCCTCTTAAAAATTGACTCATGAAACACTCTCTTATAGCTTGACTGATAAACAACCTTCTAATAGTTTGCCTCATAAATCCTCCTCAAGAAGGGTGAGCCGCAGCGTGAGTGGCACTTCAACTTGTGATGATAAGCGGAGATAGATAATCCTCTTCCCTCAAGCGCACACTGGAAGCGGCGTTGTACCTGTACATGAATATTAATGACTTGTTATTTATGACTCGTGAAGTGTACAAGGGATTGAGATTGCCCGAGATGAGTAACAACACGAATAAAGAAGATGTGGAGAGAGAGAGAGAGAGAGAGAGAGAGAGAGAGAGAGAGAGAGAGAGAGAGAGAGAGAGAGAGAGAGAGAGAGAGAGAGAGAGAGAGAGAGAGAGAGAGAGAGAGAGAGAGAGAGGCAGACAGACAGACAGACAGACAGACAGACAGACAGACAGACAGACAGACAGACAGACAGACAGACAGACAGACAGAGATTCGATAAAAATTATTTTTGCACAGAAGTAAACACAAAAAGAGCTGTTTGAGTGCAAAGCCAAGTAAAATGAATCTCATTCTTACCTGTTCATTCACCTGTTCATATCCAGCCATCAATAACAATGCCCATGAGTCTTCTAGACCGTCATGTTGTCTTCCTGGGGCGTACATACCCACTACCTCTACATACCTTTATCACGTAATAATCAACGATACCTTCAACTCAATTTTTTACTCAAGAGGCCCTTCGCTTCTTTCCTTGTTGGGCAGCTAAGAGCAAAGCATCAAGGAGGTAACTAATTACCTCGTTAACGATTAATTAGACTCTTGTGTTGACGAATGGCGGAGTCAAGGCTCTGAAAGAGTCGGGATTTTTGTTGGTATTGAAATATAAAAGAAAACATTGTGGATTTATCCCTCACGAATAACACGTTGAGAGGATTTATTAATCCCCAAGGAACAGGCCCAAATATTTACCTTTCCTGGGGCCTAAGATATATCATGGGGAAGTAATATATGCTTGTCAGCCAGCAAATGTACATGGAACAAACTGGCTTTAAATAGTAAATTTGATTAATGATGGAAAAATTAGTCTTGTGTTCGTTTTTAATGAGTTATTTGAAAGCTTGCTCTTCCTCTTTTCTTTCCCTTTCTTTCCCTTTCTCTCCCTCTCTCTCTCTCTTTCATTTTCTGACTTTGCTTATCTTGTGATGGTTTAAAAAGTTTCTGTTTGTTTATCTTCTTCAATATTTCTAAATCTCACGAACTTTATATATGTTTCAATCTTCCTAGCGTCCTTTATTATTCTCTCTATCTCTCTATCTTTCATTTTCATACAGCTCTCTCACTCATTTCCCCCATCTTTCTCCTTCTCTTTTTTTATTCCCTCCATCTACATTTCTCCCTTTCTTCATATTCTCTCCCCTTTCCATTATTAATTTCCCTCGAAGCAATAAATCATTCTAAAATCATTTATAGATCACATATTTACAACGAACCAACGAGTAACGTTATAGTAAATAATATAGAAGTCTACAGATAATACATTTATTACAGAAATATAGGACGAATAAAAAATATAGCAAATTAATATAAATAAATATCACCTATGAAACAAAAAATTGCCAAGATTTTCCGAGCCTTTTCTTGTTTTTGCAAGTAAGAGAGAACTACCCTGGAAGTGTTCCAACTTTTCTAAGTGCCAGTATGCCAGCACAGTCCTTGGGGAATAAGATGGATATCTCACTCTAGAAAGACTGTAGAGGGACGAATGCTTATAAATCTAATTTTGATTCACTTCCACTGATTTGATAAAGCCCTTGTTGTTAACATTAGATGGGAAGCTGTAAGAAATTTGACATCATCATTTAGGTGCTATTCGATTACCTCAGGATTAAAAGAGTAATGACTTCTCTCATGTGCAAATATATATAATTAAAACGAAATTTGGTGAAGATTAAACAAATATATATAAATGATTAATCAACGGGTCCAACGTCAAGAGTTCCTGTAAATTAGGGCCTTAAATTTTTGTCGTTTATTTAACTCTTTTTTTATTTATGTTTATCAGAAATCCACAGCTTGTTTACAAATATAATTATTGATATTTCACAAAGAATTTATTTATATGCGTTGTTTTTTCTTTCGTTGTAATGAATTTTCACTTGCTACCAAAAGTCTGTTTCTGCCTTTTTGTTATATTTAGATACTTAATGTTATCTATATCCTACAACATCTAATTTAAATAACCCATTCAATGTTGAAGAAGATCATATTAAATGATTAACTTACAGAGAGATCAGTTCAAATATATTGTCCAGTAGTACAAAATGTCAGAAAAATGTGTATTATTATTATTATTATTATTATTATTATTATTATTATTATTATTATTGGTTTATTATAATTATTATATGAACACTATTGTGTTTGTATATATCTCCCTAATTGCGATGCTAAATCATATTCACTCAACCTTTTCAATAACTCTGACCATATAAAAACTCTCCCAATAGTTGTATGCTATGTCAATGCTTCTAATTACACATCAAAAGCACAATGAGTAAAAATGTTTCGGTCACTATAGAAATGACACAAAACATTCCAGACTGCGATCCACCGATATTTATTTAGAGTACTCTATGGAAGAGATTTTATTTTCTACTTTTCACGATATGAATTTTACCAGCTGTTTTAAAATGCATGAATAATCAGTGCAATGAACGGTTGATCCTCTTGATCTTCCTCGCAGAGCTTGCAATGTTTCGCCATTTATATATGCGTAGGGAAGATAACATATGCATCATGCACAGTGGAGTTACAGGAACGTGATGCTGCTATTGAAAAAAAAAATTGACGAAGTTTGGTGGGATTGTACTGCGGCCATGGACTCTACTACTGGTATTGACAGAGCCTTTGGAGAGTCTAGCGACGCGTGTTCGATCCTACCGTATGGCCCCTAGTGTGTTTTCATATATATCGTTTCTCATATACACCCTGAAACGTCTTATTCACTAGCCCTTCCCTTATGTCTGTGAGATACCTCGAGTGGAATTTTTTAGATAACAACACACGAAATTAGATTGTTAGAAATTGGATTGATTGGATTGTTAGAATAACAATTCAGGAAATTGGAGTGTTAGAAAGTTCATGGGGTTAAATTTTCTGGAAGACATGTGAGACCAAATGCACTCATGAGGCTGACTTGTTCACGTAATCAGAAAAGGTTTCAGAGATGAAAGATTTGTGCTTTATTTTGTATTATTATTTTTGTACCAGGTTCGTACAAAAATAGACGATTTCTGACTCCTGTTAGCAGGCTGAAAGTTTTCCCTTCCCATATCACATATCACTATCATCAAGCCTCGTATATATCCATGTATGCCGGGTATACCGCAGGACTCACATCACTATCCTCTAGTTTTGCGGCTCGTATCTCTAGGCAACGATGTTAAATATTATCAATATTGTATAGAGCTTTGTTAGGGTGTTAATTGGGAACAGCCAATTTCAGAAATCTGAAATGCATATTATTGTGATATAGGGGTTGTTGTAAATAAAATTGAACTCCAATAAACAATAAATATAGCCAACATGATATCTTGGTCTCCATTCTATACCCTGGTCGCAGCCCTATACCTCAGGTCTCTCCCTCTCTATTGAGCGTAGTTTTTAATTTGACACGTCTAAGGTCCTGACAACCCACGCGAAGCCCATCTCCCGTAAAGTTATTACACATCTCTCTCCCTCGGCGTGAAAAGTCATCTGGTTCTCAATTACAACCCAGAAAGTGTTTGATATGTGACATCGTAAAAGCGAGGGAGAAATTACGTACTCCCACAGGGCGACAGAAAATGTGAAAATGAGTCAAGACATGGAGATACGTAGAGCGAGATAAAGATATGATAACGAGGGAGGTGGGGGAACTTGATGTAAATGAGCGTACGATTATAATGAATTGGAGGAGCTGAGATCAAAGAAGGTATGATAACAGGGAGATGGATCAGTATACTCAGGATGGAAGAGAACAAGTAAACATAGCTAAAAGGAAAAAGAACAGATGGATGGGGAATAGGTTTGGATATGATTGCAGAAATAAAGAGAGGATGGAATTATTATACACTCTCATAAAGAATGTAATAAAGTAAAAGACGCAAGAATGAAGGAAAGAATCAGAATTTCTAAGATGGAATGAAAGAAGAGCATTCTAAGGATGAAAACAGGAGAGAGTATGAAGGAGAGACGATTAGGGAGGATGAAGCCAAAGATATGCCTTGATGCTTCGTATACTAAGTGAGAGGAGAGATATTTTACTCTCTCCCGTTGGTGAGAGAAAAGATGCTTGCGCTCTCCTTTTGGTGAGAAATTATCCCAAAATTCTACTTAAATAAAGTGCTATAATCGAGGCCTGAAAATAAATGATAAACAATATAATTGACCCCGTTGCGGTGAGGTCTATTCTATGAGCTTTGATTACAGTCTTGGCTCAATCAATGGAAAAAGTCAAACCGGTGGGAATAGAGCTCTGTGGTCCACCAGGACTACGGTGAAGTGATGTTCTAGTGAGCGAACCTGATCACTTAGTTCAAAGAACGACATGGCTCACCACATGAAAAATGAGTCCCCTATCCACTACAGCCCTCCTATCAGAGACAAGAATATTTTACATTGCCTCTTCTTCGCCTGCTCTCTTATTCCCTATTCCCCCTTTCCCGCATATGCTCACTCCCCTAGTTCTGTCTCTCATCCCTAAAAAGAAGAACAACTCCAGCCATTCCTTGCTTGCTCTGGGTTTAATTTAGATAATTTATTTTTCACTCAGTGTTGATTACACTGCTGAGCGACGAGAGTGCCACAGTTGCAAACCCTAGTCTGCTAACACAGGGGAGTCGCCCATGGGGCTCTGTGACCCATGTGCCCTTATTTGCTCCAGTCTCTAAGCCACGACACCACCACCATGTCACTGCAGAGCCCAAACCCTCCCAAGGGATCAGAAGTGGGCCCAGGAGCGAGCCCGCCCTCCAGTGGTAGGACAACGTGTACTGCCACTCAACCGGAATTAAGGGAAGGCCCAGCAGCCCGTGGAAGGCCGACTACCAAAGGAGGAAATGAAGGTCTGCTCACCCAACCTCAAGGGGGACACCCTTCAACCTCAGAGTCCTGTCCACTGGTCGGGAGACGAGACTTCACATCATCTGGCTTGGCTTAAGACACTTACTGTAAAATTTTAAGAAAATTTATAGTCTAATCTGCGCGTCAGAGCTGCTCGTAACTTCCTCTACTCACGAGAATAATTTAAAATGTTTTTTTCCTATTTAGCATTTATTCTAATTTGTGTTTTGATTTTAATATAATTTTGTTTATATATATATATATATATATATATATATATATATATATATATATATATATATATATATATATATTTATATATATATATATATATATATATATATATATATATATATATATATATTTATATATATATATATATATATATATATATATATATATATATATATATATAAATATATATGTCGTACCTAGTAGCCAGAACGCACTTTTCAGCCTACTATGCAAGGCCCAATTTGCCTAATAAGCCAAGTTTTCATGAATTAATGTTTTTTCCACTACCTAACCTACCTAACTTAACCTAACCTAACTTTTTCGGCTACCTAACCTAACCTAACCTATAGAGATAGGTTAGGTTAGGTTAGGTAGGGTTGGTTAGGTTCGGTCATATATCTACGTTAATTTTAACTCCAATAAAAAAAAATTACCTCATACATAATGAAATGAGTAGCTTTATCATTTCTTAAGAAAAAAATTAGAGAAAATATATTAATTCAGGAAAACTTGAGTTATTAGGCAAATCGGGCCTTGCATAGTAGGCTGAGAAGTGCGTTCTGGCTACTAGGTACGACATATATATATATATGTGTGTGTGTGTGTGTGTGTGTGTGTGTGTGTGTGTGTGTGTGTGTGTGTGTATATATATAAAATTTCCGGTGATATATGTAATCAGTGGTAGGGATCTAGCCTACTTTAAAAATTTTGAACCAGTAGATATAAGTTTAGTAACACCAAGAATTTTTTTTTAAGTTTTTCCTGTATTTAAACTAAGGGTTTTCGTCTGACATTAAAGTGTTATTCCAGTAACTCAAATTCGTCACTAATTATGTTGTAATTTACATAAACAAAATTCCTACGAACAAATTTGCAAATAACATGTTCATGTACCAAAAAAACAAAAAAAAGAAACTATTAGTGTCCTCATTTCACTGGAGAATTCCACCAGTCAACAAAAGCTCGGTGGAACAAAAGTGAGAGGCCAAACAGTTTCCAGGATTCTGCGAACTCTGTGAATACTGAGGATATCAGAATGACAGATCTCCAGCGGTAATGTGTATAGAGAGAAGAGACAGCTTGCTTCGTGAAGCCAGATTTCAATGACTCTTAACATATTTCAATGATCATGGATATTTCGATGAAATATCTATGCCCAAGTTCACAACCGAGCGTTGTCGGATCTTGGATAAATAGTCTCACGACTACCAAGATTTTTGTACAGTCGTGTGGTCTAGTGGTTAAGGTACCAGGTACGCCAAGGTGCATAGTGCTTCTGGCTGTCTGGGTTCGAATCCTTCTGGGGTGTGGCGTTTTCAGTTGCATATTGGCTTGGGACCCATTCAAGCTTGTTCACATTTGTGTTGCTCACGTGGCCCCCACCAAGTGAGGTGATTCGATGAAATAGCTACAGAGACAGAGTGACAGAGATAGAGACAGACAGCCAGATAAGAAAAAGTAACATTAGAACTAACTGGAATTTGCAGGGGTTTGCCTAACAAATATCTTTGTTTCATATATGAAGCCAAACACCCACATTCAATAACTGGAAACACCCATATTCATTAGTTCACGAACGTGCATCCAGACACCCTAAAAGTTCATCTCTGATAACTGCGAACTGCTCAATATAACCAAGAACTTGTGGGTGGTATCCAATAAGCCCTTTCACCTGTCAGGTGCGTTCTGGGGGTGGACCCCTCTGCCCTTAGGAATTAATATTCATTACTCTTCCTGATGACCGACCTGCTGGGATTCTCCTCCTCGACTTTGGACGCGTCCAGAAAATCTAATTAATATTTCCACTCTTACCTTTTTCAAAACAAATATTGTCTGCGTGATTATATCTCATTGGAAAACGAACATTGGTGATACGATTCCTAATCGATAGTAATTTTGTGATAAAGAGTAAAATGTATGCAGAGAATAAGTAATATTACCCAACATTTGGGCCACCTTGTAGTGTTATTCAACCAATACACATGAATGTTGGGAATTAGCCCAACCCATACACAGGAAAAGAAAGGTAAGTGGTGAGGTCTTTGGCCAGCCTTGTATCTTCATCAAGTTATAACTCGATAAAGTGCGACTTGATGAGGGAACAGTACGTGCCGAAACGACGTCAATTTAATTTGTTTTCTTATGTGTAGCTTGAGTTATTTAACAAAAATTTCGATAGAATTAATATTTCGGAGTATTCCTTCATCTACCTTGGGGGATTATAACATCCAGTTGGATTAACTACCCCTTTCAGTTTGTATGAAGAGAATTTGGTGAGTTGTCGAGATAAAGGAGTAATTAGATACTAATTTTGTGTTTTTATTTTGTAGTAACTAATAGAGTATACACGGGTTTCAAGCACTTAATTTATGTAAATCTTGTAAATTTATTTTATATCCACTTAGCAACACTAGAGAGAAGAAACTGACGCCGTAGTTCGTAGCGCAAGTACCGTTGAAAATATAGTGTATCAGTATAGTGAAATCAACAGGAACGCTTCCCTTGCTGAATGTTCTTGTTAATTACAAAACATATTACTGAACTGATGAAGCCTGCATATATTTAGTATCTGAGCGATGTCCTAATGTTGTGCTGTACTCCTTCGGCCGAAGAAAATATGTAAAATACATCGATCAATGGGAACACGACACGACTAGATTTATTCCTCCAAGGAGTGCCGGACCAACCGGGCTGTGGTGGGTATGTGGGCCTGCGGGCCGCTCCAAGCAACAGCCTGGTGGACCAAACTCTCACAAGTCGAGCCTGGCCTCGGGCCGGGCTTGGGGAGTAGAAGAACTCCCAGAACCCCATCAACCAGGTAACCAGGTACCTCATGAATTCCAGATAACCACACATACAGTGAGGACAAAACTCATCAAATTCTCAGCAGCTTATTTCATCCCGGACTGACTGCCTCCGTGCACGGTGGACGTTTGTAACAATATCTGGAAGATCACTTCAGAAAGCGTGGCACCGAGCAAGCAATTATGAAGATAGACAGATAAGGGGGTAAACAGGAACGAGATGTGATTGATCCTCTCTTTCCAGCTTTCAAAATGTTCCTTAGATGTGGTGATTTGGATTTTTTAAAGTCAGAAAATATAATGTTTAATACTTGAATATTCAGATGAGAGTTCTAAGTATCTGAGTTCAAGAATGTTTGAATGATTATAAATAGATCTCCAGTTATATATAGCTATAATTCTATCATTCACTTTATCAGCTCGATTCTCCAATCTTAGTAATCAAACCAGAGGGTAGAAAGACAACAATACCTATCCTATGTAGAGCCCTAAGCAGCATTTAGCCATAGTGGTGTAGTACTTTGTCTCTCCCTCCTATCCTTAGGCAAGAAGAGAGGCTTCACAAGTCACACGCAGTTACTCTCCAGGTCGTTTGAGAACAAAATCCCAACCACAGAAAGGTTATGTTCCGTGGATTAGGGAATAACAAGAGTAGTTAAAAGGTGTTTGAAGTTCACACTATATCCATTTTATTAGTATTATCTGGATTATTATAGTCATATAAATGTAAACATGAAAATTGTGATTCAATTCACGAACAATTGAAGAAAGCAACGAGGGATTTAGATATGGGTTCGGGAATCCTTCAAGATTACTCGCTGTTACGAAGAATCTCTGAAACAACTTAGGAACTTCCAGATACAATTTGGAGTCTGGGACACCTCCCCAGTCTTTAAATTGGCTTTCGAGTTTGAATACTGGAAAAGAAAGCTGCAGGCTCCTGCTGCCTCCCAGGTTATTATCTGTGAAAAAGAAGAAAAACTTTCAGAAATGTTTGAGAGCATTGGCAAGAAACTTGGCGAAGAAAGAGAAAATTAAAAAGTGTTGCATATTCTTTCAAGGCGCGCGCGAGAGAGCATGCACAGTATTTTCCCAAAGCAAAACGGTTTCGCCAACTAGCGGAGAACCGGGCACAAAAGCGCTATTGTTTAAGACTCAAGCATCTGAATCCGAGATGAACGATTAATAAATAAATTCCCCAAATTTTCGATGCAGCCGACTTTTTAATTTTATCGCAGCTTAATTAAAAATAAAGTCAATTTGCCTGCCTACTTGCCCAAAATATCATCGGATCCCAATTATACTTTACCATTATATCACGAAATATTATTGTTATGCAGGCGATGAGTCACAATAACGTGGCTGAAGTATGTTGACCAGACCACACACTAGAAATTGAAGGGACGACGACGTTTCGGTCCGTCCTGGACCATTCTCAAGTCGATTGTCAAGACAATCGACTTGAGAATGGTCCAGGACGGACCGAAACGTCGTCGTCCCTTCAATTTCTAGTGTGTGGTCTGGTCAATATTATTGTTATGCTCACGAAATGAACGGCGACACCACAACGGAAGTGGAAAGACGAGACTTTGAATGGTTAGAAGGACACAAGAAGGCTGCAGTTCTCTTATACATTAAGTGAGACATTACACTCTAAGCAATATCTTCACGAGCAGCTGCAAAAAACTAAATAATTCCGACAAACACTGTCAATTTTCTGGCGTGCTTGATGAACTGATAAATAGCACACACAGAAGGCGGGGTCCAAGAACTAATAGCGCCATTCTGCCGGCATAAATACACACACACACACACACACACACACACACACACACACACACACACACACACACACACACACACACACACACACACACACACACACACACACACACACACACACACACACACACACACACACACACACACATAATGCCAAAATAATTCATATAAAAAAATACTAAAACACAATGGACAATATGCCAGAAAAAGATATACAGATTACATTTCAACATAATGACACGGAGACAAGTCTAAACCTTAGAGCAAGGAAACCCCCACACGACTCATGACGGAGGAGCATCTATATAACTGAGACACAGATAACACACTGCAAATTGGCCGAGATAAGATCTTTTAAGACGGCCCACCGCAGAATCTGGGAGACAGAGAGTCAGAGTAGGGAAGAACTGCGTGAGATAAGAGAGCGCAGGGAGGCTAGTGCGGAAATTAAATCACGGCTTACTGAAGTTCCGTCCTAATGGAGAAAGAATCAGCGAGGGAAAAACAGTATCCTGAGCAGAGGGCTGGGCTGGCTGGGGGAAGGGGTGGCGGCTGAGGACCGGCTGGAGGGAGTCTTCAGCACAGCTTAGGACCGGCTGGAGGGAGTCTTCAGCACGACTGAGGACCGACTCGACGGAGTCTTCAGCACGGCTGAGTACCGGCTGGAGGGAGTCTATCGGACTGCATTATGGCGTCAGAAGATAGTTTTGACCGTCTAATATCACAATAGTTCAAGACGATTCAAAATAGTGTCACATTTTCTCTTTTTAATATGATAGTTTTTTAAATACATATTCCAGACAAGTTACTATGCCGTGTCATGTTCCAGTCACGGTATTGATGGCTTCTATGCCACCCACGATACTATGAATTACTGTTCTAGACACCGTGCTGTGAATTTTATTCTGCGCGCCACGTCACAAAAGCAGGGTTGTATAAACATCAAAATACATCACTCTGACTGAATTTTAGACTTTTAGCGAGGCTGCGGACCACAGTCGCTAATCTAAAATTGAAATGAAAACTTGATGAAAAGTGTTGGGGACTAAAGTAGAGATGTTGACCTATATATGTAGTATATGTAGTTGCCCTAATAACCCGCGGTGAAGAGACCTTAAGCTCCTCATTAAATAAGCTCATATTTACCTGAATTTACCTGTGGGGCCACTTAAACTCTAATGACCTCTACGTGGACAGGAAGCCGGGGGTTTGTCAAAGGTCTCTTCATTGGTCCTGATGATTTTTTCAAGCTGGATTTTAAAATTCAGCAGTGTTTATGAATTTACAGCTTTTGCCGGGTATGAGGTTCCATGGGTTTATAACCATGTGGATGAAAAAGCACATCCTGTTCTCAGTCCTACATTGTGGGTTGTTGAACTTGAAACCTTTGCTCCTTGTTTGTGTTACATCTGACCTTTGGATGAAGTTGTCTGGATCAACATCCTCCAAATTGTTCAGTATTTTAAAAGTTTTCATAAGATTTCCCTCCGTCATGTCTGGTTTGCAGTGTTGTTAGCCCTGCGGCCCTCAACCGTTCCCGGTACGAGAGCTAACTTAGTTCTGGAAAGATTTTTTGTTGCCCGTTGTTGAACTTTCTTCCAAGAAGACATGTCTTTCTGAAGATGAGGTCTCCATGCTCGGATACAATAATAGAAATGAGAGCGCACTGTATATTTATACAGTTGAATAACTACCTTCTTCTACTTTAAGTCGAAGGTACGCTTGATTATTCCTACGGTTTGCTAGCATATTTTACTGCTCTTGTAAACAGGACAGTAAAATATATCCCTTTAAAAAATATACCCTTGTAAAAAGATCAGGAAAAAAAGTTTTCACTTGTAGTGCAACTTTCAAAGAAAGTTGAATTCTAACTCCAAAGTCATTTTCTTCATCAACGTTAAGCGCTTACTGTTCCCTCCTGTGTGGATACAGCCCAAATATTTTCCTCCTATTGTAGCTCACGTATCTGAATATGAGGTTCAAGACCATAAACGACCTCACGAGCGTGCTAATCGCCAATAGGATGGATGACAATCGTGTAAGTGTAGAGATCCAAGGCGAGGTGATGCCCAACGAGGCCCCACTTGGTGGTAATAACCTCTCACCCAATTCCAACAGCAAATACACATAAATTTTCACATATAGTACATGACAGCAATCTTACAAACATTAATAGAAAATAATGTTAATAATTCCTTCCCGCTACTTATGATGAAAAAATATCAGCATAGAAGCTCCAATCTCAGCGAAATCTCCATTAACACTATTACATTAATAATTCATAAAATACACAGAATTCATCTAAACTTAGCTTGTTCTGGAGACGAAGAAATTTCAGTTACATGAGACTGGGTCTTGTAGCCTTACCCAGACAGCGTGTGGTGGAGAGAAGAGGGAAGCAGGAGAGAAGGAAGAGCAGCTGAAGATGAGGTGAGGGGGAGGTCGGAGATAGAGGGAAAGATTGGGCGGCAGGGAGAGGCATAGATAAGAAGAAGAAGAGATGCAATTCGGAGAGAAGATAAGGGAAAAGGAGGCGAGAGAAGATGAAAGTGGTTGAAATATTTTGTGTTTTCATGTGAATTGTGCTTGATTTACAGATTGTGTTGCTGGGTTGACATCTTTCCAAGTCAATTACAAAACATCATCTAAATATTCACAAAACGACCAGCCACGCACCACCGTCTGGATTATCAAAAGAAAATACCATACATATGTCTCACAACTGATTACGTTCGACCATTTCTCAAACAGTGCCTCACTCACTTCCTAAGTTTGAATTGCACCTCTGGACATATGGATCACCCACGTATATTTCCCATAGAACCTAAGCATCAAACCAAACTATACGCACACTATTAATACACACTTCAATGCATTGTAATCCAGAAAACATTGTTTTTGAACATAAAGTACGCACAACTTTATAAATACGCCTTTAGGATCGGCCAAAAGTTGGAAGAGCATGATTTTAATGTGTTGACAACACAAATAATTGCCACCAGAAAACTAAACACATAAGGAAACTTATCCCAGGTATAATATTATCCTTTCTTACATAACCCTTATTCTTAGTTTTCGTATTTCTCCCTCTCCTTCACCTGTACCTCCATCCCTCTCTTTCTCCTCCTTCCTGTCTTTGTCCTCTCCTCCACCACTTGCTTTCACCTTCTCAAAGAAGAATGAGGGAAGGGGGGGAGAGCGAGATAATGAATCGATTGCCAAGTCCTTCATTTTACAGTGGAAATTGGGAAATAAACGTCAAGACACTGAGTGGGAAGAGAAGGAGGAGGAGGAGGCGAGGTGTGTTGGACAGATGTATGTGGAGTGGTGGTGACAGGTGTGTGTGGTGTGGTGGTGACAGGTTTGTGTGGTGTGGTGGTGACAGGTTTGTGGGGAATGTTTGTGTCGTGTGTGGGGGGGGGAGAGGTGGTGACAGGTGTGTAGGGTGTAGGATGATAGGGATGAAGAGTGAAGAGAGTTGGTGTGTGCATGTGTGTGTGTGTGTGTGTGTGTGTGTGTGTGTGTGTGTGTGTGTGTGTGTGTGTGTGTGTGTGTGTGTGTGTGTGTGTGTGTGTGTGTGTGTGTGTGTGTGTGTGTGTGTACGCGCGCGCGCGGAGGTAGAGGATTGTTTTAGACAGGTGTGTAGTGGAGGTGAGCGCAATGTTTAGGAACACAGCGAGCGAAGTGAAAGGAAGAGAAACTTCAAAAGAATGGCGAGTTAACTGACAAGCAAACTGAGAGAGACGGAAAAATAAAATAACAATGAAAAAGAAAACTGAACAGCGACGAAGGAAATAATATGGGAAAGAATACAGTAAATCAAACAGGGATGGTGGAAGAGAAAGGGGAAGGCAGATTAACAAATGATAATGCATTGAAAGCAAAATAATAAGTTAAAGAGGAGACATAGGAAGAAAGAGAGTAAAGAACAGGGTAGAAAGTAAGAGCTAGTAATAGAATGATGCAAACGGGAAGTGTGTAGAAAGGGTAAAACAACCAAAGAGAAACGGAATTTCTCGAGAAAGTGGAATAGAGAAGCAAGTGTAGCAGGAGACCACAAAAGGATTGATAAAGTGATGGAGGCAGGTAAATGAGAAGAGAGGCAAAGTGTGATATATTACCGCATTCCAACGTAACGTTATTTCTCCATCTCTGAGTGTCACACTCAACTATACCCAGCATGAAAGACTGCCAGGGGGTCATACTCACCCACACTCAGCATGAAGGACTGCCAGGGTGGGTCATACTCACCCACACCCAGCATGAAAGACTGCCAGGGGGTCATACTCACCCACACTCAGCATGAGGGACTGCCAGGGGGGGGATCATACTCACCCACACCCAACATGAAAGTTCTGCCAAAGAAGAGTCCTCATTTATTTAAGGATGTATTAACTTACTTAATTGGTAATGTTAGGTTCTCTCAGAGTTTTTAGGAATTATTTCAGTCAAACAATTTGCCACCAGGCAAAGCTTTCACGTCATATCCGTCGACAACGCCATACAGGTCAGTTGACCTGCTGAAGTAAATATAACTTATATATGTGTCATCTATTTTGCCTTCTCTAGGGACTGCAATAACATCTCATCAGCATTCTAAATATGCAAATGCACATTACCTGTAATCAATAACTCAATAAAATTATAAAAAAATACAGTACCTAATCGTAACAAAAGACCAGGAGAAAGATGCCAAATGTAAACCGTTTAATCGAGCTCAAGTCCCACAAGTCAGCAAAAGTGCTGCGAGGTAAGTCTGAATTGTGTTTGGGTCAGATAAGCCGCTCCTTTCTCCCAGGAGCGGAAGACACACCAGGGCGAAGGAAGGACTAGCCAGGAAATAAATAAGAAACTGGGAGAGTAGGGGAAGCATTAGAGGTTTTACCAGGTAGAAGATATAAGCCTTGCTCGGGTTACTGGAGGAATCTGCGCGATATGGTTGGCTACAGTGTTGATGTGTGTTGAAGTCGTGTTATGTTGCGTGGGTGAGTGGGAGGATGTTGAAGCTGTGATGGATGTGGGGTTGGTTGTGTGTGGTGGCTGCTGGGAAGTTGTTGCTGTTGTGTGATGTTGGAGGTGGGAGGACGTTGATGTGTTGTGTGTAGGGGTTGGAGGTTGTTGATGCTGTTTCTATGCAAGGGTGGGATGTTTTTAATGTTGTGATGTGTGGGGGGAGGAAGAATGTTATTGTTGTTCTTTGAGGGTAGGATGAAGCTGATATTGTATTGTGTTCAGATTGGAGAACACTGGTGTTGTTTTGTGTAGGGGGGGGATGTATATGTTGTTGGCAGTGTGTGTGTGTGTGTGTGTGTGTGTGTGTGTGTGTGTGTGTGTGTGTGTGTGTGTGTGTGTGTGTGTGTGTGTGTGTGTGTTTACTAGTTGTGTTTACTAGTTGTGTTTTTGCGGGGGTTGAGCTTTGCTCTTTCGGCCCGCCTCTCAACTGTCAATCAACTGTTTACTAACTACTTTTTTTTTTCCCCACACCACACACACACACACCAGGAAGCAGCCCGTGACAGCTGACTAACTTCCAGGTACCTATTTACTGCTAGGTAACAGGGGCACTTTGGGTGAAAGAAACTTTGCCCATTTGTTTCTGCCTCGTGCGGGAATCGAACCCGCGCCACAAAATTACGAGTCCTGCGCGCTATCCACCAGGCTACGAGGCCCCCCTGTGTGTGTGTGTGTGCGTGTGTGTGTGTGTGCGTGTGTGTGTGTGTGTGTGTGTGTGTGTGTGTGTGTGTGTGTGTGTGTGTGTGTGTGTGTGTGTGTGTGTGTGTGTGTGTGTGTGTGTGTGTGTGTGTGTGAGGATGGATATTAGCAAGTTCCATAACTCATTGTAAACTCAATCCGCTCTCATTCGGGAGAGCAAGTAGACCGAAATTATGCAATCCGTGAAATTTGATACCGACTGATTCATTGCAAAATCAAAGAAGAATCAACCAGTTCTTGGTATTATATTAATTTTTCACAACATGAATCGTTGGAAGCGAATGGTCCTCGGGCAATTTAAACTATGGTTCAAGTTCTATATAACTTTCTGTAATTGACAGATCAGATATTATTAAAACTAAAATCACATTACTGACACATTTTGCAGAAGTTACAATAAACAATTATATTTTCATGTTATTTCAGAACATTTCTTAACATAACAGTGCCACTCTAACTCCCACCAATTTCTCTCTTACCTTCAAATATTCTAGCTCTCAAAATAAATTAGCATTTGTTTTTTCATAACTTTATTTCCAAATACCACAAAAGTTCTTTCTCGGAACTCCACAACAAGCATTAACTTCAATCATTACTTTAAGTTCTAACTCTAAATTCAAATTCCAGTCCCAGTTGCAAGCCCCACCCCCAAGATCCAATACTGATCCCTAAACCAATTTTTTTCATCAGTCGGAGTCCCAAACCTTCTGAATATATTTACTTCCATGCCCCTAATATGCCCAGGTCAAACACCTAAATCAGCATAATTTTCTCCTCTACTGGCACTTCTTGGCACCTTCACAGCCACAGCTTCATGCTCCCCAAGTCCCCTCCCTAACACTTACCCTGCTCCCCCTCACCCTCTACCCACTAACCTAAGATATCACTATCCTTGCACCCCTAAAACTACCCATCGAACATATTCATCAACCACAGGACACCATCCATCTCATACGTCAAACTCTCACCCAAACATCCCACCCCGTCCACCGTAGCACACAAGCCTGCACTCAACATCCTCCGTCCTTCACTGAACAAGCCTCTATCCACCTCCGTGCTCTCATAATTAGGTCGTCTCATTATCTGGAGGAGGCGCCTCGTTGCACTCAGGAAATCTAATAACCACCTCAGCATCTGCATCTTAGGCGCTCGGGCTCACTTACGCTGACAGATCAAAAACCAAAAAAAACTATATGTTAATTATAAACTTCCCCATCACAAGCAGAGCTGCATGCATTTATATAT